>NC_057724.1:54781413-54829783 GCF_004010195.1 Chiloscyllium plagiosum
GGAATGACCTTATAAAGGTTTACAAAATTATGAGGGGCATGGATAGGATAAATAGACAAAATCTTTTCCCTAGGGTGGGGGAGTCCAGAACTAGAGGGTATAGGTTTAGGGTGAGAGGGGAAAAGTATAAAACGGATCTAAGGGACAATTTTTTCACGCAGAGAGTGGTACATGTATGGAATGAGCTGCCAGAGGAAGTGTTGGGGGCTGGTTCAATTGCAATATTTAAAAGGCATTTGGATGGGTATACGAATAGGAAGGGTTTGGAGGGATATGGGCCGGGTGCTGGCAGGTGGGACTAGATTGGGTTGGGATATCTGGTCGGCATGGACGGGTTGGACCGAAGGATATGTTTCCATGCTGTACATCTCTATGACTAAATGTCTGCTGTAGTATTATTTTTGTTTTTGGATCTTATTAAATCAGACCCTGTGAGGGACAAGGGTACTCATCATAGATGCCAAACACAGAAAATGTTGCAATTGCCAAGCATTGCTGATCACTAACGAGCAGAAAGCTTCATCCATCAGCAATCCAGGAACCTCAAATGTTGAGAACTGGAGCAATGGCATTGCATTTCAATGTGGAGGTCACTGAGCCTAAAAGGCAATGTCTAGGGGATGTGCCTGCAAACATCCTACAACATTGACACCCACCTTATGGGTGGGAGAACAGGACCAGTGATGGTTCCACATATGTCAGTAGGTTGCAAGGTTGGCAGTGACATTCCAGACTTGGAGATGTTCAATGGGCAGGTCACATGTCCACAATACCTCACAAAGCACTGGTCTGGAGAGAGAACTTTACACAATGGGCTGCCTCTCACAGGTTAAACCCAGGTCATTAAGGATGTTATAGATTATCAAGGCAATGCTACAACCTCTGCACATCCTGATCTGATGAAGGGATAGAGGTGAAGGAAGAGTCGAAAGGAGCTTCTTCAGAATTTGTGTTAACCAGCTGGCTCTCATGAGGGAAAGTGATTCATATCAGATTTTCATGGATGGTTTCTGAGTTAAACAAGTGTAGTGCCACCTCACTGCAACTTTCTCCCTAATGCTGATATAGGGCAGAGTCTATGTGACAACTTTAGCTTTGGTTCAATTGAGGATATAACTCACACATCGACATTTACAACATTTAATCTGCAATAAAAAAGGTGATAGACATGTCCTTCATACCAAGCAAGGTTCTACCAGCTAGATAAGCAACTTAGATATTGGAAAAAAATCAAAGTCTATACCCAGCTTGCTCAGTCATCCTGAAGCAGCTAGCAATACAGTTGACCTGCAACCTTGTGATTTCTCCAAACCAATATTCTCTCATCCTCTCTGGGTTAATGTCCTGATCCTCAGCCGAATTGGTATCTCTCGACTTTTTCAAGTGCATCCAGGACATTTCCCTGTTTGTCTATGAAAATTATGAGGGGCACACCATTCCACAATGATGTGGAACACTTGGATTGGAATATACTGCAAAGCCACATCAGAGAGGTCCAAGTGTAGAAACATCGGCTTCAGGAGATCTCTTTTCAGTTTCACCATGTCATTAGCAGAAGCATGTACAGCATTGTACATTGGTTCTGCATCCATCTGTACATTTTCTACAGATGTCCTGACCAGGTTTGGAGGTGGTACCCCTTGACTCCCAATAGCCATCTCTGCATGGCTAAGGACTTTGGAAGGAAGGAGTGCTACAATATGGATGAGTGTCAGGGCATTTCCCAGGATACCTGATATATACCTCTAAAATGACATTTTAATGGTTACTAATTAGTTGAGCATTAAGGGAGTGAAATCCTGCCCTTTCTCAAAGATCACTAATTGGTGAGAGGGTACTCTCAAAAGTAACATGGGTGCATCAATAGCATCCTATACATGGGGAAGCTAGTGATGGTCAAGAATCCTAAGTCCCTAGCAATTTGATTCTCTTCATTCAGGTTGAAGGTAAATGAGACAGTGGACTCTTATGAAATCAGCAGCATCAGTAAAAACCCAGATGTATATATTAAGAGAGGATTCAGAGATGGTAGAGTTCACCAGTTGTTCCCCGAAATGAGCCACTAAGATTGAAAATGAAGGGCACCTGGACTGATTTACAACTAGTCCTCAGGAATACAAGTCCTTTTCTGGCAGCAGATATAGCTGACATGATGGAACAGAATATCTTTAATCTTCTGCAGTGTTGACTTGCCAACATTTCCACATGACTGCAAGAAAACCTATAAACCCTGGTTCTCTGTCCTCCTCTGTCTGCTTTGGCTAACCATGTCCTGTAGCTTCTCCGTCTGGAGGCTGACTGGCAGCTGCTGAAAGTTGCTGTCCTTTGTTGGGCTTGCTGAAGCTCTTGTCTCTGTTGTGCCCTTCTCCTATTAATTCTCAGTAGCAGCTTCACACAAGCGATAGGTGTGGCTTCTCACTTTTTAGCTCTCTTAGTGAATAATCTGCGGGGAAAGTCAAAGAGATCATGGCAGTGTTATTGAAGTGATGCCTAAGATCTCTCAGCCACAGCATCAAGCTGCATGCTATGCCCTCACACAGAATGGCATGGAGACTTCCCAAGGAGATCACTATCATGCCTTGGTAAGGTGAAGTAGGTGAACTACCAGGACAACCATGGACTTCTGCCAGCAGACCCCCACCTCAATCTCTCCCTCAAGCAATCCTGCCACATCACAGATATTGCAGACTTAATGTTCTCTGTAAGGGTGTGGCAATTGCTATGCTTTACCTTTCAGTATATGTCAAATAGGAAAATCAGTTTCAGCTTTGAAGTTCCTTGTTACAAGATGACTTGCTGAACTTACATGACAACAAGGCAGTCTTAATGGATACAATGTAATGCTCATGATTATTTGACTCCATAATTTGTTATCTGCATTCTTTGACAATTGTTGACTTCCTGACAAAGTGAGGTTTAAAGGTAGATGGGTAAGTATTGTCCAACCAGAGAAGTGGAGGTCCTGGTGTTGGACTTGGGTGGACAAAGTTAAAAATCACATGACGCCAGGTTATAGTCCAACAGGTATATTTGGAAGTACAAGCTCTTGGAGCGCTGCTCCTTCATCAGGTAGCTACCTGACGAAGGAGCAGCCCTCCGAAAACTTGTACTTCTAAATATACCTGTTTGACTATAACCTGGTGTCATGTGATTTTTAACTTTGAGTAGTGAATGCATGATTACTACAACTACCTCTTGCAAAGCCTCAAAGTGAATGGCGCAATTACAAAGTCAGTAGAAGAAAACAGGAATTTACTTCTCCTCATTTTCATGCAATTACAGTCATTTTGTGAACTTATTGCATAACTTGTTCAAATATGCCGAAGTCCTAACTTTAAGTTCACTTCAGTGACGTGTAGCCCCTGCTGACAACCCACAAATATCTCCCCATTCATGTTCCCTCTTATGCTGCTGTCCCTGTGGTCTCAATGACCCTCCAGTCTCCCCACCACCTCTCCCAATTTTTGTTAAGCCCCCTTTCAATCACGATTAATTTGCTTGATCTATTCCCAGAACCCTGAAGGAACCATACCCTTGCTGGCACTACATCATCCACCTACAGAGTCAGGTTAACCCTGTGCTACTTAGAGCCTCCCTGTGAGAGTTTCAGTCCCCTATGAAGTCCTACCCTACTGTCTGCAACATCCCCTATTATGGTCATAATTCTCTCAGCAATCCAACACAATGAAGCCCATTCCTACATTTGAGGTGCTTTATTTCTCCAGGAGTCCATGGACATGCACTCTAAACAACATTGACCAAAACCATATTACTGACTGTGTCCTACACCCTGGACTGTTTTGCCAGGATAGTCCTGTGTAACCATGGGTAAAACATTAGCACCCCATCTAATGTAAATGAAAATGCTGGCCTGCTTACACTACACCTCAAAGACTGACCTAAGACCAAAGCCCAGACTGCAAGGGCACAAATCCCCAGTCTGACCTAGCCAACCCTCTGCATTGCAACTGAATGATCCCCTACAATGACAGTGGCAGTACCCATTAATCTGGGACCTGACTCGTCTAGCAGTCCCATCAGCTGGGATCACAACAAATGTGGCTCTTGCTGTGATCTGAGAGCCTTGAACTTAAGACAGATCTATGTGTGTTTTTTTAAAAAGAAACAGTTACATCATGGTGCAGAACATAACACAACATGCTGTGATCAAGTTTATTGTTAAAGATTGGGTTTCAGAAAAGGCTTTGAATGTTCCAGAAAGTTTTCTCGGAGTAAACATATAATAGTGAATTATTTGAAATCTTTCACAAGGCTAAATTGAGAGAATTAGCAGACAAAAGAAAATCAGTAGGTGGAAGAGACACCAAAGCAGTAAAGAAGAAAGGCTGGAACCAAATAAATCATACAAAGAAAACAACATGCTTCCATTGTAATAAGACTGGATGTAACAAAGTCAATTGCTGGAAGTTAAATCAGAGACTGAATGTTGTAGCAGGGATGTCCACAGAATCTTCAGGAAAGGGAGCATGAGGAAAGTTAATAGGTATTAAAACCATAGCAGTAATACAAACAGAAGATTCCACCAGCATTTGCTAAAAAGGGGCAGCTGTCTCAGGAATGGCATGAAAATGTTTCTTCAAATGTTGATGAAGAGAATCAGATCGTTGGAGGTTCTATATTTTAACTCTACCCGGATACATTTCCTAATGCTTCCAATCAAGCAAGTGAACCGATAAAGATGCTGACAGGCACTGCAGTTAATCAGTCACAGATGCTGGCTGATACCAACAGGGGAGGTGAGAGCTACTGCCATTGACAAAGTATGGCATTAAGGAGACCTGGCAAAAAAAAAATCGGGGTCAGTGGGAATGAGGGGGAAAACTCGCTGATGGTTCAAGTGATACCTAGCACTTAGGAACATGATTCGCTTCGCGGAAGATCAGATGATCTGAGCTCCAGGATATCTCTACAAGAATTTCTCAGGGTATTATCTTAGGACCAGACATCATTACTGACTTTCCCTGCATTATAAGGTCAGAAGTGGGGATGTTCACCGATACCTGTACAATGTTCATTACCATTTGCAACTCGTCAGATACTAAAGCAGCCCATGTTCAAAAGCAACAGTCGTACGGACTGAAAAGTAGCAAGTGACATTGTTTCTTATTGGAGATGGTCAATTCAGTGGCATTCAACCATTCATCAGAATCTGAACTGGATAATATTTATATACACTGAAAGAGCAGGTCAGAGGCTCAGAATACTGCAACAAATAAATAATCTCCTGACTCCTGAAAGCCTGTTCAACATCTACAAGACACAAGCTGGGAATGTGATGGAATATTCCCACTTGCTTGGATGAGTGCAGTTCCAGGAACACGCAAGAGGCTCGACACTATCCAGGAAAAAGCAGTCTGCTTGATTGGCACCACATCCATAAATATTCCCTCCTTCCACCGCTCATTCTCAGTAGCAGCAGTGTGTAATATCTAAAAGATGCACTGCAAAAATTCACCAAAGATCCTCAGATAGCACCTTCCAAACCAGCCACCATGACCGTCTAGAAGGACAAGGGTAGCATTGGGACACCACCACATGCAATTGCCTCTAATTGGAAATATATTGTTGTTCCTTCAGTGTCAATGGGAAAAACATACTCCCCAGAGGCATTGTGCATCTACAGGACATGGACTGCAGTGGTTTAAGAAGGCACCTCCACCTTCTCAAGGGCAACTAGGATAGGCAATAAATGCTGGTCCAGCCACTTCTGATGAGTGAATACAAAAAACAATTTTACTTCCCAAGGGCTAAATTACAGAGAAGATATTAGTTGCAGGTATACATGGAGTTGACAAACCAGTCCCATTATACAGAATTGGATTAAAGTGCAAGTTAACAAATGGAGAACTCATTCTGGGAGTACTGAAATAAGTCACAAGGTATAGATTTTATGTTGGGAAATGGCCTGGCTAGTTCACAAACATTGGCCTTATGGAATATCCAACACAGGTAGAAGAAAATGGAGATGCTGCATATGAAACATCATAGATTGTTTCCTGACTATGTCGTGACCTTAAAATTACACAATTATGAAAAACAAGATGGTATGGAAATTCAATTATCAGATGCAGTTTTTAAAAATCGAAACAAAAGGTATGAAGATAAAGAGAAGGAGGCTAGCAAGTTTCACCCACGTTCGTTAATGGAAATGAAATGGATTCCAAATGGAGAGTGTTATTAAAAAGCCTACTCAAAAATTGAATCAATAATTCAGTATTATAACACAGTTCCAGCAGATCACTCTATCATTGGAGAGAGCTGATTAGTGGTGAGTTTAACCTGACAGACAGCATGTCAAATATTATTACAAATATACAAAGAAATGATGAGTAATTGAGGAAAAAAATTGTTTTCAACAGGTCACCCACAGGATGGTGTCAAACTTTGAAGAGTATAATTTGAGTTTATTGTCAAGAATATCCTAATGATTGGGATAACAAAATTTCGCTGTTAGTGCTTGTCATTAGGAGTGCTTCTTAATGAGTACGCTGGATTCAATCCTATTGAACTGATATGCAAAAATGAAATGAAAGGACCAATCAAATTGATTAAGGAAAAACTGATAAAACAAAGCTCTACACTTTCAGCCTCGGTTTTGAGTTACAGACAGAAATGAACTAAAGTACGTGGGTTTGCCAAAAAAAGATTGCAGAGTGCTCAATAGACAATAAAAACACAAGTAGATAAAAAGGCCAAAATCTAAAATTTTACTACTGGAGAAAAGACACCTGGGGAATCATTAAAAGCAAAAGTTAGTGGGCATTATCAAATGAGAAAAGAAACTCAATGGTGTGAATTATGTAATGAGTAATCTAGACAGAAGGTATAATCTGTGAGAGTATTATGTTAATATGTTCAACAGATATTATGATAGGAAAGATAATCAGGAGAAAAGTGTAGTAAAAGAAATGGGGAGTGAAGACAAAGTTCCAGAACAATTGGAGAATGAATCAGAAATTCAAAATTCAAACATGGATCCACGAGCAATCATATTGGCTAATACCAATGTGCTTAAAACAGTGCATAGCATAATATTTTATATTCCAGTAAACTACTGAAATGATTTACAAAGTAAATTTACAGACTTATAAATTAATTTGTGTGAATGGGTCAGGAAAAACATCCTTTGCTATTCATTACATCAGTGGAGGGAATGCATTAACTATGAAAAGCATCTTTACAGACTCAATCCAGAGAAACAAACTCAAGTGAGCAAAGAGATGAAATTCATGATGAACAATTACGTTATAGAAGCTGGAGCTCACACATCATTATTATGCTAAAATCATGTTGCAAAGATTCAATCTTGGTCATTGCAAAGTCAACACAGTAACAAAAACAGATTCATATCCTATTCCAAGACTGAAGGATTGCACTGAATGAATTGAACATGGATTATTCATAATCAAAACTGACCTGTTGAAAGAATATTGTAAAGGGCCATTGACAGATGGAGTTTTGTTTTGATTAAAGATTGATTTTAGTTTTAAAAACTCAGAGATTGGAAGTTTTGAGCTGTTCAGAGGAGATCTTACCGGGATAAGAAACACAATATAATTTATCTCCTAGAGAGGAGTATTTAACAGCTCAGGAAATAATTTACCTTAATATAAAGCTGGTTTGTGCAACTTCCCCAACGGAGTGATTGGTTAGAAATCTAGACTTTAAAAGACTGAGAAAGTCTAAGCTTTCCGTCTTGAGAGTAATCATGTAAGACTTCACAATATTCAGGAGGGACCTGAGAAGAATCCATTTCATTAAACCTAAAGATTTAAGATAGAAGAATAATCTATCTTGATTTATATTTCTGTAAAGTGATGTGTTAGGAAGTAAGGTAAAGATTTAGTTTTGCTGTGATTTATAAGATTAATTTAAACTGTTTTATGAAGATGTAGAAATGTACTGTATCTTAAAGAAAGTTAAAAGTTAGCAGAACTATCTGACAGCACCAAATGTGCTGAACAAGATATAATGTAACTTTTTGATCCATCAGCTTGAGTAGCTGGTTGCCTGGAGACAAAAACAAATTTGAATTAGGCCAATCAGTTTAA
Source organism: Chiloscyllium plagiosum (assembly GCF_004010195.1). Lineage (NCBI taxonomy): Eukaryota > Metazoa > Chordata > Chondrichthyes > Orectolobiformes > Hemiscylliidae > Chiloscyllium > Chiloscyllium plagiosum. The sequence goes on from NC_057724.1 coordinate 54,789,486, forward strand.
ATTATACCCCCAAAAAAAATCAAACCCCAATCAAGTTTGAATTTAGTATATTGACAACATTAAAAACCAATGACACAATCCGATGCTTTAGGGGTATAAGATCGGGAAAACATGAACAGTTGAGAGAGAACTGCCAAGCCTCCAACATCTGCAGACTGCCCGGAAAAGTAACTCTCTTAAAGGCACCTTCATAATCAGTGATCTGTGAAACAGAAATCCCTAAGGTGAAGAAAATCTACAGAGGATGTAGAAAAGATTCGACAGCTAGCTAGTTTTGAATTTGAATTTTGGTAAATATTAATCAGGGGATTTATTGGACCAGTATTATAGAAGGGAAAGTAAAGATAGGATTGTAAATAGTTATTAATTAATTATTCTCTGTTATACTTTAAGAAAAAAGTTGTTACTTTTTACTTTAACTAGTTCTTGGTGTCTCAAATTTTCACAGATTACTGCAGGGGATAAATCTTTTCCGTGTTGCTGGTTTAAAATTAACAGAGGGTGTTTACCCTGTGTCATAACAACTGTGTTCTACATTTAGACAGCAGAGTTTGTTTAATATTATCACTTTCCCTTTTACGTAGTAAATTACAGAAACTCTTCAGCCATGTGTGCTTATATTACAGTGAATGATCACCACACTAAATAAAATACATGATCTATCAAGCTGGATTTCATTCTAGGATCTGACTTGTTGAGTAGTATCTTCATTTGGCATATAACAGGGTTTATCTATTGGATCATGATGGTCTTGATACTAACCATTTCAAAATAGAAAGTTGACTAGCTCAGTTAAAAAATTAGACCCAAAAAATGTTTTGACTTTCTGCATATACAATGAAATAGCAATAGCTATGATCTTACCAGTCTGTGGCAGATAGTTTGTAGAATGAGAGCTTTGTGAGTCCATACATTAGTGTGTAACTTTGAAAAAATCTTTTGTTGTTGGCTTTTGCCTGTTTCCTGTGTTAATTTAACACAGTATTAGTATTTAGGAAATTAATGTATATTATGGCTTCAAGCTTAATGGAGAGATGATCTCTATTGAGGATGTTAAAAATATACTTAATTCTGTTTGAGTGTCCATACATCAACAAGGCAGTAATATGTGGCATCACTGAATAAGAGAGCTAGTGAGAATCAAGAAGGCAACCCAGAAATCCAAACAGTAGCCTCAAAAAAAAGTCAAAAAACATCCCGTCAAGGGGAGGTCATGCTTGACAAAACTGTCAGAATTCTTTGATGAGGTAATGAGCAAGTTAGACTCAGGAGAGGCAATGGATGTGGTCTATTTGGATTTTCAGAAGGCCTCTGACAAGTTGCTGCACTGGTGGCTGCAAAATAAGATAAGAGCTCCTGGTGTTAGGGCCAAGGTATTGGCATTGACAAGGGATTGACTGACAGGCAGAAGCCAAAGAGTGGGAACAAAGAGATCTTTTTCAGGATGGCAGTTGGTGACTTGTAGAGTTCAGCAGGGGTCAGTGTTGGAACCACAACTGTTCACGTTATACATTAACAATTTGGACAAACGAACCAAGGGCATTGTTGCTAAGTTTACAGATGACACAAAGATTGGTACAAGGACAGGTAGTACTGAGGAAGTAGAGAGGCTGCAGAAGGGCACTGGAAATGCTAGGAGAGTGGGCAAAGAAGTGGCGTATATAGAATACAATATTGGAAAGTGAGAGGTTATGTTCTTTGGTCGGGAATAGAGATGAAGTCGATCTTCTAAATTGAGAAAGGCTTCTGAAATTCTGAAGCACAAATCGATTTAAAAGAATCCTTAATTAGGGCTCCTAAGGTTAACATGCAGGTTCAGTTGGCAGTTAGGAAGGCAAATGTAACATTTGCATTCATTTCAAGAGGGCTAGATTATGAGAGCAGAGATGTACGGCTGAGTCTGTACAAAGCTTTAGACAGACTGCATTTGAAATAATATGGGCAGTTTTGGACGCTGTATCAAAGGAAGGATGAACTGGAATTGGAGGGTAATAAAGAGGAGGTTTATGAGAGTAATCTACTGGATGAAGAGCTTGTCATATGAGGAGCAATTGAGGAGTCTGGTTTGTACCTGATAAAGTTTAGAAGAATGAGTGAAACTTACAGAATACTGAGAGGCCTGGATAGAGTCGATGTGGAGAAGAGGTTTCCACAATAGAAGACTCTAGGACCCAAGGGCGCAGCTTCAGAGTGAAGGGAAGACCCTTTAGAACTGAGATGAAAGAGAATTACTTCAGTCAGAGGTTGGTTATTCTGTGAAACTCATTGCTGCAGAAGATTGTGAAGCCAATTTATTTAGTGTATTTAAGACAAAGATAAATAGGTTTTTGATTGGTACGAGGATTAAGGGTTATGGGAGAAGGCAGAAGAATGGGGTTGGGAAGCATATCAGCCATGATCAAATGGTGGAGCACACTCAAATGGGCCGAATGGCCTAATTCTACTCCTATATGTTATGTTCTTTTGGTCTACATCTTTAAGACTATAGGAAGTATCCCTTCTTTAGTACTCCCAATGCATTTTTAAAAAGACAATATCCTAACCAAAACGTGTTGAACAAAAATCTGATTTACATAAGAAAACATGAAATATGCTTAGGTTACACTAACTATTCTGTAATGTTAAATTAAAAAATTATTGGTTTCTTTGAATCTGACAATCCCAAAAATCCTTACACTAAATTTAGTAACTCATTAACTCTCGACTCATAGTTCTAATGCTTTCAATTAATTTCCTACTCCACAATTCCCACCTCCAGCTCTCAACATCTCTTGACTATCCATATTTGCTCCTTCTCCTGCTCTTCCATTACCCTGATAACTTGTTTCTCTGGCACTCCCACTCATCACTTCCCTTTCCAACTCTCACACTGACCTGACTCTCCCGCTCACAACTTCCATTCAATGCTCACTTTCACTTCCTTTCCACCAACTCTCCTGGGCATTGAGAGCAAAGCATTTTTGTGAGTGGGAGGGAATAACTGGAGGTGGGTGGGGAGGCGTAGGGGGAGGCAGCAGCAATTATGAAGGATATGAGTTAATGAGGAGCAAAGAGAAATGTGGGAGGCACTGAACATCAGATTTTAAAACAAAAAAAATCAACATGACAACATCACAACCAAAACAGCAGCCACTACTGAAGAGCATCTTTACCCTTGCTCAACTGAAAACACGCTTTTAGAACAAAAGAAATCTGTAAAGTCAACATGCTCACAGAAATATTAACATAGTTTGAAATGATAAAATGGCACAATTAACATAGGAAAAATACAATTTACTATAAAGCAAAGTCAGCTGGTGAACATCATATAACAATAAGCAACAGTGTCAAGCCAAAACACAACTCAGTTCCATCACTTTCTAACTGGGCATTGGAATTTGCTAGCTAAGAAATACATTTTCATTGAATGGTTTTGGAAAAAAGCAAGAGAAAGGAGGCACTATAAACTGGGAAAGTACTGGATGGAACAGATTGTAGTAGATAGGCTGTTACGTTTAGTAAAATATAAAGCTTGTTGTGGAGTTTCTATGAAACATTTCAACCTTTACCCCTCGTTGCCATTTCAGGAAAAAGTAAATTACCAGAATATGCTGTACTCTTATTATACATTGATCTCCTTGTTCCGATATGTCAACTGTATTCATCTAAACAATCTATTTATGTACCAACTACAGCAATCAGCACTTCAAAATTCTGATGAATTTTACAAAAAGATGTCCTGTTCCTTTCCCCTTCCAACTACTCCAAGCAAAGATTGGCTTTTAGCCAATAAAGTGAAAACTAGAAAGTCATCTTTTTTAAGCCAACTGCACAAAGGCTGTTCCATTATGTATCTAAAATTAAGTTTGTATCATTAATCCAAACAACAAGTTAAAAGGCTTTCTCTTCATTTCTGTCGAATTTTAATGCCCACCCCATTCAGCTTTAGCAAAGGCTAGAACTCGGTTAAGCACCTCCAGAGATCTCCAAGAATATAAAACTTTTGTTTCAGCTGTTGTTCCAGTCAACTTTTGTCGACTCTAGATGCCATCAAATTATAACTACATACAACTTTCAATCCTACTAATAATGTGCTCTCTGCACATGTCCAACATAGCATTGAAGCGATGCACAATTATGAATATAATTTGACCACAGAAAATTGATTTTATGCAACATATTTCCCTTGAGGTCAGTCTAATAACCATTTCAATACATCCATGTGAAAAATGCACTTAACTGCATCTATATCAAGAAATCTTGATTATGCATTGTGACAAATGTCTCTGCAGTGCACTCCAGAAAAACTATTTCAGATCCTTTACTATCATATCTTTGTTGTCCTTTTATCTTTGTCCCATTATCCTTTAAATGATAAGATACTCTTGCACTTTCTCATGCTTACTTCAATAGTGGTAGGAGGAGCAATAAATGTTTGACTTATAACAAATTCCACATTCTCCACATCCATTGCTGAAATCAGTTATGCCAGTACCATTAGGGAATGAATCATCTGTATGGATTCAGTGCAGATTGCCACTTCTACCCGAGTAATGAGGGGAACAGCTTCTGAATTATGATGAAGTGCCACATCAAAGGTTACTGCAGAAATGAAAAGCCCATGGTGTCGGGAGTAACATAATGACACGGAGATAATTGACTGGCTAATAGGCAGCAGACAGAAAGAATAAATGGATCTTATTCAGGATGTCACGAGTGGTATGCCACAGGGTTGAGTGCTGGGGGGGTGGGGGTCTCAAATCTATGCAAATTTATATGGATGATTTGGATGCAAGAGCCAATGGTATGGTAGCTTGTCAGAGAAGCTGGAACCAGGAGTTCAAAACCTAAAAATAAGGGGTTGCCCGTTTTAAAAAGAGATGAGGAAACATTCTTCTTTCAGAGGGTTAACAGTCTTTGGAATTTCCTTTATCTAAAGGCAATGGATGTAGAATCTTTAAATAATTTTAGGCAGAATTTGATAGATCCTCGATTACCAGGGAATGGAAGATTAGCAGGGGATATGCAGGAAAATGGAGTTGAGGTTAAAATCAGATCATGATTTTATTGATGGGCCTATTGGCTAACTCTTGTTCTTTGATTATATGTTCAATAGTTTCATGTGAATTCATCTCATATTAAAAAATAATAGTGCAATAACAATATTTGATTGTGAATCTCAGAATATTTGTCAAGTGGGGGATGTTAATGAAATTTATATTAACATCTCATAGATTTTACTTCACTTAAAAAACTTTCAATGACATAGAATATTAAAACCACCAACAAGCATTCTGTTGTGGTCATAGTACAGAAACTGGCTTCAAAAGGTTTCTGGGGGAATTTTAAATCTATAGGAGCGTGTGGTTTGTGTGCAGATGAGGAATTAAATCCAGCAAAAGTGAGAGGACATTAAGATGCTGGCTTCAAGCCACTGACTTCAACCTACAGCATGAAAGCATTAGACAACTTACACACAATTCACCTTGAGAGAATTGAGTTGCCTATTAAAGTATTGCTCAATTGCTAAGTTGCTCAATTAGATTGACACTTAACACAGTTTTACATTTAACACAGTATTAACAGGTCTTCCTGGCTTTGCAAGAACACAGCACCCAGAGAGAGCCATTACCCTTATGAAAATCTTACACTAAATGTTCATTACTCACAGCTCTCTTACCCACTAACTGGGAATTTTGAAAGGGATGTTTGAAGTAAATAGAGTAAAATTAAGCAGGCTGTCCAACTGGTTAGTTAAAACTATGCCTGAATGTCTATATTGTCAAAATATTATATTTCAATCACAGTGCATCTAGAAGCTGCTAAGCAGAAGCTGGGCAAGGCTGCACAGAAAGAAAGACTAATTCAACTTGCAATCATATCAGAAAACATCCAAGGTGCTTCACATGAATATTATAGAGTTAACTTTGACCAAGCCACACATAAGGAAATATTTGGGCATGTGATCAAAAGCTTCAAAGAGACATTTTTTAAAGAGACTTTTAGAGGAGGAAGGAATAAGGATGAGGCAGAGTTAATGGGAAGGAATTGCAAAACCTAGGACCTTGACAGCTGAAGGCTCAACCACCAAGTGTGCAGCAGGTTAAAATGGAAATATTCAAGAGGCCAGAAACAGAAAAAGCATAGATATCCAATTTTTTTTTTACAGTATATGGAATATTGTTAGATAGCCAGCATGTATGGTCCATCTCTAATTGCCTGAAGATGATAGTGGTGAGCTGCCTTCTTGAACCACTGCAGATTTGTACTTTATTATGCACAAGGCCAGATAAGGCAAGAGATAAACAATAGTAATGGGCACTGGGTTTAGAATAGTGGGAGGAGGGAAAGAGAAACGAATCCTATATAAGATATGTACTTGCTAAACTCTGCGTGTCTATTTTAGGCACCACGCTTGCAAGCGTATAATAAACAATACTGTTGCTTCAGGTCTTGTCTCGGACTGAAATTATTGAAGTGAGTGGGTTGTATTTCCGACAAGTGGCCTCCCAAAAAACATGTTTCGTCTGATGTTCCCACAGGGCGGCATGGTGGCTCAGTGGTTCACACTGCTGCCTCATAGCACCAGGGTCCCAGGTTCGATTCTAGCCTCGGGCAACTGTTTGTGTGAAGTTTGCACATTCTCCCCGTGTCTGCGTGGGTTTCCTCTGGGTGCTCTGGTTTCCGCCCATAGTACAAAGATGTGCAGGCCAGGTGAATTGGCCATGCGAAACTGCCCGTAGTGTTAGGTGCATTAGTCAGAGGGAAATGGGTTACTCTTCAGACGGTCAATGTGGATTGGTTAGGCCGAAGGGCCTGTTTCCACACTGTAGGGAATCTAATCTAATCTAAAATGCGTGGGAATTGTAAGCAACAGGCCTCAGCTACCTGCAAAACAAGATCCATTCTCATTGTTAAACAATTTTCATTAATACCTCTGAATTCAGTTTGAAGAACTTATTGTCTCCTGTTCTGCCTCAGAACCCTCCTTGTCTTCAGAACAGCACCTCTTCCATTACTAAACAAAATTCTTTCATTCACCAAATTCTATGTTTAGTACCCTGTATAGGTGTACTCAATGCTACTTGCTCTGTGCACTAGCAAACGCCACCTGTATTTACACAGTCTATTCTGATCTATCACAATAGTTCTGTTCCCATGCAATCCGGCAATATAAGAAATTGTGTATTAGCAGCACCATTTAAATTAATGGGACCGGAATCATGTTACAGCCAATACAATTAAGGTACGTTCGCAGTCTACAAATAATGGTCTAAATTTTTCAATCGCAGTATAGTCAATTCATGTTGAAGAAACATGGGTTATGGCAGGCTGACTGTACCAGCAAACAATCTGAAGACCTGTATCAGCCAATCATTAAAACATAGACTGAATACATTGGAAATGTGTAAAGCATCTCAGACCAAAGCCTGAAGTCCAATCTATTATCCTTTCATCTCTTTCACAATTTTAGTCAATGTAAAGAGAGCACAGAAATGCTTTACCCCCACAAATATCCCATAATTGAATTATATTCCTTGTAAGTTATAACTATGCATATAACTATCTAAGACATGTACATAAATTATGCAAATAGCAACTGCAGTTAAAATGCAGATCATGAACTATTGACCTACATGCGTTAGGAATGATGAAATGCATTATAATGGCCACAAGCTACTATTAAATTTGTATCTGTGATTCAGGGCCAACCGTTCAGCTCATTAAAGCCTGAAAATATGAAGCATTGGCTCATTATTTTGTTCAAAGAGATATACCACAAACTATTTCCATGCAGTAAATCACAAATTCTGTTTCATGTATAATTACATTTTTATTGTGCAAGTACATATTGAACATAGACAATTGTAAAACATTGTTAAATGTTCCTAACCATCCCTTCCTTCTTCATACACACATTCCAAAATCCTGGCAAGGACATTGCTGCTGCTAATTTTAAAGCTTTTCATTACAGTGTTGAATACTTGCAAAGCATCGGCATAGAAATCTCCCATTGCAAAAAATAACAGCACCATGAATCATTTTTTCAGCATATTGAGGTCAAAGATGCTGGAGTATGGTTCCAGAATCATTTCACAAGGCATTACAAGACTTCCTCAAGGATGCCACAATTCGTTCAGGGGTGAAATGTTACATTAATGGTGCCATTTTGCCTGAGTTAGGTATCTTGCATGTTCTGTTAACAGCATTAATCGGACATTCTTTCATGGCTTTCAAAGCACTGCTACTTACTGAAATATCTCCATAGAGGCCGTTATCCTATCACCAAGTTACCCTTTATTTACATTTAGAGAGTCCTTGTCACTGACTCAGCTCCCTCAAATCCAGCTCCCAGAGTGAACAGAACCTCTGACACTCCTATTCTTATCTGTGAGCCAGGGATCCCTGACTGACAACCCCAATCACGGAACTCATATTCTAGGAGGTCTACCTGGCTAACCTCATTACACTTACACCCATGAAACAAACTTTAACATGAGCTTTCATCTCATTCTAACTTCCTTGCATTGATGGCTAAAAAAATCACCCTTTTTTTGGACAAAGTATCAGATGATACACCTCAGTGCATTTTTCAAGTAATGAACCAAAAACTATTTCTTGGTAAATTTGTAATAATATTCTATTACTTAATTCTTCAAAGTAAATGAAACTGATATTAAGGGCATGGAACACCATGTGCTTTTAGCATAGGGACTTGTCTGAAAAATGACTGGAAACAGAATTAACTTCTCCTGAACAAAATAAAACCCCAAAGAACTTCAGATACAGCAAATCAGAAATAAAAAAAGGAAATTGCTGGAAAAACTTAGCAGATCTGGTAGTATTTGTAGAGAGAAAGCAGAGTTAACATTTCAGGTCCAGTCATGGTTCTTCAGATATTCTTCAGAAGGAGGGTCATTAGACCCAAAATGAGAACTCTGCTTTCTCTCCCAGATGCTGCCAGATCTGCTGAGTCTTTCAAGTGAATTTCTCCTCGCCATGAGTAAATAAAAATAACTTAGTTTACCCTGAATCACTCCATCTTTCCCTCAAAATGATGACATAAGCTACAACACAGCTGGCGTTTCTCTTCAAATCACTTGCTTATTTTTGAGGATAGATGCTGAGTGTTAGTGAATTATTCAACTGCGAGAGTTTTTTTTGTTGAACCATTCATGCCCTTGTTTGTTGCATGTAGATGTACTTTTCAGCTACTCTTTGGAGTCGAATGTCACGTATGGTGATGCTTTATCCACTAGACTATCATGGACATTTATGAAAACCCCTAATATTGTAAATGCAGCTGATCTCAATAATAATTCTGAGGTAAGTTACACCATTTGTCTTGTGTTTCCAGAAATCTACTCCTAACGGTGTGGCACAGATTGAAAGCATGCCTGGTGGAAGTCCATCATAATTTCTGATGAAGGACTTACGCCCGAAACATTGATGTCCTGCTCCTCGGATGCTGCCTGACCTGTTGTGCTTTTCCAGCACCACACTCTCAACACTAATTTCATCATGATGCCAGTCCTCATAGCTTCTTTAAGTACACAGACTTCTAGCTTTAATCAAAATCCAATATTTTAAACATCACCAATCTACTAAACCATAGTTTATTGTACTGTTTTATTACATTCTGAATCAGCTTAATAGTATGTAAAAAAAAGTCTGCAAATAAACAAAAACTGATAATGATTCTAAATATGTTATTGCCTTTAAGCATTACAGTTTTTAGTTTAATCTCTTTTGCAGGGCGCACTAAAAATCATACCAGTAAATCCAATAAAATTCCAAGAGATTTTGTTGCTTTGGCAAAGAAACAACACTGCATAATATTGCTGTTCTGATGCTTAATATTTTCTCTCTGTAAATTCAGTTCTTTATTCACCTCTAACTAAAGGCCTTCTCATATTCTGCATGACCATTTTCATCATGACTTAATACAATGCTTTATGATTATTTTCATACATCCTACAATGGCATTAACTTTCCTGTCTGCATTAGCCTGGAATAAAATTATTTCCCTATGTGACTGGATAGGAAACACCAATTCTGATTTCAAAGTCTGAGGCTCAGAAAATGTAATATGCATGCTGATTTTTGAACAGGGCCATGTGGGTTATTCTCATAGGAGAAATTTATAATGGGGAGTAAGGAACTAGCTGATGAACTAATACATACTTCACATCTGGTTTCACAAAGGGAGAAATGAATAACCTACCAGAAATAATGGCAAACACAGAGTTTAGTGAGGGGGAAGAACTGAAGCAAATCTATATTGGTGGAAGAATGATGGTGCAGAAACTGATTATATTGAAGGCTGGTAAATCCCCAGGGCCTGATAATCGACATCCCAGAGTACTTAAAGAAGTGGTCCGAGAAATTGTGGAGGTATTGGTGGTCATCTTCCAAGTTTCTTTAGGCTCTGAAACAGTTCCTACAGATTGGAGGGCAGCTAATGTAACCCTACTATTTAAAAAGAGAGGCAGAGAGAAAACAAGAAGTTACAGACATCGGTAGCGGGGAAGATGCTAGAATCCATTATCAAGGATTTTATAGCAGAGCTCTTAGAAACCAGTGGTAGAATCAGTCAGTCAACATGGATTTACTAAAGGAAAATCATGCTTGACAAATCTGCTGGAATTCATTGAGGATGTAACTAGTAGCGTTTATCAGGAGAAGCCAGTGAACGTGGTTTATTTGAACATTCAGAAGGCTTTTGAAAAGGTCCTACCAAAGAGATTCATGCATAAAATCCAAGCACATTGGAGATGGATGGAAAGCTGGTTAGCAGGCAGGAAACATAGAGTAAACATAAATTGTTTTTTATTGGAATGGCAGGCAGTGACTACAGAGGTACTGCAGGTACTAGGGCCCCAGCTATTCACAATATGTATTAATGATTTAGATGAGGGCACTACATGTAATATCTAAAAATTTGCAGATGACACGAAGCTGGGTGGAAGGGTGAGCTGTGAGGAGGATGCAGAGATGTTGCAGTATAATTTGGACAGGCTGAGTGAATGGGCAAATGTATGGCAGATGCAGTGGATAAATTTGAGGTTATCTGCTTTGGTAGCAAAAATAGGGAGGCAGATTATTATTTGAATGTCTGTAATTGAGAGGGATAAGTTTTCAACAAGACCTCATGCACCAGTGGTTGAAAGTAAACAGGCAGGTCCAGCCGGCAGTAATGAAGGCATACTGCATGCTGGCTTTCACAGCGAGAGGATTCGAGTACAGGAACGAGGATGTCTTGCTGCAATTATACAGGGCATTGATGAGGCCACACCTGGAATATTGACAGCAGCTTTGGTCTCCTTATCTAGAACGAGTGCAGCAAAGGTTTAGCAAACTGACTCTCGGGAGATGGCAGAATTGACGTATGAGGAGACAGGTTAGGATTGCATCCTCTGGAGTTTAGAAGAATGAGGGGAATCTCATAGAAACCTATAAAACTCATACTGGACAAGATAGGTAGGAAGCATGTTTCCAATGTTGGGAGAGTCTATAACTAGGTTCATAATTTAAGGATAAAGGCTAAACCTTTTAGAACTCAGATGAGGAAAACTTTCTTTATTCAGAGAGTGGATGAGACTGTGGAATTCACAGTCAAAGAACATGGTCAAGGCCAAAACACTATGCCTTTTTGAGAAATAGGTAGATATAGCTATTGTAGCTAAAGGGACCAAGTAATATAAGAGGTGAAGATGAGATTAGATGTATTGAGCTTGATGATTGCAATGATCATACAGAATGGCAGAGCCTCAGTGGGTCCAATGACCTACTGCGCCCACCTTCCATGTTTCTATGTTTACGGGTCTTCATAAATGTTCTTAAATTGATTATTTCTGCTCTCTGTCCAAGCTCTTTTCTCCCCAGAAGACCTATATAATCCTGGTCTCCCAGCTGAACGAGAAAGCACACCTGCAGGAGGCAGTATGACTGAGAGCTGGGAGCAGCAGCAAGAGCAGAAACGCTAGTTGAACTGAAACTTGCAAAACCAACCCATTCACTTAAGAACTACTGAGATGAGCACTTGAAATGCCAACAAGGCTAAAGACCAAGTGCTGGAAAATGGCATTAGCATAGATAGATGACCGGCACAGACATGGTGGGCCAAACAGTCTCTTTCCATCCCAAAAAACTCTGACTGTTTGACTCTTTGATTCATGATAGTTCAATATTCCTTCAAGATTGTTTGATATGCGAACCATTAACAATAACGATTGCTGCACTCCCTTTATAGCAAGAACATCCTTCCTCAGATAAGGAGACCAAAACTATGTATAATATTCCAGGTTCTGGCCTCACAATTGTCAGTCCCATTCTTCTTGTCACCATCCACTCATGGCCTCTCCTTTAAACATTTCATATCTTCACTCATCAAATGTGTAGACTTGAACCAATTCCTTCAGGTAAGTATTATGCAATAAAGGTTGCATTTCCTTTTCAGACAATGACAGTAATTGCTGGCAGCATGAAAAAAAGGTGAAGGGTTCAAAATTGGTATGCAGCTACTTACAAATGCAGAGATCACAATTTGCTCTCTACCTGAGCCCACTCTTATTGATTTAGGCAACGAGCAAAATTCCTGCTGCATCATTATTTCTGCAGCCTAGCTCAAACCATGCTACTTGCTGGCTCCACACAAGAGGCCTAACATTTGTTACTGATGGATTGACAAATTCTTAGAATCCCTATACAGTGTGGAAACAGGCCCTTCGGGCCAACAAATCCACACCCATCCTCGGAAGAGAATCCCACCCAAGCCCATTCCCCATTATCCTACATTTACCCCGACTAATGAACCTAACCTACACATCCCTGAACACTACGGGCAATTTAGCATGGCCAATTCACCTAAACTGCACATCTTTAGATTGTGGGAGGAAACTGGAGCACCCGGAGGAAACCCACACAGACACAGGGAGAATGTGCAAACTCCACACAGACACAGTTGCCTGAGGCTGGAATCGAACCTAGGCCCTGGCACTGTGAGGCAGCAGTGCTAACCCACATTGTTTTAAGTTAAAAGCTGGAAATATTTTTTTCTTAAAAAGAAGCTGTAATCAATCAAGGAACTGGTGACTGCAACAACTGAAGACAGGGTAACTAAAACACAAAAGCACAGAGAAGACCGCTTGGTTCACATTGAGTGCTAGTGACCTTAGTCATAGAGATTGTCAGAAAGAGACACACCAGTCCCAGCAAATGCTAGCAGGGCCTCAAAGAATATCTTTTGAAAGCAACGGGATACTGCGAACTAGGGAGATCAAGCCCCTAAGGACCTGGCAACAAGTTTGCAAGGGGTTTAAAGACTTCTTGCAGGTGGTCAAACAATCTCTTCCTGATTTTCATGACATAATATACTTTCATCCTCTCTCTCTGCTTAATGCAGGTACTGTCCATGCAGCCAGTAGCATGCCCTAGCACTCAGCATGCATACCTAATATTCAGAAATTCTGAACCTCCAACTGCACCTCCACAACCTTTCAATTATGTCAGCCACTTATCTACTTATCCCTGCTGACACATAACTTCAGTTTTTTAGTTAAAGAAGTTGCATAGCCCAAATACTGACTCAAAGTTACTATTATTTTTAACCTCCCTATTGCAAGATAAGGTAACCCATAATCATAGGGAGCTGCAGAGAACCAGAGAGCCAGGTCAGGCTGTCATCCTCTGTGTTCAGAGATGGGAGTGTTCAACTTCATGGGACTGGCTGCAGCACAGCTCATTGCACTTGGTATTGCCAAAGGCACTTAAAAGGACAGAATGGCCTCATGATATTTCTCAACTCTTACCTCACCCTCGTCCTGCTATCTAGCATAGAGGAGGTGGTGGTTTATTGATAATGTCACTGGACGAGCAATCCAGAATGGTCTGAGACTTGAGTCTGAATTCTACTATGACAGATGGTGAAATATGAAGTCAATAAAATCTGGAAATAAAAGCGAGACAAATGATGTCTATTTGTCAACTGTTGACTTCTGTTCACTTATGTCCTTTAGGGAAGCAAATCTGCTATCTTTCACCATTCACCAAGACTCCTCAGACAGCATATTCAAACCCACTACTACTACCATTGAGAAGGACAAGGGCAGCAGATACATTGGAACACCCCTACCTGCAAATTCCCTCTCAAGCTATTCACCATCCTGACCTGGAAATATAACATTGTTCCTTCAGTGTATTTTGGAATTTACTCTCTAACAGCACAATGGGTCCACCTACACCAAATGGATTGCGACAGGTCATTGCCACCTCCTCAAGAGCAAGTAGGATGGGCAATAAAAGCTGGCCCAGCCACTGAGGTCCACTTCCCATGAATGAATAAAAAACAATCCTTACCTACTTTGGCCTACATGTAGCTCTTGCACCAGAGCACTGTGGTTGATTCTTAACTTCCCTGTAGAATGGCCCAGAGAGCAAATCAATTCAAGGGCAATTAATAATGGGTAACAAATGCCAGTCTTGTCAATGATGCCTGTATAAGATGAAAGAATTTTTTAAAATGATATACAAGCTGCGGGTGACCATGGGCCTCCTGTCATTCCATCCCTCTCCTTCTATCTTCTGGATAGAGACAGAGAGAGAGAGAGACAGAGAGACAGAGAAACACAGAGAGAATGAGAGAGCAAGTTTCAGACTTGAGACAGAAGAGGCACAATGACTTGATTGGACATCACTGCCACCAACATTAGAACTGCGCATAACCTGGAGGTCAGCATGGCATTGGAATCTGCCAGAGCTGAGTTTGCAACTAAAGGAAAGAATAACTCATAAGTCAATTTACTGAAAGACAAGATCAAAGACAAGATAAAGACAAGCTCTGCCACAGACTGACAGCCTTTGCCTCTATCAAGAAGCATGGTGAAGCGCAGCTCAGAGGATATTGCACAGAGTTTGGAGCACATTCTTTTCACTGTGCTAGTTGCTGCCAACTCAATGATAACATTAGCAAATCTACTTGTAAAGCACTGTCTAAATTCTCCATAAGCTTTAACTGCAGAACAGGTAAAAGCCATGCAATATCTATTTGGTTCCATGGGAGCTCAGACAAGTCAATGAAATTGATGTCTGTGCTCATGCAGGTAATTTGATTAAACTGATACCATTATTACTGCGGATATCAGTGCCCAAGGAACCCCAGGGTTGCATATAGTCCAGCAATCTGTCCTCCAAGAGGTCTGGGAGAGATGAGATTCCTCCCCCTTGAGGTGACAGTGGTTCCATGGAACATTTAACCGGCTGTCCTCTCTCTGAGTAACAGCTTTTATGTTCCCATCACCACCACTCCACCTGCAAACTTGCTGCAATTTCTCAGTCACTCAACTCAGATGGCTGTCACCCATGTCATGTCAGCAGTCCAAAGCCAGACCTTTTAAGGCCCAGAGCTACTTGAAAATACACTACCTATCATCCCCTCAGTGAGTGGCAGCCATTATTCTCAGCCATGTTGCAGATAAGGGGATAATACAGTTCAGGGCAGGCCACAGGAGAACAATGCAGATTAACAAGTCAGTTTTGTTTGTTCAGTTATCTATCTTCGGACAAAATGTTTATGAAATGGTTTTAGTTTGTTTTTGTTTTGTTGGCCAAGGTGATGCCGAGATGGAGTGTCTAAAGTCAATGTTATATGGGGGAAGGACAGATGGGTGGCTCCAAAGAGAAACTGTCCTATGGAAAAGAAAGCAAAAGGTTTTAGATTTCCAGGTACCAGGTAGAAGATCAATTCTACAGTATCTTTTACGGACATCAATAGTGCCATCCTCACTCCAAAATGAATCTTCAGATTGCATTGAAAGTACGCTTCTGTGATCATCCATTGGCTGATCATCCTGGGTTGGAAATGTGTTGCTGGAAAAGCGCAGCAGGTCAGGCAGCATCTAGGGAACAGGAGAATCGACGTTTCGGGCATTAGCCCTTCTTCAGGAATGAAGGGCTAATGCCCGAAACGTCGATTCTCCTGTTCCCTAGATGCTGCCTGACCTGCTGCGCTTTTCCAGCAACACATTTCCATCTCTGATCTCCAGCATCTGCAGACCTCACTTTCTGATCATCCTGGGTTAAATACAGCACAAAAAGTGCTTTCTAAAAAGCCATGGTGAGCTGTGGGCCCTTCTTTGCAGAGGTTCCATCTCTACTGTGCTTAAACCATTTCTTGTCAATGTTGTGGACTCAAAGTAAATGCAACCACAAATCCACATCTCTCATGCAGACTGGATGCATCAGGTCCTTGGGCCTCCATCAATATCTGCAACACTTTCACCACAAAACATCCAAAACAATACTATAGCACTTCCACCTGCTTTGGCATGAGTAGTAAGTTTAAGAATTGGATCTTTGTCCTTTAACTATGTTATTACAGGGCCTCATTTGCTACTGAATGCACGCTCAGATGATAGTGATTGGCATGGGTGTTAAGTGGTCATATTACACACCAATTTTGAGTAGTGTGTGTCAAAAGTGGCAGATAACATCAATCAGAAATCGCCTCACTCCCTTAGTACATGTATAGTATACTTGAGCTAGTGCTGTGTTACACAGGGGACCTCACAGAATGCAGAATAAGTGCCTGACAAGATGGCACCACCGCCTCCCATTTTAGGACTTTGGGGCTCCTGTAACATAGGCACTAATGGTATTACAGAGCACAAAATCACAGCATAAAATATCATCCATTAAAAAGAATAGGAGATCTTGAGTTAATGTCTACTCTCATGAAATTTTAGTCATTGTAACTATCTATCTCAACATCACTATGTTAACAACTGCCATTAATAAACACATAGGCAGGCAACCAATAATTTTCATAAGGAGTCCTCAATTTAACATGCTTGCTAAACAAATCTTTTGTCAAACAATATGAGAATAGATTCATCCTAAACACAATTATTTATAAATCCCAACAAAATAACTAATAGCTTCCTTACATTGCTCAAGGTTATTGAATTCAGAAGAAAAATTTGCAAAAAAAACCAACTGGAGAAAAATAGTTTGACCTAATATTGACTGGTGTTAAAAATTATTTCACCTCGTCTTCATTAAGTCTGAGGTTTCTTTGGTGTTGGCAAACACTAGTTTTCTATTTAGTAACCCTTACCTTCCAAATTCAAAGAGTTAAATATAATTTCCAAAAACGGAAAACTGTTTTAGCATTATTTTACACTGCCATACAGGATACAAGAATATTTTTTTCCATTCTTTCATGTACTGTGGGTATTGCTAGTTAGCTAAACATTTATCGCCTTCACTAGTTGCCCTGAAGAGGGAGTGGTGGAGAGCTTTCTTGAACTGCTGTAATCCATTTGGTGTAGTTATGCTCGCACTGCTGTTCAGGGACAAATACTAGGTTTTTGACACAGCAACAGTGAAGGAATAGTGATATTTCTAGATCAGGATGGTGTGTGGCTTGGAGGGGAACTTGCAGGCAGTGATGTTCCCATGTATCTGCTTCCCTTGTCATCATAGGTTTGGACGGTGCTGCCTAAGGAGCTTTGGTGAATTTCTACATGACAATGTATAGATAGTACAGACTGTTGCCTCTGAGCTTTGGTGGGGGAGACAGAGCATGTCTAAGGACATGGTGCCAATGAAACAGGCTGCTTTCCCCTGGATAATGTCAGGTTTCTTAAGTTATGTTGGAGCCGCACCCATCCGGGGAAGTGGGGAGTATTTCATAACATTCCTAACTTGAGCCTTGAAGATTTTGGATAGGCTTTGAGGAGCCAGGAGGGGAGTTACTCACTGCAAGTTTCCTAGCTTCTGACTTGTTCATATAAATACTAGCTTCAGTATTTATATGGCTAATCCAGTTTAGTTTCTAAACAATAGTAATCCCAGGATGTTGACAGTGAGAGATTCAACAATGGTAAAGCAATTGAATGTCAAGAAGCAATGGTTAGATTCTCTCTTACTTGAGGTAGCTATTGTCTGTGTTCAGATCTGTTTTCACTGGGGAAGACACAAGCAATCTCCCAGAGGTAACAGTGGCTGAAGGACCTGAACTTCAGGGAATTTTATATTTGCCAGGAATTGGTGTTGGAGAGACTGTTAGGTCTGAAGGTTGATAAGTCCCCGGGGCCTGATGGTTTACATGCCAGGGTACTGAAGGAGGTGGCTCAAGAAATCGTGGATGCGTTGGTGATTATTTTCCAGAGTTCGATAGATTCGGGATCAGTTCGTGCAGATTGGAGGGTGGCTAATGTTGTACCACTTTTTAAGAAAGGTGGGAGAGAGAAAGCAGGAAATTATAGACCAGTTAGTCTGACTTCAGTGGTGGGAAAGATGCTGGAGTTTATTATAAAGGATGAAATTACAACACATCTGGATAGCAGTAACAGGATAAGTCAGAGTCAGCATGGATTTCCAGGCACTGACCAGTGGGGTACCGCACGGATCAGTACTGGGACCGCAGCTTTTTACAATCTATCTTCAGGATATACAAGATGGTATTCGCAATAACATTCGCAAATTTCATCAGCTGGGTGGCAGGGTGAAATGTGATGAGGATGTTAGGAGATTACAGGGTGACCTGGACAAGTTAGGTGAGTGCTCAGATGCATGGCAGATGCACTTTCACGTGGATAAATGGATCCTTATCCACTTTGGTGGCAAGGACAGGAAGGCAGATTACCACCTAAGTGGAATCAATTTAGGTAAAGGGGCAGTACAGAGAGATCTGGGGGTTCTTGTACACCACTCAATGAAGGTAAGCATGCAGGTACAGCAGGTAGTGAAGAAGGCTAATAGCATGCTGGCCTTCATAACAAGAGGGATTGAGTATAGAAGCAAAGAGGTCCTTCTGCAGCTGTACAGGGCCCTGGTGAGACCACACCTGGAGTACTGTGTGCAGTTCTGGTCTCCAAATTTGAGGAGAGACATTCTGGCTATTGAGGGAATGCAGCGTAGGTTCACGAGGTCAATTCCTGGAATGGCGGGACTACCTTACGCTGAAAGACTGGAGCGACTGGGCTTGTGTACCCTTGAGTTTAGAAGACTGAGAGGGGATCTGGTTGGGACATATAAGATGATCAAAGGATTGGACACTCTGGCGGCAGGCAACATGTTTCCGCTGCGGGGTGAGTGCCGAAACAGAGGACACAGCTTAAAAATACGGGGTAGACCATTTAGGACAGAGATGGGGAGAAACTTCTTCACCCAGAGAGTGGTGGCTGTGTGGAATGCTCTGCCCCAGAGGGCAGTGGAGGCCCAGTCTCTGGATTCATTTAAGAAAGTGTTGGATAGAGCTCTCAAGGATAGTGGAATCAAGGGTTATGGAGATAAGGCAGGAACAGGATACTGATTAAGGATGATCAGCCATGATCATATTGAATGGTGGTGCAGGCTCGAAGGGCAGAATGGCCTACTCCTGCACCTATTGTCTATTGTCTATTGTCTGGCACTGATGTTATGTGAATGCTCCTTGCCACTTCTCAGTTCAAACATGGCTATCAGCCAGGTCATGTTGCATTTGGATATGGAACGCTTTAGCATCTGAGGAGTTGTGAAAGGTACTGAACATTATGCAAACACTTCACTTCTGTTGGAGGGAAAATTGTTGAATAGTTGAAGATGGTTGGATCTGGAATATTACCCTGAGGAACTCCTGCAGAGATACCCTGGAGCTAGGATGAAAAAATGCACATTATTTGTGCTAGATGTGCCTCCAACCAGTGACGTGTTTTCTCCTGATACCTACTGAGTCTAATTTTGCTCGGGTTCTTTGATATAATTCTCAGGTAAATGAAGCCATGATGTCAAGACCAGTCACTCTCACTTCACCTACTGATTCAGCTCTTTTGTCAACTTCTGAAACATGTCTAACCCTGGTGAAACCCAAACTGGGCATCCATGGGCAGATTATTACTAAGCAAGTTTTTCTTGACAGACTGTCCAAGAACCCCTTCATTACTTTATTAACAATAGAATAATCGGCTGGACTGGATATGTCTTGCTTTTTGCACACAGGAGATATCTGGGCAATGTTCTATATTATCAAGTAGATGCCAGTGTTGTAGTTGTACTGCAACACCTTGGCTAGGGATCCAGCAAATTCCAGAGCATGTATCCTCAATCGGAGGGTCATAGAGAGGTACAGCACGAAAACAAACCCTTCGGTCCAACTCGTCCATGTCGACCAGATATCCCAACCTAATCTCGTCCCATTTGCCAGCACTTGGCCCATATCCCTCTCAATCCTTCCTATACATATACCCATGTAGAAGCCTTTTAAATGGTGCGATTGTACCAGCCTCCACCACTTCCTCTGGCAGCTCATTCCATACACACATCACCCTCTGCATGAAAAAGGTGCCCCTTAGGTCTCTTCTTTTCCCCTCTCACCCTAAACCTGTGTCCTCTAGCTCTGGACTCCCCCACCCCAGGGAAAAGATTTTGTCTACTTATCCTATCCGTGCCCCTCATGATTCCTATTGCCAGAATGTTGTCGGGACTTATAGACTCTACAACATCAAGTGCCTTCAGCCATTTTTTTGATATCACATGGAATGAATCAAATTGGAAAATTAAGAGGATCTAAGGTTCCTGCCAAGGACAGCCAAGTGAAAGTCTTCCTAAAACTAAACAAGGATTTTTGGAATGTATGATTTTACCAGAGATTTGTGCATAATTTCAGTCTAATAACTGTATCGTTCACACATTTTTTAAAGGAAAAAGCAAAAGTGGTATTCTCAACAGAATGCAAATTAGCTTTTGAGAAGCTGAAGGCAATTGTTAAAAATGAAGCTTTGTTGATTGCCCCTAATTTTTTCAAACCTTTCAAAGTGGCAGTCGATGTTAATGTTTTGGATGTTGGTGCTTTCTTATTACAGGATGTTGTGTGGGAATAGATATGCTAGTGCAGTACTTCTCCAAGAAACTAAACCAGTATCAGAAGAAGTATTCTACTGTAGAAGAGATTTCGAGATTGTTGTTAGCCCTTCAGCATTTTAGAGTTCATACCCAACATGGTAACAGGGAAATATTATAATAATTCACTAGTCTTCATTAAAAAGTTTAAAAAATAGAATGCATGACAATTGGGATGGAGCCTTTCATTTCAACCATTTGATGTGCTGCTACAGAACTCAGGAGAAACTTGTTCTATTAAGCAATCCTTCTCATTGCTAGCCTCCAATATCACATATAGAGTCATAGAGTCACAGAGATGTACTGTTAGAATCTTTTCTGATAGATATTGCCTGTGAATCTTGAGCCTTCAGGGCACTGCAGTGGTCATCAGCGGAAGTTCCTTCTAACATTAGGAATTACTGTGACTTCTGGCGATGACTTGGTTAAGTCAATGATCTGGCTACTACATGGTCGCTTGACATCATATAAAAATACCTGGAATCTTTTCCTGCAATCATTCATCTTTTTAGCCTCAACTGGACTTCCATGATTATAGGTGTCGTGTGACTTACTCTCCTGCCAAATCATTCCCACAAATAAATCAACTCTATCTACCAGTAATTTCTTAATTACCCCAACTACCACTAGTTGAGACAACATGTCATACTCCTACAGGACCTGTAAAGTGGAAGTGGGATATATCTTCCACCTTTTCCATCACCAACACTTTGGCTTTCATTGGACTCTCTGGATGGAAAATTAAAACCTGATCCAGGAAGACAGTTTTCCAGGACCCTGTATCTCTCAATAATTATTGGCTTGGATGCTGCTTTTGGAGATGTATAGCTATCTTTTTTTAAAAACCCTTCATATCTCTCATCTACCTTTACTACTTCTTTTACATTCACAAGAGTGTCTATCCCCAGTCTCTTATTTGTAGTTAAAACTACAATCTAATCTGTAGTCTTTTCTTTCTAGGTTTCTTTTTTGGACATATTCTTCCAATTCCAATAAGTTCCATAGCTTTCCATTTCAATTCCAGCATTCCAAATGAATGTGTCCCACTTTGTTACCACAGAGGCAACTTGACTTCTGATTTTCGCCTCAGTACTTTTTGTTCTGATGTGAGGAGATGATCTTGGGGGGCTCCTAGCTAACCATTCCTTACCTTGACTACTTGCCTTCTTTTCACTATCTTATCTTATTTCCCTTTTGAAAGTATAAAAGGTGACAGAAAAAAGATTTAGTTTTACAGATTAACTCAATTGTCAGCCATTATTGCCAACTTCCAGCAGTTGCAACTCTTTGGTCCTCACAGCGCCTGAGACCCGGGTTCAATTCCCGCCTCAGGCGACTGACTGTGTGGAGTTTGCACGTTCTCCCTGTGTCTGCGTGGGTTTCCTCCGGGTGCTCCAGTTTCCTCCCACAGTCCAAAAGATGTGTAGGGTCAGGTGAATTGGCCATGCTAAATTGCCTGTAGTGTTAGGTAAGGGGTAAATGTAGGGGTATGGGTGGGTTTCGCTTCGGCGGGTCGGTGTGGACTTGTTGGGCCGAAGGGCCTGTTTCCACACTGTAATGTAATCTAATCTAATCTAATCCCAAGACACATCTTCTATGAGTAAAGCGTAGATTTCCTGTGTTCTACCTGTCAATTTGCCATGTGTGAACAAGTCCTCTTCCACCCAATTCATTTGTCGAGCCATATTCTCAAATGCATGAATAATATCTTTGATCCATTTCCTCAGATGTTGGTAGGGTCTGTGCAAACATAAATGTTTCTCTACTAGACCTCAAATTATGGTTCAGGTTCTGCTTGCTAGGTAATAAGAGCCTATGGTATTGGAGGTAGTTTTTTTTAAGCATGGACAGAAGATTGACTAAATACTAGAAGACTGAGATTTGGGATAAGGGGGACATTTTCAGGATGGTTAACCTGTAACCAGTGGAATACCATAGTGATCAGTGCTGGTGCCACAACTGTTTATAATATTTATCAATCACTTGAATAAGAATATTAAATGTACTTGAGCCAAATTTGCAAGTGATACAAAAATAGGTGGAAAGGAAGTGATGGGGATAATACTAGAGTCTGCAAAGGAATACAGACAGGTTAAGTGAGTGAGCAAAAACTTGGCAAATGTAATATGAGAACATAAGAAATAGGAGTAGAAGGCGGCCATATGGCCCCTCAGGCCTGCTCTGCCATTCAATAAAATTATGGCTGATCTTTTCGTTTCACTTATCTGCCCCCTCACTAGAACCCTTAATTTGTTTACTGTTCACAAAATCTACCTTTGCCTTAAAAGGAGGCAGCCTCAACTGCTTCAGTGGGCAGGGATTTCCACAGATTCACAACCTTTTGGGTGAAGAAGTTCCTCCTCAACTCAGTTCTAGATCTGCTTCCCCCTTATTTTGAGGCTATGTCCCCTAGTTCTAGTTTCTCATGCTAGTGGAAACAAGCTCTCGGTTTCTCTCTTAACTATTCCCTTCATTACTGTATGCGTTTTTATAAGATCCCCCCTCATTCTTCTAAATTCCAATCTACTAAATCTCTCCTCATAAGTCAAACTTCTCAATTCTGAATCAATCTAGTGAACCCCCTCCACCCTGCACCCCCTCCAGTACCAGAACAACCTTTTTCAAGTAAGGACACCAAACCTGTACACAGTACTCCAGGTATGGCCTCACCAGCACCCTATACACTGCAGCATAACCTCATGACTTTTAAATTCCATCCCTCCAGCAATGAAGGACAATATTCCATTTGCCTTCTTAATTACCTGCAGCACTTGCAAACTAACTTTTTGTGATTCATGCACAAGGACATCCAAGTCCTTCTACACTGCAGTATGCTTCAACTTTACATCATTTAAAGAATAGTCCAGTATGTTTAGTATGTTTAACCATACAAAATGCTGGTGCGGCCACACTTGGAATATTGTGTATAGTTCTGGTTGCCCCATTACAAAAAGAATGTGGAAGCATTGGAAAAGGTGCAGAGGAGATTTATCCCCAGGATGTTGCCTGGTCTTATAAGGAAAGGCTCAGAGACTTGGGTCTTTTCTCATTGGAAAGAAGAAGGCTAAGTGGGGATTTGATAGAGACATACAAGATGATTAGAGGATTAGATAGGGTAAACAGAGAAAGACTTTTTCCTAGGATGATGACGTCAGCTTGTATGAGAGGGCATAACTACAAATTGAGGGGTGATAGATTTAAGACTGATGTCAGAGGCATGTTCTTTACACAGAGTGTGGTAAGGGCGTGGAATGCCCTACCTGCTAAGGTAGTCAACTCAGCCACATTTGGGAGATTTAAACAATCCTTAGATAAACTCATGGATGATTTTGGGATTGTGTAGGGGGGCGAGCTGAGAAAAGTCCATAGGTCGGCTCAACATCGAGGGCCGAAGGGCCTGTTGTGCACTGTATTGTTCTATGTTAGTTTCTGAGCATTTCAATTTTTTATTTAGTTTCTTTTCCTCTAGGAACCCATCTATAATCCCCGGATTTCCACATGCTTTTCCTGGCTTCCTGCCAGCACCGAAGAATCTACCTAAACCCATCATATTCCATGTCTTAATTTCTGCCACTTTGTCCAAGACATTCAAGCCCTGGAAATCCTTACATATGTTAATTTTAGGTGTCCTAATCATATCTATGAAACACAAGACTGAGGTTCCAAATCTTTATAACTTAATTTGCCTTCATCTATCACTTTCAATTCCATAATTAAATCTGCACCTTTCACCTCGGTTTATCAGCCGCAATAATCTGTGAAGATTTCACTTACTTTTAATCTGGAATTCTTGGAATGTTTCTGCATTCTTCTAAATTTCAGCTTTGGATTTTTTTTAAAAAAAATGTTTCTCTGAAACAAGTTGAAAATGGAAACAAGTCAGGAAATATCTCTGACAAATTTGAACATTAATCTTGAGTTGTAACATGTATTTCATTGGGAAGCTAAAATTAATGTATCCAAAGAGTTCTGTGGTTAAATTTCTTGAACAGAATGAGAGAAATTAGAATATGGAATGTGATGGGTTTAGGTGGAATTTTCGCAGCCTGCAGGAAGATTGACCTGGGTGCTCTTACCACAGTCCAAAGATGTGTAGGTAGGGTGGATTGGCCATGCTAAATTGCCCCATAGTGTCCAGGGATGTGCAGGTTAGGTGGATGGCCATGAAAAATTGCTCACAGTGTCTATGGATGTACAGGCCAGGTGGGTTCACCATGGGAAATGCGGGTTTACACAGGTAAGGTAGGGAGGTGGGTCTGGGTGGGATGTTCTTCAGAAGGTAGGTGGAGACCCGACAGGCTGAATGGCCTACTTCCACACTGTAGTGCACACCTATTTCTCCCTTAGTGCACTTTTATTTTGTCACTTTACCAGAGAATCTACTTTTTTCTCCCTCTTTACAGTCACTCAACAGCAGAAAAGATTTCAAACCCACTTGGAATTGAATATTAGTGCTGGTGTGATGCAAAAGTGATGAACTAGGCTGGATTAAGAGAAATGCCAATAACTAATGAAGGGAGAAAAAATGCGAAAGTCAAAAAGCCCAAAGATATGCTTGCAATAACTAGTAATTTTTCTTTAATTAGGCAGGTGCGGCTTTGAATCAAACATCTGTCTTCTATGTACAATCGCTGATGTTTTGTTCCTTGGTATAGTTTCTCAAAATAATGAACAGAGTATAATTTTGCAGAGTAGCATACAATAATATCTACAAGAAGCATATGTAGTTCACATTGTCATGATGGATATCATAAAATGCGATGCTCTGCACTATCACACCATCTCAACCACAACAAATAGTTCATGTGGGTCATATAAGAGGATGGTAAACTCAAAGCAAAGATCAGGTGTCCAAGATGACCAAAAGGCCCTTAATATAGTGAAACCTTAAAAAGGTCATTACACAATCAACCTTAACTTTACTGCTATCATCAGAAACCATGAGCTTTGGAAGAGTCATTATCATTTGCCTTATCAGTTATGAACTAAAATTTAATAGATATATTAAATCAATAATATAATTGATTAACTCAATTATTTTTACTTTTTTAAATATATAATCATGATATCACTTACCTCATCAGTTATGCACTAAAATTTAATAAATATATCTGATTAACTCGTGTTTTTTTGAGTACCTTTGCAATAACTTTGGTGTTGTCGGGGGGGCTAAATCACAATGCTACAATTCCCAACTGGAAATTATGCTCAGGGAGCATGGAGAAAGATTTTACAAACAATAATGTGATAATAACCAATTAATCTGTTTTAAGTAGTGGTAGTTGACAGATAAATATTGGAGGAGAAAGTGAGGACTGCAGATGCTGGAGATCAGAGCTGAAAATGTGTTGCTGGAAAAGCGCAGCAGGTCAGGCAGCATCCAAGGAACAGGAGAATCGACGTTTCCTGAAGAAGGGCTTATGCCCAAAACGTCAATTCTCCTGTTCCTTGGATGCTGCCTGACCTGCTGCGCTTTTCCAGCAACACATTTTCAGATAAATATTGGCCACAGCATCAGGGAAAACGCTGCTCTTCTTCAACAGTGACAAGAATCATTCACATCCATCTGAGATTGCTTTGAATTAATGATTCAACTGAAAGAAAGAGACCACCTTGCATGGCACAGCACTGCCTCAGCAAATGCAATTGAATGTCAGCCTAAAATTTGGCCTCTAGCCCTGCTAACTCAGAGGTAAAAATATGTCCAGAGCCACAGATGACACGATAAACAAGCTCACCTCACAGTGTGTTACAGACTTCATATTATCACATTCAAATACAATTAATGTATTGCATTAACTATAAGCTGTACTTGATTAGGGTTACCACCTAGGGGATATTTGTTGAAAGAAATAATAAGCTAACAGATGACTCAAAGCTTTGATTATTCTGTTTACATACGAGTACTACAGTAGCAGATTTCTTCAAGTGCTTCTTGAAATGACTCCACAGAGGCCGGTAACCCACAACCAAGTCACTCTTCATTTACAATTGGAGAGTGCTTAACACTGATCCAGCTCCCTCAGAGCCAGCCCTCAGCATCAACAGAACCTCTGACACGCCTCTTCATATCTGTCAGCCGTCATGAATTAGCCCCTTGTTTTCAATCACTGACAACAAAGATATTGCAAAAGTACTCAAAAAAACATGAGTTAATTGGATATATTTATTAAATTTTAATGCATAACTGATTAGGCAAATGATATCATGTTTCTTCCAAATATATTAACAGTACGAATTGGTGAACCAATATTCTATGATGGCCATCCGGCTGCATTGTTACAATCACTAGATCCCTCCCCTCTGAGTCAGAGGACATTGGCTGGTTCTTTTTCTGTAGCTCCTCCTGGGACAGGTTCCTCCAACTCTGCCTCTGATATGGCAGCATGTTATGCATAATAGCTCACTTCTTGCACACGCAGCATTCATTCTCTTCTTCAAAAGCATCAAGGCAACAACATTTACAGGGTCCATCTCAGATTCCAAGATATCTTCAACACTCGAAGAGGGAGAACCCATCAGTTCCAGAACAGTCGGAATGGCAGTCGAGGAGCCGGGCATGGTTTTGCTCCCGCACTGTTTGTGCATTTGCAACTTTCATATGGTTCGCATGTTTACAGTTATAGAGTCATAGACATGTACAGCACGGAAACAGACCCTTCGGTCCAACATGTCCATGCCGACCAGATATCCCAACCCAATCTAGTCCCACCTGCCAGCACCCGGCCCATATCCCTCCAAACCCTTCCTATTCATATACCCATCCAAATGCCACTTAAATGTTGTAATTGTATCAGCCTCCACCACATCCTCTGGTAGCTCATTCCATACACGTACCACCCTCTGCGTGAAAAGGTTGCCTCTTAGGTCTCTTTTATATCTTTCCTCTCTCACCCTAAACCTATGCCCTCTAGTTCTGGACTCCCCAACCCCAGGGCAACTTTGTCTATTTATCCTATCCATGCCCCTTATAATTTTGTAAACCCCTCAGCCGCCGACGCTCCAGGAAAAACAGCCCTAGCCTGTTCAGCCTCTCCCTAGAGCTCAAATACTCCAACCCTGGCAACATCCTTGTAAATCTTTTCCCAACCATTTCAAGTTTCACAACATCTTTCCAATAGGAAGGAGACCAGAATTGCATGCAATATTCCAACAGTGGCCTAACCAATGACCTGTACAGCCGCAACATGACCTCCCAACTCCTGTACTCAATACTCTGACCAATAAAGGAAAGTATACCAAATGCCTTCTTCACTATCCTATCTACTTGCGCCTCCATTTTCAAGGAGCTATGAACCTGCACTCCAAGGTCTCTTTGTTTAGCAACACTCCCTAGGACCTTACCATTAAGTGTATAAGTCCTGCTAAGATTTGTTTTCCCAAAATGCAGCACCACGCACTTATCTGAATTAAACTCCATCTGCCACTTCTCAGCCCATTAGCCCATCTGGTCCAGATCCTGTTGTCATCTGAGGTAACCCTCTTCACTGTCCATTACACCTCCAATTTTGGTGTCATCTGCAAACGAAGAAACTGTACCTCTTATGCTCGCATCCAAATCATTTATGTAAATGACAAAAAGTAGAGGACCCAGCACCAATCTTTGTGGCACTCCACTGGTCACAGGCCTCCAGTCTGAAAAACAACCCTCCATCACCTACCTCTGTCTTCCAACTTTGAGCCAGTTCTATATTCAAATAGCTAGTTCTCCCTTTATTCCATGAGATCTAACCTTGCTAATCAGTCTCCCATAGGGAACCTTGTCGAACGTCTTACTGAAGTCCATATAGTCACATCTACTGATCTGCCCTCATCAATCCTCTTTGTTACTTCTTCAAAAAACTCAATCAGTTTGTGAGACATGATTTTCCACGGACAAAGCCATGTTGACTATCCCTAATCACTCCTTGCCTTTCCAAATACATGTACATCCTGTCCCTCAGGATTCCCTCCAACAACTTGCCCACCACTGAGGTCAGGCTCACTGGTCTATAGTTCCCTGGCTTGTCTTTACTGCCCTTCTTAAACAGCAGCAGTACATTTGCCAACCTCCAGTGTTCCGGTACCTCACCTTTGACTATCGATGATACAAATATCTCAGCAAGAGGCCCAGCAATCACTTCTCTAGTTTCCCACAGAGCTCTCGGGTACACCTGATTAGGTCCTGGGGATTTATCCACCTTTAACAGTTTCAAGACATCCAGCACTTCCTCCTCTGTAATCTGAACATTTTGCAAGATGTCACCATCTATTTCCCTAGTTTATAGCTTCCATATCCTTTTCCATGCTTATATATCCTTATATATCACTGGACCTGACCTCATGCCAACCATGCCTCTTAACCCATGTAGGGTCATTCCCGTGGTTTCTAACCAAACATCACCTCCCAAAGTTAACTGCCTCTTTCACTTAGCGGAGTCTCATATCCAGCACTGTTGATCCTGATGCCATTTCCCAGGTCGAGGAAGATGAGATTTAAGCTGGTATGGAGTCTTCTCCCTTTTAGCAACTCTATTGGAACTATCCCTGTGGTTGCAGAAGGGGTGATCCTAAAATCAAATATAAACTGGGACAGTTTGGTATAATGTGAAGCTATAAGCTATTTCTTTAAGCCTGCCTTCAAAGCTTAGAATGCCCTTTCTATCAGACTATTGGATCATGGATGGTATGGAGCTGTCTTTATATAGTGAATACCATTTGATTTTAGGAAACACTCAAATCCCCCACTGGTAAACGATGGCCCATTATCTGTGACCAATACTTCCAGGAGACAGTGTAAGATGAACTCAGATTTTCTATCATATTCCCATGTTTGATGAATGAACTCTGTGCACATCCAGCTATTTTGAGTGGGCTTCCAAAAAGCCTAAAAAGATTGAGCACATTAAAGGACCTGCATAATCCACCTGTAACTGAGTCCAGGATTTACCCACCATTCCCACAAATGTGGAGGAGTTGATGGTGGTAATTTTGGTCCTTGCTGGCACTGCCTCACCAATACGGGTATATCTGCATCCAACCCTGACCGCCAGACATAATTTCTCACCGATACCTTCATTTTGGAAACCCTGGAGGAGTTCAGCCAGTATTTGGCGGTGACCTTTGCTCGAGACAATCACTCTTGATCCCCACAATAATATGCCGCCCCTACAGTAATCTGGTCTCTCCGGGTCCAAAAAGGTTTCAATTCTGGTTGCGATGGCCCTTTGATTCCCCCCATCTGCACCCGCTGTTTCAGTTTTAGGACCAGATCTTTATGCAACCAAAGTCTGATATTGTCAGCTGTGACAATTTAGTACCATTGCTGACTCTTCCAGTGATGGTACCACTAGTGGTGTATCTGCCAGTGGAGTTAACTGTTCCAAACCCAGGTGTGGGTCGACTTTCTAGCATGTGCACTCTCCTGGATACTGACCTATGAGTTCTCTTGCTCAGTTTAGGTCTAATGGTACTCTTTTGCTGTTTTGAGTCTGGATAGCGGCAGCAACTACAATGGTTTTCCGGCTGGGATAATGAAGAAAACTTTAAACATTTGACTAAGGCTTGGCTTTGCTTTGTGGTTTTGATGTGGGCTGACCTAGACTCCCTCTGTTCAGAACATATCTGGAGTGAGGCTATGCAATTGCCTTCACTCAAGCGGTGTTCCCCAAGCTCATTCGGACTGGCAAGGGTATCCACTTCCATTGGAATACCTTGCAAACCATATGCTCTATTTGCCGCATTTTCCAAAGATAAAGCCTGTTGTTAGAAGTCCAGTTGGGCTTCAGCTACTAGGTGCTTTTGCATGCTTCCGTCTTTAATCCCACATATAAAACGGTCTGTCAGCATCTCATTAAGGGTTAAATCAAAGTCACATGCCTCTGCCAGTCGTCTTTACCTAGTCAAAAATCCCAACATGGACTCCCCTGGTTTTCGAATTGTCAAGTAAAATCAATAGCATCTCAGAATTTGAGGAGGCTTAGGGGTCATAATAATATTTCTGAACTAAATCCACCAACTCTTGAAAGGTTTTAGTATCTGGTGTCTCAGGAAAAGTTACACTCCTAATAACCAAAAATACTGCAGGTCCACATGCTGTCAGGAGAATTACTCATTGCTTTTCATTTTCCCAATGTCAGTTGTCAGGAAAAAAAGTTAATTCTTTCCACATACTGGACCCAATCTTCGACAGCAGGATCATATGAGTCAAGGTTCCCAAAATAACAGCATGATGCCCCAGAAATGCTTAAAGACAACTGCTGCAAGTAAATTTCTTCAGGAGCGTGCTTTTCTCTCATCATCACTGAAATAACTCCAGAGAGGCCAGTATGCTATCATTCTTTATTTACACATGAAGAATCCTTGACACTAATCAAGCTTCCTTACTGTCAGCCAGGGTTCCCTGATTGGGGCTGTCAATCTGGTCCAATCAGGGAACTAATAATCTATATGGTCCACCTGGCTGACCTTGTTACAATCACTCCACGTCTGTTATTTATTAACAGAAAAATGAAAGTGAGAGAGAGAAGAAATTCAGGTTATCATCAGTAAGATTATATCTACATGCACCTTTGTTTTCCTTTGGTTCTTAACTGAGGAAATTATGACAAGGTGAGCCGGTTCTATGACTAAGCACCTTAAAGAAATTTTAAAAAAGCCTTAACATTTTCATAACCATTTACAGAAAAGAAAACAGAATATATTTCATAACACCAACAACCAAGATTAATAGCTAATTCTTTCCCAGTCAGAATCTCATTATACTTTACCTATGATTGCAATTTACCCTGTGTGTGCCCTAGAAGAGTGTTATCAAATTTCTACCAAGTCCTTGCAATCAATTCCTCAAAGACAAAGATATATGCATTTGTATTTCTCATTTTCAGTCATTTGAAGTTTGAGGGCTGAAACATCAGTAAAGTCTGATTTTTGAGTAACTGAATTCCATACCACAAGGATCAGTTACATGGAACTGCCTAGAAATATCAAAACAAAATAGCACAGAGAGTTTCAGATATCTGCAAATTAATGAGTAGCACCTGAAGTTCCACCATGCGCATGTACCAAACCAAACTCAAGCTTGTGCACCTCAGTTGTAAAATATTTAACCTACAATTAATTAGTATTTGCCTTTCATAAGTCTTACCTATCTCTGAAATTGTATTATGTAAAGGTTTTTACCTGTGTTCTCAGTTTCTCCACTTCTGCACTTTGACACTTTGCTCTTCTTACTATATCAAAACACTCAAAAGTTTCATTAATTTGCTGCTGTTAGATGACAATGTTTAAAGCTATCTTCTAATTTATAATGGAAAAAATAGTTAACTACTTTCTTCCTTCAAAATTATATTGAGCAAGGTGAGTCTCCAATATTTCTTCACCATTATCATTAGTTTTTGTCATCAAGAGAAACTAATGGATAATTTATGGGACCAAGTCACCAAATAATCCAGATTAGGTATAAGAGAAACAGATGCAGGAATATGAAAATCAGCAAAGCACTGGAATTAATTTTACATTTTCCTGTCAAAAAAGTGGCACACAACAGCTTGAAAGAATTATTTATGTGTTATGAACTTTTCTGGTGTTATAGTCATGGGCAAATATTCAATTAAATATAAATAAAATACACAAGACTATTTAAGTAAGTAATGTGATGTCTGAGACAAATAATTATTTACTGAAATGCTTAACAAACAAGATTGATTGATTTGGGTTCAAATCATCCATCAAAAACTATCAGAACAGAAATTTAAATAATTATCAAACTGAAACAGTTAATTTAACAAATATAATGTTGTTGCCAATACAAGTTACACCTTGGGAAAAAGCACTGATGAGATACTCTAACACTTCACAAAATCCCTTTTCTTCCTCTGTACCTTTGGAATCCAAAATATTGTTTTATCTTCTTACTCTTTAATCAACATCTTGATTTCTTTTCCATCCTACAAAGTGCTCAGAGATTGGTAAGAGAGGTACTATTAAATTAAGCTTTGCTTTGTTATATTTATTAGAAAAGCAATTGGCAATTTTAGGTGATAAATTATCCAATAAAACCTGAGAGTATTAAGAATAGCTATGCAATACTAGTTAGGTAGTTCTGTACTTTACCTTGTTTTTTTTAAAATCACCTGGTCAGATGTATTATGACTCATTCCACAGCAGGTGGAACTTGAACTCAAAACATCCGGCTGGGACAAGGATACTACCATCATCCCTCAAGATATATTGATTAGTATGCTAAATAAATTAATAATTATTATTATAAATGTTCAACCAATCTAGCAAATTGTCTACAGAACTGCAACTTACCATTTCATGCATCTGTCACAGAATGAGAAAGGACAATTTATCAAATAAAGGTTATTAATGCAATTTCTTTCACAAGCAGTCACTATCTGCCCAATTAAACAACAAAAAAGAACACTAATTTTAGATGATGCTTGCCTACAGCATAAATCTTCCTTCATAAGTGTAGGTTAGAGATAGTACAATTCAAAGACAATAGGCGTTTTGATCTGTGCTACAGGGTTTTACTCAGTACCCATCAATATATATTTATACAGCATCTTTAATGTAATGAAATGCTCAAAGCATTTCACAGGTGCATAAAGTAAAGCACAAAAAAACGTAAGAAAATATTAGACCAAATTACCAAATGTTAGTCCAAGGAGGTAGGTTTTAAGGAAGGAAAGCAAGGTAGAAAGGCAAAAAATATGTTGCAAGGTATTCTAGAGCTTGAAAAGTAAGCAACTGAAGACATGATTACATGGTGGAAAAGAATGTGCACAGGAAGCCAGAGAAAGGAATGCCATATCAGAAGATTGTGTGGGTGGAGTAAATTATAGAAACAGAATTTTGAAACCAAGAGGCTGCTTGCCTGTGAACCAATTACAGAGGTGATAGAGTAAACTCCAAGTTAACTCATGGGCTGAATTTCGGATAACATCAAATTTAGAGGTTAAAATGTGAGGAGTCAAGCAGGAATATATTGGGAAAGTCAAGTCAAGAGATAACAAAGATATGAATGAATCAGTATAAAAGTCTCAACTTATGAAGACTAGCACTACATGCTGTGATAAAAATAACTGCAAAATCAAAGCTTATCACTGCCAACAATATCTATTCAAACTGGTAAAAAAAAGTAAATACAGTTGCCAATGAATTAAGCATAATTCAATTGCCAAGATGGAGATCAGTGTGAGATGAACAAAAACTACCAAAGTTGCTATACTCTGACATGTGACATGCAAGTCTTCCTACTGGTTTATTGTTTTGCAATTCATTGACAATTATACCGTGTTTTCCAATTTGAGAGTGCTGTGATCTCTGATTCCAATGAAGGTTATTACTACACTGGTAGCTAAAGAATTACTGTAACAGTAGTTCTACTCTGCTCAGTCTCGAAATCCAAAGCATTACATGTGCATATATACACAAAATATTATATAACTATATAAGCAAATCTTTTTTTAAAATGATAACTCAGCAAGCCTACGATTTTAGGCCAGTGTCAATATATATAGTTGCAGCTCTGTTTCTTGCCACTCAGCAGCCTGACCCAGTTTCCATGACAGCAGGTATGGAGATTGCACCAGTAAGTCTACTACCATAAGTCACTGCTCCCTATTCAGTGTGACAAACAAGGATAAGAAAATAAAAATAACGGTGCACTTACCCTAAAAATACAAAAAGTCAAGGCAAGTTTAAAACATTTTCTGTAAAGCAAACCTTTAGAAGACTAGGGAATACAAACATTGCATTAAAAAGCAGTATAGAGTCACAGAGGTATACAGTATGGACAGTGAATTTTCTGTCAAAAATATTTAATTATATTTAATATACAAAATTCAGCACTGCACTCTTTTACATTATATTTGTTCACTTTTCACTCGGTGTATTTCAGTAATCAAGTGAACAAGTTTGAGATACAAAAACTTTAAACTGTTACTTTCCATCAGGGTTAGGGAGAGGTTGCCATGTCTCCCTTCTCTGCATATCTCAGTTACTGCATAACATGACCATCTTCTGCCAAGGCAAAATAAGTATAGGAATCAAATAGGACATGTGCAAAGGATGGGAACACAGCTCCAGTACTAATGTTTTGATTTTCTGCAAACTGAAGACAAATTAAAACCGTAATTTCTAATTTCTCTATGCAAGAAGATGCAAGAGTTAACTTATTCAATCAGCCAAAAATGCACAATTTTAAGAAGCAGGATCCTGTTTTTCAGTATTAACCTTAACAATTCTCAGAAACAGCATGCAAAAATAAAACAGGCTGGATCAAACCCAGTCCAATAGCAACCTTTGTAGCACATTGTGTTATGACATTCCAACATTTCCTAAATTAGTTTAAACTAACAATGAATCTTAACTGAAGTTCGGATGGTATTCACCAGACTGCATGATTACAAAGAGGATTATTTGAACAAATCACCATAAACGTATTATCACTTAATTCCGCTCCCTCCACCAACTTACAAATGCTAAGGCATCTTCTTTTAAACTGTTACAGCCACTGGCTGCATAAAAAGCAGAATTCAAATAGTTTTTTTTTTAAGCTTCAAAGTTAGTGAAGTACAGAAGCTAATAAGTCACTGAATATATCTCTAACGGGTGAGGTATTCTGCTGCCACCCTGGAATCCTGAGCTGTCCAGTTCAAATTCTAGCACCGCGGTTGTTGGAAACCAATAAATATTAAGTACCAGCCTATAATACTAGCGGTGATGACGATCTGCCTTTTGGTTTCATTGTCCACAGCGAATTGAAGCTATAGTCAGCTTCTCAACGTCATATCACTTCTAGCTTTCTCTCTAAATGCTATTTTTCCATGCTTTCGGAAACAGTTGCAATGGTGGGGTTTGGTTTTATTAATTCGCTCAGCTTTGGCGCAGATGGTTGCAGCCATTGTGATCTGTGTTTAAACAGACAACAGGCGAATGGGTTTTTCTTTTACCTGGTGCACTTACTGCTTCCGTGGTCTGGTGCAGATTTGAGGGCAGGTTAAACCCCCGATACCTGATCGCTGAGGATGCGTTTCCCTTCAGGCACCTTCATCTTTCCTGAAGATGCCGGCCGAGGAAGCGAACCTGTAGCTGCCGCATCTGGGTCCTGGTGAGAACCAACTCGCTGCCCGCAATGGGCAGCGCGCATGCGGCTGACATCCCGGACCACCACCTCCCCCCCCGCCCCCCCACACACACACACACACACACACACACAAACAAGCTTAAAAGGGCAATGCAGCTCCACGCCAGGAAAACCTGGTAGAAGCAACAAATTCATCACCAATTTGTATGGTTCTTGGTTTTTTTTGTTAGTATCACAGTGTGAAGTAAAATGGGAGCAATAACATTGAATGCAATCAATGATTAGGAAAAAACCATAAATTCCTTATATGCGAATGCAGACCGTGAAGCCATGAGAAATAGGAACAGGATTATGTTGTGCTCTGCCGTTCAGTAGGATCATGGCTGATCCGATATTCCTCACACCAATTTTCCTGCCCTTTCTGATAACCCTTGGTATCCGTCCTGACTAAGGATCTATCTCAGCATTAAGTATACACAGGGACTCTGCTCCAACAGCTCTCTGTCACAACGAGTTCCAAAGACTCAGAACGCTCAGAGAAGAAACTGTTCCTTACCTGTTTTAAATTGGCACCCTACTATCCTGAGGCTGTGCCCTGTCATCCCTCCGATGACGGAAAACATTCTCTCAGCATTTACTCTGTCAAGCCCCTTCAGAATCCCATATGGTTCATTGATATCACATCTCAATCTTCTAACTTCCAGTGAGCAGAGTCCAACCTGTTTAGCATTTGCTCAAAAGACAATCCCTCCACCCCAGGGATCGTCCTAGTGAATTTTCTCTGGACTGTCTCCAATGAAATGATATATTTTCTTAAATATGGGGATCAAAACTGCTCCCAATCCTCCAGATTACAATTGGACTTCCGTATTCTTATACTTTAGTCCCTTTGAAATAAGGGCCAATATTCCATTAGCTTTCTTGAATACCTGCTGCATCTGTGTTTTAGCTTTCTGTGTTTCTTGTACAAGTACCCACAAGTCCCTTTGAGTTGCAGTTTTCGTCAGTTTTTCTCCATCGCAATCATATTATTTTTTTTGTTCTCTCTTCTAAAATGAACAACCTTGTTTTCTCACATTATACCGCAATTCGCAACTTCTTGCCCATTTACTTAAACTATCAATATTGCTGTATAAATTATTTGTATTCGTCTCACAACCTGCCTTTCCACCTATTTTTGCAAAAGTGTCTATGGTGCATTGTTTCTTTTGTCCAAGTTATTAACAAACAGTTGTGGTCCCAGCACTGATTCCCATGGAAACGCACTGGTCATAGGTCGTCAAACTGAAAAAGAATCCCTTATCCCCACTCAGTGTTTCCAGTCATCGAGTCATAGAGTCCATGAGGCAATTTTCTATCCATGTCAAATTCAACCTCTCCAACCCCATGGACTCTTATCTTATGAGTTAACTTGTATGAGGTACCTTGTCAAATACTTTGATGCTTACTCAAATAATACTTAGCCCATTTTAACTCTGACCTGTCCAGTTATATTTTCCCAAATCATTATCTAACTATTTTATTTGACAACATTTGTTTGTGACAAATCCATGCTGTGGGAGTAAAACAAAAGAAACATAATATGTTCTTATAACCTGGATATTCTTATACTCAAAAGTATTGAAATTCCTTTTATTAGTAATTGTCCTGAAAAGCCTGCATGAGTGCAAAAAAAAACCCATATCGTACTAGCCTTGCTGTTTTCACTAACATTCGCAACAGCACAGAAACAGATCCTTCAGTCCAACTTGTCCATGCCAACCAGATATCCCAACCCAATCTAGTTCCACCTGCCAGCACCCGGCCCATATCCCTCTAAACCCTTCCTATTCATATACCCATTCAGATGCCTTTTAAATGTTGCAATTGTATCAGCCTCCACAACTTCCTCTGGCAGCTCATTCCATGCACATACCACCCTCTGCGTGAAAATGTTGCCCCTTAGGTCTCTTTTATATCTTTCCCTTCTCACCCTAAACCTATGCCCTCTAGTTCTGGACTCTCACACCCCAGGGAAAAGACTTTGTCTATTTATCCTATCCATGCTCCTCATGATTTTATAAACCTCTATCAGGTCACCCCTCAGCCCCCATAGCTCCAGGGAAAACATCCCCAGCCTATTCAACCTCTCCCTATACCTCAAATCCTCCAACCCTGGCAACATCCTTGTAAATCATTTCTGAACCCTTTCAAGTTTCACAACATCTTTCCGAAAGGAAGGAGATCGCAATTGCATGCAGTATTCCAACAGTGGCCTAACCAATGTCCTATTGTTATCTCAAAAACACTCAATGAAGTGTTTTTCTTCATTACCTTTTAGAATCTATGCATAATTGATGACTACTTCTACCACTGTACTAATAATTTGAGAGTAGACGGATGGGATAGTAATTGACCAGGTGGCATTTGACCTCTTGGTTTTTATGTACAGAATATACATTGACATTTTTCCACATTGCTGCGTAGATGCCAGTGTTGTAACTGTAGTGCACAGCTTGGCTAAAGGTGTGGCACGTTCTGGAGAACAAATCTTCAGCACTATTGTCAGAATGGTGTAAGGATTCATAGCCAATGCAATATCCAATAACTCCAACTGTTTCTTGACAGCAGTCAGGGTGAATCAAATTGGCTGAAGACTGTCATAGGTAATGCTGGGACCTCTGGAGGAGGTTGAGATTAATTATATGCTTGGCACTTCTTGTGGAAATTTGTTGAGAATGCTTCATTCTTATCTTTTATACTGATATGTTGGTTTCTCAATTATTAAGTATCTGAATGGTTGAGGAGCCTTCTCTTCCAGAGAGTTGTTTACTCATTCTCCATTGTTCATGTCTAAATGTGGCAGGACTGCAGAGCCTTGATCCATTCTTTTGATTGTGTAGTCACTTAGCCTTGTGAATGCCACATCTGAATATTGGGCAAGGAAGTGGTCCAGTTTTGTAGCATCACCTGGCTGACTCTCAATTTTGGTGCTTTTCCTGACATGCCCTCCTGCATTCTTCATTGAACAGAGTTGATCCCTTGATTTGATAAAGGCAGAATGGGAATGTGCCAAACTGTAAGGTTGTAGACAGGGCTAGAGCACAATTCAGTAAGCTGCTGTTTGCTAACATTGCCTCATGGATGCCCAGTCTTAAGTTAGTAGATATTTTTGAAATCTATCACAGTAATAGTGACACACAACATGGTGTAAGACATTTTCAACACGAAGGAGAAAGTGAGGATTGCAGATGCTGGAGATCAGATCGTGAGTGTGGTGCTGGAAAAGCACAGCAGGTCAGGCAGCATCTGAGGTGCAGGAGAATCAATGTTTTGGACATAAGACCTGATGAAGGGCTTATGCCGAAACATCAATTCTCCTGCTCCTTGGAATCTGACTGACCTGCTGTGCTTTTCCATCACCACACTTTCAACATGAAGGCAGGACTTAATCTCCACAAGGACTGTGCAGTGATTAGTCATACCACACCATCATGGACAGATGCAATTGCAGCAGGCAGATTAATGAGGATGAGTCAAGTATGATTTTCCCTCGTGCTGATTGCCTCATCACCTGTCACAGGCCCAAACTAGTGGGTACGTCCTTGAGGACTCGATCTGCTTGATCAGTCGAGGTTTTGCTGAGCCGACTTTGAGCTGGAAATTGAAGTCCCCCACTTGGAGAAAACACAAGGAGTGGCAAAGGCAAAGAACATACTCCAATTGGTGTTCAGCATTGAGGAGTACTGATTCATCTGCTGAGTGGACAGTAGGTGATAATTAGCCAAAGGTTTCCTTGTCCAAGCTTGAACTGTTGCCATGAATTTTTATTGTTGATGACTCTCAGGGCATTAAGGGCTACGGGGAGAATGCGGGTAAGTGGAGTTGAAATGCCCATCAGCCATGATTGAATGGCGGCGTGGGCTCGATGGGCTGAATGGCCTTACTTCCACTCCTATGTCTTATGCTCTTATGGTCTAACTTCTTCCTGACCAGACAGCTCTGTGTCATGGTTCTGTTGGGGATAGTCTGTTCCATTGACAGGACAAAGGTAGTGGTGTCTTGGAAATTATCTGTAAGGTAATCTGTAAGTCATAGAGTCATAGAGATGTACAGCATGGAAGCAGACCCTTCGGTCCAACCTGTCCATGCCGACCAGATATCCCAATCTAGTCCCACCTGCCAACACCCGGCCCACATCCCTCCAAACCCTTCCTATTCATATACCAATCCAAATGCCTCTTAAATGTTGCAATTGTACTAGCCTCCAACACTTCCTCTGGCAGCTCATTCCATACACGTACCACCCTCTGTGTGAAAAAGTTGCCCCTTAGGTCTCTTTTATATCTTTCCCCTCTCACACTAAACTTATGCCCTCTAGTTC
>NC_057724.1:54830239-54833049 GCF_004010195.1 Chiloscyllium plagiosum
AGTTCTCCCTGTATTCCGTAAGATCTAACCTTGCTAATCAGTCTCTCATGGGGAACCTTGTTGAACGCCTTACTGAAGTCCATATAGATCACATCTACTGCTCTGCCCTCATCAATCCTCTTTGTTGCTTCCTCAAAAAACACAATCAAGTTTATGAGACATGATTTCCCACGCACAAAGCCATGTTGACTATCCCTAATCAGTCCTTGCCTTTCCAAATACATGTACATCCTATCCCTCAGGATTCCTTCCAACAACTTGCCCACCACTGACATCAGGCTCACTGGTCTATAGTTCCCTGGCTTGTCCTTACCACCCTTCTTCAACAGTGGCACCATGTTAGCCAACCTCTAGTCTTCCGGCACCTCACCTGGGACTATCGATGATACAAATATCTCAGCAAGAAGCCCAGCAATCAATTCTCTAGCTTCCCACAGAGTTCTAGGGTACACCTGATCAGGTCCTGGGGATTTATCCACCTTTACCTGTTTCAAGACATGCAGCACTTCCTTCTCTGTAATATGGACATTTTGCAAGATGTCCCATCTATTTCCCTACAGTCTATATCTTCCATATCCTTTTCTGGCTATGACTAACTAATCTGTGAGACAACTGTCAATTTTAACACCAGCCCCGAAGGTGTTAGTAAGGAGGACCTTGCAGGATTGACAGGGTTATGTTTGCATTGTCATTTCTGATGCCTTAGTTCATGCCTGATGGTTCATCCAGTTCCATTCCTCTCTTGAGACTTTCTAGAGGTTGATCCAACCAAGTGGCTTGGTGGGCCATTTCAGAATGCTGTTAAGAGCCAAGTTATAATTTAGATGTATTTCAACTGCAGTGATTCAGCAAAGACTCAGGCCTCCAAAGATAAAATTGACTATTACTTCAACCAATATTGTTTAAATATTGTGAATCACTGGAGTACTTTCTTGTTAACAAAATTGCCAAATTGCATTCAAAACCGGAGAAAAATATATTATGAAATCTGTCTTGCCTTTGACTGAAATTGAAACGTCAGGAGATCATTAGCTTTTAAAGTATGCCCTGCTGTTAAAGATCAAATCATTTTAAGCACATTTACCATTGTTTCATTAAGGGCAATCTTCTTCAAAATGTAACTTTAACATAATCTGCATTTTAAAGGGCCACGTGATTTGTTTTCCAATTGTAATAGATTTTAGATTTCCAAAGGTTGATAATTATAGCTGTTTCTGCTATGACTGTTGGCATTTCAAAAGCACACAGAACCATTTTTCTCAGTATGGAATTCTATTTTGAAAAGCAGTTTCAAGTGATTCTTAAAAGTGCATGTATGTATGATGCGTTTAGTGAATAAGTAGTTTAAATGAACACTTGAGGGATTTATATTTTTAATGACTTTTATAAATGAGGAGTTTTTGGGGGGTATGAAATGTCTGTGATTACCAGCTTAATTGGATAGTTAGTGTCCATTTCAAGGACGTCCTGAGACATTCACATAAAGGATCGTAGATGACTATTTGTGGAAGACATATGAGAAGCACAAATGGTAAATGGGAGTATGAGGGAGCATGACATATGAGTGGTTTCAAGAGACATGTAATGTTTGAATGTCATTGAGTTGCATGGGATATAAAAGGATACAGAGGGGTCACAGGGTGTATGAGGGGGTTATAAGGGCAGAATGATGCTGAATCAGGGGTTGAGGAATGAGATTTAGGAAGAATATGAAGTATATCAGGAGCTAGGTTGCTGTACTTGAGAACTGAGGCAACCTTCTGACCAGATACCTCCTTCCCATTCCCTCCACACGCAATGCTATTCAAAAACCTGAACTCTCTCTGTCAGCAGACAGAGGCAAAATATTGTCGAGATGGAGTTCAAAAGTGAATTTGGATTTCGCAAATCCAAGCATTTCCTTGCAAAATCCATGCGCAGGCTTGAATGAGATCTAGAGCTGTGTTTTCCTGGTAGAAACTAAATTAAACATGCTTGTGTCGGCTCCTTGCAATTGATTATGGCTTTATCATATTGATGTTGACTTCTTCCATTTCAGTATATCACTAGAGAAAAGTAGAACCAGAAAAACTCATGGAATTAAAGGCTGATAATTTGCTGTGGACCTGATGGACTGCTATGGAAAATAAAGAACATGAAAGCATAGGAAGGGTTAAAGCATGAAGACCACTGGCAGTCTGTGGTGTGTGGAAGGCAGGATGGGATAAAAATAGTGGAATGCTCTTACACCAATTAGCAGAGTAAGGTTAAGGCTGAAAGTTCACTATAGCGAGATGAGATAACACAAGTAATAAAGCAAGTTCTCTTTTAAATATCATTGTGACAAGATTGGGACAATAAATATTTGGGACATGACATTAAAATACCTAATTAATAATTAGTAGAGTCAGCTTGAGACAGGAGACTACTATAATGGATGGAATAGCTAAATATCTATCATGACAGTTTGGTCTGGTATGGAAGATCACTGTAGCAGAGTTAGCAATAAGTATCCCACTGTGACATTAGAATAACATTAAGTAGAATGTACAACTAAATAGATAATGGGAACTAACATCACTGGTTAAAGCATGAAGACTTTTTCAGGTTTTTGAATAACACGTCCATATGCTTGTCCAATGACGACTTAAATGTACTTAAAGTTGGCCAATCTACTACCATTGCAGGCAAAGCATTCCATACCCTTACTACTCTGAGTAAAGAAACTACCTCTGACATCTGTCCTATATCTATCACCCCTCAATTTAAAGCTATGTCCCCTCGTGCTCGCCGTCACCATTCTTGGAAAAAGGCTCTCCCTTTCCTTCCTA
>NC_057724.1:54834358-54842937 GCF_004010195.1 Chiloscyllium plagiosum
CAATCCCACCTAGTCTAGTAGCCTGTATCTCAGTATTCTCCTCGACAACATTGTCATTTTCTAGAGTGAATACTGTCAAAAAATATTCATTTAGTGCTTCCCCTATCTCCTCTGACTCCACACACAACTTCCCACTACTATCCTTGATTGGCCCTAATCTTACTCTCGTCATTCTTTTATTCCTTAAATACCTATAGAAAGCCTTAGGGTTTACCCTGATCCTATCCGCCAACAACTTCTCATATCTCCTCCTTGCTCTTCTGAGCTCTCTCTTTAGGTCTTTCCTGGCTACCTTGTAACCCTCAAGCGCCCTAACTGAGCCTTCACATCTCATCCTAACGTAAGCCTTCTTCTTCCTCTTGACCAAAGATTCCACTTCCTTCATAAACCACAGCTCCCGTGCTCTACAGCTTCCTCCCTGCCTGACAGGTACATACTTATCTAGAACACACAGTAGCTTTTCCTTGAATAAGTTCCACATTTCTAATGTGCCTATCCCCTGCAATTTCATTCTCCATCCTATGCTTCCTAAATCTTGCCTAATCGCAATGTAATTGCCTTTCCCCTAGCTGTAACTTTTGCCCATAGTTGGACATGCTGATAAGCTGACAGAAACATGATAAAAAAAGATATAAAAATCCACAGACCCTGAGGTTCGTGAGCATTCAAGAATCTGCTTTCTCAACGGTTTTTTGTTTGCAAATAAAGGACTACTTCTTGAAGAACTCTCTGCATCTCCTGGTGATTCTCTATATTTTATCCACAACACTGTATCCTGTGATCTAAAGGAAGGGCTACAGAAGTAATACCTTTATGATTGTAATTTTCTATATTTCCCTGAAATTGGGAAAGATCCCAGGTAGCCAGTTGGAAACCAGGAATGACCATGATTAATCAAGAAAAGAGGGAAATAGAGAGCAGGTAAGTATAGGACAGTTGGTCTACCATCTGTCATTGGAAAAATGCTGGAACACTAGAATAATAAGGGGATTGTCACAGTTCACTTAGAATATCATAATACTTACTGGCAACATGGTTTAATGAAAGGAAATCATGTGTGTCAGATTAATTGGAACTTTTTGCGAATTTGACATGCAGGGTCACCAAAGAGGAGTCAATAGATACTTGGGTTTCTAAAAGACATTCATTAAAATATCACATCAAAGGTTGCCGCGCAAGGTAAGAGTTCAAGGTGTTGGGAATGATGTTTTAATATGGAGAGATGATTTGTAAATTAACAGGAAACAGTGAGCTAAGATAAATGGATCATTTAAGGTTGACAAATTGTACCTAGTGGAGCCCTGCAACAACCAATACTGGGCCTCAACTATT
This sequence comes from Chiloscyllium plagiosum, assembly GCF_004010195.1. Classification (NCBI taxonomy): domain Eukaryota; kingdom Metazoa; phylum Chordata; class Chondrichthyes; order Orectolobiformes; family Hemiscylliidae; genus Chiloscyllium; species Chiloscyllium plagiosum. Next base: position 54,835,691 of record NC_057724.1, read on the forward strand.
TACAATCTAGAATAATAACTTGGATGAAGGGCAGGCACTCATGCAGTCAGGTTTGCTGATGATACAAAGATAGGTAGGAAAGAAAGTCTTGAGTAGGATACAAGTAACCTGGAAAGTGATATTTACAGTTTAAATGAGTAGATGAAATATAATGTGGTAAAATGTGAGATTGTGCACTTTGACAGGAAATATTGAAAAGCACTCTATTAGTTAAGCAAAGAGAGATTGCAGGATGTTGCAGTTCTGATGGATCTTGGTGTCCTTTTGTTTCAATCACAGAAAGTTGTAGTGCAGATACAGCAAGTAATTAGGAAGGCAAACAGAACATTATACCTTTTTTTGTAAGGGTAGTAGTGTCAGGGTTAGAATTGCAGGTCTCTAAGGGTAAACCAGAATAGCTTCTGAGTTGATGGAGAGTAAGTGATGCTTATTGTTGGGTTCTTCCCCATTTGAGACAGGAAAAATGTCCAGAAGGGAAAGGTGGAAAGCTATAGATTTGTGCAAAGCTATAGATTTGTGCAAAGCTATAGATTTACAACGAAACCCTTGTAAATATCTGGAAGCTTTTTGCTGCCTAATACAACATATGGATATCAGTCTGTTTCACAGGTAGAGTAAAACCATCAGATGCCTTGCTGCAACCATACACATTATTGATCAGGTCACATTTAGATACTTTGCAAATTTCTGTCACTTAGTGAAGGAGTGAAAGACATGCATTGGAATTTTTTCAGATAATATGCACTATCTTGATTCCTGGACTGAATACATTGTCTCATGAAGAAAGAGTGAGCAGATTTGATCTGTAATTATTAGAAAATTAGTAAGATGAGGGGTGATCTTATTAAAGCATACAATATTCTGAGGGTGTTCAAAAAGCTAGATTCTGAGAATGTGATTCCTTTAGTCAGAATATCTTGAACCAGGAGGAAAGGTTTAGAGATGAGGTGTCCCACATTTCAGGCAGAAATGAGAAGGAATTTCATTTCCAGAAGGTCTTGCACATAAAATAATGAGTCATTGAATTATGCAAGGCTGATACAATTTTGATCACATAGCAGAAAAATGGAAGTAAGACCACAGTCAGATCAGTCATGATTTGTTGAAATGGTAAAATTGCCTCAATGAGCCCAATGGCCTGCTCCTGCTTCAATGGTTACACTGCAAGGCTAGTAACTAGACAGATTTATTTAATTTTGTAGCTAGAGCATTCCTGGGTGACTTACACCATTTTAGGATAAATATCACTATCATAACTGCTCAGAGAAAGGCTAGCACTAGAACATAGATGAGGAGAAAGTGACGATTGCAGATGCTGGAGATCAGAATCAAAAGTGAGGTGCTAGAAAAGCACAGCAGATCAAGCAGCATCCGAGGAGCAGGAGAATCGAATTTTCGGGTAAGAGCCCTTCATCAGGAATGAAGCTTGTGAACCGAGGGGGAGGAGAGATAAATGAGAGGGGGATGGGGCTGGATGAAAGTTAGTTGAGAGTGCAGTAGGTCGATGGAAGTGGGGGTAATGGTGATAGGTCGGAGCAGAGGATAGAGTGGATAGGTGGGAAGGAAGGTGGACAGGTAGGACATGTCATGAGGGCGGTGCTGAGTTGGAAGATTGGAACTGGAATGAGGTTGGGGGAGGGGAATGAGGAAACTGGTGAAGTCCACATTGATGCCGTGTGGTTGGAGGGTCCCAATGTGGAAGCCGAGTTCTTCCTCCAAGCGTCGGGTGGTTAGAGTGTGGCGATCGAGGAGGCACCTGATGTCCTTGGTGGAGTGGGAAGGGGATTTGAAGTGACCTGCTGTGCTTTTCTAGCACCACACTCTCAAACGTAGATTTTCAGCACTGTTTAAAGGATATTGTGAGGGCACAAAGACTTTGCTCTGCATAATGCACTTAACTGTTATTAATCTCATGTGGAGTGAATCAAATTGGCTCGTGCCTATGATGGTGGAAACTTTGAAAGCAGACCAAGTTTAATCCTCCACTCAGTACTTTTGACTGAAGAATTTCCAACCAACTCAGCCTTCTCTCCTGTACTCACATGCTGACTGCCACCATGAGTGAAAATGAAATATTCTTTCACTGAAAACAACGAATGCTGGAGATCACAATGAATCAGACAGCATCTGTGGAGAGAGAGCAAGCTAATGTTTTTGAGTCTCATTGAAAGGGTTCAGAAAAGATTTACAAGGATGTTACCAGGGTTGGAGGATTTGAGTTATAGGGAGAGGTTGAATAGGCTGGAGCTGCTTTCTCTGGAGCATCAGAGGCTGAGAGGTGACCTTATCGAGGTTTATAAAATTATGTGGGGCATGGATAGGATAAATAGACAAACTCTTTCCCTGGGGTGGGGGAGTTCAGAACCAGAGGGCATAGGTTTAGGGTGAGAGGGGAAAGATATAAAAGAGACCTAAGGGGCAGCTTTTTCACACAGAGGGTGGTACGTGTATGGAATGAGCTGCCAGAGGAAGTGGTGGAGGCTGGTACAATTGCAACATTTAAGAGGCATCTGAATGGATATATGAAAAGGAAGGTTTTGGAGGGATGTGGACCAGGTGCTGGCAGGTGAGGTATCTGGTCGGCATGGACAGGTTGGACCGAAGGGTCTGTTTCCGTGCTGTACATCTCTATGACTCTATCACTCTTCAACAGGCTCTACTGAAGAGTCATTAGACTCAAAAGATTCACTTGCTCTCTTTTCATGGATGCTATCTGACCCACTATGATCTCCAGCATTTGTTGTTTTCGGTACAGATTCCAATATCTGCAGTAATTTGCCCCTAAATATTTTTTCACCATTTGACTCTACTCTACCATTCTTGTCTATATTTGGGCTAGAGCACTCTGCTCTGAACAATTGGCTGTGGGACTGACTTAAAAGGTACAACTAGGCAAAAGGGAGGACTGCAGATGCTGTAAATCAGAGTCTAGATTAGAATGGTGCTGGAAAAGCACGGCTGGTCAGTCAGTATCCAAGGAGCAGGAAAATCAACATTTCAGGCAAAAGCCCTTCATCAGGACTGAAGGCAGGGAGCCTCCAGGTGGAGAGATAAATTGGGGGCAGGATGGGTGGGGTCCTGGGGAGAAGGTAGCAACGAATACAATGGGTGGATGGAGATGGGGATGCAGGTGATAGCTCAGAGAGGAGAAGGTAGCAAAGAGTACAATAGGTGGAGGGGAGGGGATGAAGGTGATAGGTCAGAGAGGAGGGGTCGAGCAGATAGATGGGAAGGAAGATTGGCAGGTAGGACCAGTCATGAGGATGGTGCCGAGCTGGAAGGTTGGAACGGGGGTAAGGGGGGGGGGGTGGGGAAATGAGGTATTTGGTGAAGTCCACATTGATGTCATGGGGTTGAAGTATTCCGAGGTGGAAGATGAGGCATTCTTCCTCCAGGTATCGGGTGGTGAGGGAGTGGCGGCAGAGGAGGCCCAGGATCTGCATGTCCTCGGCAGAGTGGGAGGGGGAGTTGAAATGTTGGGCCACGGGGCGGTGGGGTTGATTGGTGCGGGTGTCCCAGAGATGTTCCCTAAAGCGCTCTGCGAGAATGCGTCCCCAATGTAGAGGAGACCGCATCGGGAGCAACGGATACAATAAATGACATTGGTGGATGTGCAGGTGAAACATTTGCTGGATGTGGAAGGCTCCTTTGGGGCCTTGGATGGAGGTGAAGGAGGAGGTGTGGGCACAGGTTTTGCAATTCTGGCAGTGGCAAGGGAAGGTGCCAGGAGGGGAGGGTGAGTTGTTGGGGGGTGTGGACCTGACCAGGTAGTCACTGAGGGAACGGTCTTTGCAGAAAGCAGAAAGGGGTGGGGAGGGAAATATATCCCTGATGGTGGGGTCCGTTTGGAGGTGGCAGAATGTCGGCGGATGATGCGGTTTATGCAAAGGTTGGTAGGGTGGAAAGTGAGGATCGGGGAGGTTCTGTCCATGTTACAGCTGGAGGGGTGGGGTTTGAGGGTGGAGGTACGGGATGTGGATGAGATGCGTTGGAGGGCATCATCAACCATGTGGGAAGGGAAATTGCAGTCCTTAAAGAAGGAGGCTATCTGGTGTGTTCTGTGGCGGAACTGGTCCTTCTGGGAGCAGATACAGTGGAGGCGGAGGAATTGGGAGTATGGGATGCCATTTTTGCAGGAGGTAGGGTGGGAAGAGGTGTAATCCAGGTAGCTGTGGGAGTCGATGGGTTTGTAAAAAATGTCAGTGTCAAGTGAATCGTCATTAATGGAGATGGAGAGGTCCAAGAAGGAGAGGGAAGTGTCAGAGATGGTTCAGGTAAATTTAAGGTCGGGGTGGAATGTGTTGGTGAAGTTGATGAACTGCTCAACCTCCTCGTGGGAACACGAGATGGCACCGATGCAGTCATCAATGTAGCGGAGGAAGAGGTAGGGAGTGGTGCTGGTGTAACTACAGAAGATGGACTGGTCTACGTAGCCGACAAAAAGACAGGCATAGCTGGGGCCCATACGGGTGCCTATGGCTACCCCTTTGATCTGGAGGATTCGAAGGAGAAATTGTTAAGGGTGAGGACCAGTTCAGCTAAATGAATGAGAGTGTCAGTGGAAGGGTACTTTTGGGGACGTCGTGAGAGGAAGAAACGGAGGGCTTGGAGGCCCTGGTCATGGCGGATGGAGGTGTAGAGGGATTGGACTCACCTAATTAATTCAGATTAATTCATTACTGGGATGAGTTAATGAATTCTGCTGTCCTACTCTATTTACTTTAAGAAGAAGTAATAATGAACCAACAGAAGAAATAATCAAAATGCAATAGCAAACCTTGGCTGAAGAGTGCTTAATTACATTTGTGAGTGGCTGACAGTCATCCTATGACTGAAACTTAGGAGACTTTCATCTGTCTTATTAGATCCTTGCTAGTTTGGTTTCCAGTGGATAGTTCTAAGTTGTCAAATGTATTTAAGACAGGCATCAGAAGATTTTTTGGACGAAGAAAATTTTGGAATATGAGGAAAGAGCAACATTTTGAAATTGCGATGATAGCTCAGCAAAATCATATTGAATGGCAGGCTAGGCTGAAAAGGATGAAGGGACTATTCCTCCTCCTATTTCTTAAGTTCTTTCATTCTTGTTTCAAATCATTTATCTAGTCTCAGTTGAGTCGCTGAAATATCATAAACTACCTAATTTATTTTGTGGAATGCTAAATGATTTAACATATCATAAATGTTCCCAGGTTAATGTATTTTGTTAATTTGTAATTTTATAATTTATTTCAATCTCCAAAAATACAGTGAAATTGATTGTATTGAACAGTTTATGATTGTTTTCAATTTCCAAGCTCTCAATCCACTCACTGTCGAACCAAATTTCATTGCCCCTTTAGTAAAATGAATTGCACCAAAGACAGTCTTTCTGTTTTTTCATGATGGATCATGAAGTAATCTTCGATTGCCATTTCTTTTATTTTTGTTTGAGTAATAACGTAATTCCTAAAGAAATTATATATCTAAACCAGTTTCTCGGCGTTGTCTTTCACTATTTTATACATCTATTGCAGTTACTTGACTCCCTAGTCTTTCTTCAACTTTCAGTACTTTTATTCTAAAACATCACCCATAGGAAATAGGAAAAGAAGAAAAATGTTGAAATGTTATAAGCCTACTATGTTTTCACATTTACAATTCATGTAGAGAAATGCAGGTGAAATAAAAGCCATATTTTGTCTCATGTTATGCTACAGTGAACAAAATTATGTTCATTCAGCAGTTCATTCTGGACTATCTCATATAGTTACAAATATATTAGATTGGATCTCCAATATCCACACTCCATTTATCAACCAGAAATGTTATGGCATGCAGTCTTAGGCAAGATATTTCTAGCATTAATCTGTTTCTGTCTGATATTAATCCACCTCACACAGAAAGGTAAATTATATCCATATGGTCTGTGCTGTATTTCTCTTCATTTCTTTGCCAAGACTATTGTTTCATGTATAAGAACAACACTTGGAGATTCAACTGTCAATTTATATTATTCAGCACAGAAATTTCCTACATTATAAAAGATATTAGATGTTAGGCTTTCATTCATATGATCATTGCTGCTCAACATAATGTTGCAAATGAGATAGCTCGTAAGTTTTAAAAAACAAAATAAGTGAATTTTCTGTTGAACTATCAAAGCTATTAAACCTTTCTTGTATTGTTATAAATAGGGTTGATCAGATCTTACTTAAGTTAGTTCTTGGATATTTTTGAAATATCAAAAATTTTAACACAACAAATGTGTGTCACATTAATCAGTGCTGCACCTGAAAAACAAAGAATTAGCATGATATTGAGATTGGACAATGACCATTTGCCCTTGGAACCTCAACCAATTTGATAGCACACTGTGTCAAATTAAGTTGGACTCAATTGCAATTCCAGTTCCAATTTCAATTCTCAGTAGTCATGGATCCGTAGCACTAAATTAGGCAGTCTTACACAGAGAGCTGCAGGGTAGCTAATGTGAGAAATGGAGACATAGCCTATTCAAATACAGAGAATGAAGCTTTACCCGGATCTATAGCTAGTCTGATAATACTTGAGTGGGTTGTAAAAACAACAGGCAAAGATAAGGAAAGTTATTCATTTCATCAAAAGAAGATTTTAATACTTGAAATCATGCAATCTTAAACACCCTTAATTTCTTTGATCCTGAAAATTACCCTTTGATCATTCTTATCATTTAACATACTTTGATTGAAATATATAAGATCTTGAGGGGACCTGATAGAGCATCTGTGAAAAGTAAGGTTCCTCCTGTGTGAGGTTTAAGGTCTAGTCACGCTTCAAGCAGAGATGAGGTGAAATGTACTACCACAGAGTTTCGTGAGTATTTGGAACCCTCTTCTCAAAGGGAGCTGGAAACAAAGATTTGCATCTTATTAAGGCAGAAGAATGAAAGGTCTTCAGAAATGAGGTAACCAGAGTTCAGAGACAGTATATTGCTGTTAGGGTGAAAGGAAAGGCTGGTAGGTGTAGGGAATGCTGGATGACTAGAGAAATTGAGAGTATGGTTAAGAAAAAGAAGGAAGCATATGTCAGGTATAGACAGGATGGATCCGGTGAACCCTTACAAGAATATAAAGGCAGTAGGAGTGTACTTAAGAAGGAAATCAGGAGGGCAAAAAGGGGACATAAGATAGCTTTGGCAAATCAAGAGTTAAGGAGAATCCAAAGGGTTTTTACAAATACATTAAGGACAAAAGGGTAACTAGGGAGAGAATAGGACCCCTCAAAGA
>NC_057724.1:54843437-54848795 GCF_004010195.1 Chiloscyllium plagiosum
CCTTTATTGGTCAGAGTAATGAGTACAGGAATTAGGAGGTCATGCTGCGATTGTATAGGACGTTGGTTAGGCCAATTTCAGAATGGAATATTGCATGCAATTCTGGTCTACTTCCGGTCGGAAGGATGTTGTGAAACTTGAAAGGGTTCAGAAAAGATTTACAAGGATGTTGCTAGGGTTAGAGGATTTGAGCTTGAGTTGAATAGCTTGGAGCTGTTTTCCCTGGAGTGTTGGAGGCTGAGGGGTGACATTATAAAGGTTTACAAAATCATGAAGGGCATGGATAGGGTAAATTGGCAAAGTTTTTTCCCTGGGGTCGGGGAGTCCAGAACTGGAGGACATAGGTTTAGGGTGAGAGGGGAAAGATATAAAAGAGACTGAGGGGTCAACGTTTTTCATGCAAAGGCTGGTATGTGTATGGAAATGAACTGCCAGAGGAAGTGATGGAGGCTAGTACAGTTGCAACATTTAAAAGGCATCTGGATGGATATATGAATAGGAAGGGTTTAGATGGATATGGGTTGGGTGCTGGCAAGTGGGACTAGATGAGGTTGTGATATCTGGTCGGCATGGACAAGTTGGACTGAAGGGTCTGTTTCCATGCTGTACATCCCTATGACTCTAAGTGCGTGAAATGTTCTCATGGGCAAACAGGAAAATGGAGTTATGCAATTGGCCATGATCTTATTGAATGGCGGAGCAGGCCTCAAATTACTGAGTGGTCCACACTTGCTCCTAATTCATAGGTTCCTATGGACTGTTTCTAAAGAAGTGAAAATCAGTATTGATCTTATAAACATACACTACTGACAGGGAAATTTGCCCAATTGCTTTGCAGTGTAAGAAATTGATTCACCATTTATGAAAGTTTAGGGCAGCACACCTACAATTTCCCAGTATCCAAGCAAGATGTCTTACCAGGTTTCATGTCTGCACTGTCAACAGCCAATGATTAATTGTCATCACTCTATTGCTTCAATGTCACTTACTGAGCTGTCAGTCTAAAATGTGCACAGATGTTCAGTATACTGAAAGCACTTCATGAATTTAATTTCTGTCATTATGTTGATTTTCTAATATTTACATTAATCTCTGTATTATTTCTAATATTTATGAATAAGGATTCTAATTACACAGTGTACAGTGGGGAAAAATAACCATTTACATTTCATGTTGTAAAGATCTTCCATATATATTTCAGTGTGAGTTGCATTTCTGTATAGTATGGCAGATCATCATAGAATCCCTACAGTGTAGAAGAAGGCCATTAGGCCCATTGAATCCACATAGACTCTCCAAACACCATTCCACCCAGACCTGCCCCCAAACCCCACACTTCCCATGGCTAATCCAACTAGCCCACACACTTTGGGCAATTTAGCATGGTCAATCCACCTAACCTACAAATCTTTGGATTGTGGGAGGAAGCCAGAGCACCCACAGGAAACCCACACAGACACGAGGAGAATGTGTAAACTTCACACAGACAGTCACCTAAGGCTGGAATCAAACCTGGGTCTCTGACTCTATGAGGCAGTGGTGCTGACCACTGAGCCACCATATTGCCCATAAAGCCAGATGAAAAGCTGCCAGTTTACGTATGTGAATTTCTCAGTGTTGACTCATTCATTTTTCTGGTAAGACTGCCTCAACACTGAAGTGACATCTTACATCAGTTGTGAAGCAGATAATCTTTTGCACTGCCCCATCAAGCCTTTGGGAAAATAGATGAAATGTCGCAGTCTCCTGAACAATGCATTGATAAATATTGATATCAACAAACTTATATACTACGAGATTTGAACACACTGACAGCCCAAAGGTCAGGAAGCAGAGGCTTTTTATTCTACTGGCATAAGTCGTTATAAACCTAAAGAAAACTTACGGTTAAACACGGACGACACAGTATTAATGGAATTAAGTCTGCATTTTATGTCAGGTTGAGGAAATCCTTTGTCTGCCTGACCTTTCACCCCATGAGGCCAGTTTACAGTATACATCAATGATATAGATGAAAGCACTGTTTACAATATAGATCAATGATATAGATGGAGGCATTAAAAGTAATATTAGCAAATTTGCTGATGATACAAAGCTGGGTGGCAGGGTGAAACGTGAGGAGGATGTTATGAGAATACAGGGTGACTTGGACAGGCTAGGTGAGTGGACGGATGCATAGCAGATGCAGCTTAATGTGGCTAAATGTGTGGTTATCCACTTTGGTGGCAAGAACAGGAAGGCAGATTACTATCTAAATGGAGTCAAGTTAGGTAAAGGGGAAGTACAACGAGATCTAGGTGTTCTTGTACATCAGTCAATGAAAGCAAGCATGCAGGTACAGCAGGTAGTGAAGAAAGCTAATAGCATGTTGGCCTTCATAACAAGAGGAATTGAGTATAGGAGCAAAGGGGTCCTTGTGCAGCTGTACAGGGCCCTGGTGAGACCACACCTGAGGTATTGAGTGCAGTTTTTGTCTCCAAGTTTGAGGAAGGACATTCTGGCTATTGAGGGAGTGCAGCATAGGTTCACAAGGTCAATTCCCGGAATGGCAGGGACTATCATAAGTTGAAAGATTGGAGGGACTGGGCTTGTACACACACGAGTTTAAAAGGATGAAAGGGGTTCTGATTGAGACGTATAAAATTATTAATGGACTGGACACTCTGGAGGCAGGAAGCATGTTTCCGCTGATGGGTGAGTCCGGAACCAGAACCCCTTTAAAATAAGGTATCGGCCATTTAGAACAGAGTTGAGGAGAAACGTCTTCACACAGAAAGTAGTGGATAAATGGAACGCTCTGCCCCAGAAGGCAGTAGTGGCCAAGTCTCTGGATACTTTCAAGAAAGAGATGGATAGAGCTCTTAGAGGTAGTGGAATCAAGGGTTATGGGGATAAGGCAGGAACAGGATACTGTTTGTGGATGATCAGCCATGATCGTAATGAATGATGGTGCTGGCTCGAAGGGCCGAATGGCCTATTCTTGCACCTATTGTCTATTGTTTATTTACCCAAAGGCACCCTGTTCTCCAGAGTGGTTCCTTTTAACTAAACAAGCTGACCTGGCCAGTGCCCTTCTTCAGGTCACCAGCCACAGGTGGAGGTCCTGACACAGATGCTTGAGAAACCATGCTCGATGTTGTCTATCAGCACTACCTTCTATGGTCCCGTTATGCATGCTTTACAGAAAAGTGCACAATTGAATGACTAATACCTGTACAGCAGACTTCAATGAACACAATTTATGAAATTTTGTTTGCTATCTTCAAATTCATGAGTGCAGCATTTTTGTTAGAATGTTCCATGATGTGACATAATACATTGATTGTTCAATTTGCGAAGTTTCTGGGGAATACTTTATTTCAATTTATTTCCAAATCAGCTTGACATGATTTCTATTGATATGTTTCAAATTTCTATTTGGGATTTGAGATATTGAAAGTGCTTACCAGAGCTGGAAGGAGCTCTACTTCAGCATATTGGTATAACTCTGATGGGAGTCAAAAAGTGTGGCGCTGGAAAAGCACAGCAGGTTAAGCAACATCTGAGGAGCAGAAGAGTCGACGTTTTGGGTATAACACTTCATCAGGAAGGGCTGATGGGAGTTGATAATACATAGTTAATCAAGCCCTACTACTTCATGAACCATACCATTTGTGTAAATCTTCAGACTCAGTCACCAAAAGGGTCAAAGATATCATTTTCGGGAATCTGAGCTGCACCCTCTCGAAGACCATAATATGGGCTTTGGATAAATATCCAAAGGCAGAATCTTTATTCTTGTTGAATATGCTGTGTGAGTCTAAAAGCCTCTGCAGAAATAAGCAGCCAGAATTGGTTTATACAATGTTTGGTTTATACAATGTTAAAGTACTTTATGTGTAAGAATCAATTTGTACTTAGATAGCTATGAAAAAGAATTGACTGTTTATCAGTTATATACATGATCGAATGGTTGAATAGGCTTCTTAAATAAAATAGCACATGCCATTCATAGAGACTGAAGACCTTTAAGCGGCAATTGGATAGGTACATGGATGGGTGCTTAAGCTAGGACAAATGTTCGGCACAACATCGTGGGCCGAAGGGCCTGTTCTGTGCTGTATTGTTCTATGTTCTATGTTCTATGTCTATGTTCTAACATATTTATACATTCATTAACATAAATATATGTTCATATTGCAAATCTACTGACAGCACCATAAATCCAATTACTGTTCCTCAATAACATTTTCTTCCAACTTTGCCCTTTTGCTTCTGAAAGCATTCATTTCTCACTGGATATGGACTAGAATCAACAATTACCCTCTGACACCGCTCATGTATTTAAAATGCAAGAATCTGCTTACTTCTGAAGGACTTTGCAGATGAGTTCAATTCTATCTCACCCTGATGTCCACACATGTGTTTCAAGGTTTGGTTGAATAATAATTAGGGTGGTAGTGCTAGTCACCTTCATTTTCTCTTGCCTAAGGACAATACGACTCAATGGGAATTCTGGAAGCCATGCTTCCACTCCGACAGAGGTAAGCTAATTCAACACAACCTGTGAATTGAATTGGACATTTTTGTAACTCGAGGTTCATGTTGTCATTTTTCCAACCAATACCCACTGCTAAGATACAGGTTAGTGATTACTAAAACACTGCAAGGGATCATTTCTTTCAGTCTCCAATTACTTGCCACGTAGTTACTTCTGTTTGAGCAGAATGCCTGAATAAATCTGAATGGAAGTCAATTATGTATGCATCCATTATGTTAACAAAAACCTTTAGGAGAAGTCAACAAACCTGCTATTGAAACAATTATTTCAATGTTTAATTCAAAGGGAAAGAAACAATACTTGCAATTTTTAAAGACTTATTTTGCAAGTAATGCCAATGCACATTGTTATTTTGAAACAAGAGTATTTTAAGTATACATTTTTGAGATAACAATTTATCCTTATGTTGTAATATTAACACATACTTTCTACCAATGCTTAATTTATTTTATATGTGTTTCAAAGAAAACAATGGAAGAAGATGTTTATTTAATGAAAGAAGCAGAAGAAACATTGCTCAAATCACTACCATACAGAAACTGACTGGAGTATTGCTCCCAAAGGCAGGGTTCATCATAGCAGAGGACAGAACGCCTCTGGTGCTCACCTTCCACCCTACCAACCTTCACATAAACCAAATCATCAGCTGACATTTCCGCCACCTCCAAAAAGACCCCATTATCAGGGACATATTTCCCTCCCCACCCCTTTCCGCCTTCCGCAAAGACCGTTCCCTCCGTGACTACCTGGTCAGGTTCACGCCCCCCTACAACCCACCCTCCCATCCTGGCACCTTCCCCTGCCACCGCAGGAACTGC
>NC_057724.1:54849177-54860588 GCF_004010195.1 Chiloscyllium plagiosum
GGCTCTCTGCCTTTATTCCTGATGAAGGGCTTTTGCCCAAAACGTCGATTTTACTGCTCCTCAGATGCTGCCTGAACTGCTGTGCTCTTCCAGCACCACTAATCCAGATTCATCATAGCAGAACCTATGGCCATCTCTCAGAACCTACTATAACTGGAGCTCCATTGAGGTAATGGTGATATATGTATAAGCAGGTTACTGACAGGGCTGTCACCAAAAAGAGAAAACAAACATGCATCATAACAATATCTTGATTATTCTGGCAACTGAATATTTAAAGGCCCAGAATATCCCTAAAGATCAGGAAATTAGTCGCCTTGGAGCTTCACCAGTGATTTGATTGGTTATGGATTATAAAGGAAATTGAATATGTGCATGAGAAAGAAAAGTTTGAAATACATGGGGGAGAGGAACTAATTGAAGAGCATTTTCAAACCACCGGCACAGGCACATTGGACTGAATGATCTCCTGCTATGTTCTGTAATTCTATGACATGGAGGAGCCGGTGTTGGATTGGGGTGGACAAAATTAAAAATCACACAACACCAGGTTATAGTCCAACAGGTTTATTTGGAAGCATGAGCTTTTGGAGCGCCACTGATGAAGGAACGGCACTCTGAAAGCTAGTGTTTCCAAATAAACCTGTTGGACTATAACCTGGTGTTGTGTAATTTTTAACTCTGTAATTCTATGATCTGGTAAGTATGCAGCAACTTGCGCCAAATTGTCTGAGACAGATACAGGTGTTCAGTTCTTTTGAACTCTACCTCTGTTCATTCCGGAAAAAGGATCTTCTGTATTATCAGTCAATGTGATAATCACAGATGTAAAAAATCTGCAAGTAGAATATCAAATTGTTACTCTTTAGAGGAAGGATCAAGAGAAAGATCTATTCTGCAAGTTCAGAAATCTTTGAAGGTGATATTAAAAATGACAAGAAAGTTAAAAAAGAACACATGAAACTTGCTTCTAAAGTCAATGCCCCGATTTACAAATCTAAGGAAGTCATAATAAAGTATTGATTATGAGCTCAACTGGAAAATTATGTGCAACTCTGGGTACCATAATTTAGAAAGTGTGCCTTGGACAGAGTAGACAGGAGTTTGCCAGGCTGACATTAGGAATGAAATGCTTCCAAAGATGTTTTTGTGAACAGCCACAATGCATGATGTAAATTAGGCACATGGCAATCACATTCGGGGTTGTGTCAGTGCGAAGTGGGCAATATCTGTGATATGTTCCTCAATGATACATGTGGAAGCTCCATAGAAAGTGAAACTATAGTTGCAAGTGGACTTGGGTTCCAGCATTTTCTGGTTTTACTTCATATTGACATCATTTGTAGCTTTTTTTGATATCGCTACTGTGATAGCCAAGGATCTACATTAGACACTGATGTGGATATTACACATTTTGGCAAAATTGGTGTTGCTGTTTAATCAACCCATCACATTAGAAGCTTTTGTAAGTAATATCTTATTTTGTTTCTGATATACAATCTATTTACACATGGAAAGGAGCATGAAAGACAGAAAAATGCAGTTTGTAATCAGCATTATTCTCTGAAGACAATTTTCTTTTAATTCCTTAAAACTATTATATATTTATCAGTATAATGATGACACAATGTTGTAAGCAGTTGAAAGATAATCATATCCAATGTGAAATACAGGCTGAGAGATGTAAATTTGATGCCAAAATTATTTCAGACCAAACTGCAATTCTGTTTGTTTTTGTTACCTCTCACAAGAGTTACATTATTCTGTGTCTAATTTGCTGGAAATATTTGGAATTCTGCTGCTCGACCATTTTGTCAGATGATTGCAACAGGAGATAGCCTACCTATATTAAGCCTTTAGTTTGTTCTTACAATTTATAATAATTATATATGCAAGCACACATTACTGCTCAGTTCTGCTTGAATCTGATTAGTGATTACTGGCATCATTTAATCAGTGATTATTTAAAAAGGTAGTATTGTTTAGAATGTGTCATTTCTAAGCTCACAGTATAAGAAAAACAAATTAGTCTCTCATCAATATTCTGCCTGGCGTAGACTGTGAGCAGCTGATTTCTTCTTTAAGAGATTTTTCTCAAAGGTTTTGAACACTGCTGTCTTCAGATATGAGCTTATTTGAAGATAATGGTGTTGCCATTGGCAACCAAAAAAACTTTGTTTGATTTTATCATTTTGTCACTCACACCACTACCACTTATTAAAGATTCAAGCAATTGGAGAGCTTCTGTGTGGTATTATTTTGTGGAAACATTGAAATATAGCTGGAATCATTAAGGGAAGACATTTTTCCCCCCAATGTGGGGATTGGAGGAAAACATAGATTTGGCTTCAAGGGAAATGCTTTTTCATAGGAATCGGATCTGTGCTTACAGCAACCCAGCACAGATTTTACAAAATAAACATCTTATATCAATAGCCTTAATTATTTTGGCAATATTTTCTTTTCATTAAAATCTGCGAGCCCTGAACATTTAAATACAAAATGCTTAGTGTCCTTTCAAAATGTCACTTTTCTTATATTATCTACAACTTCCTCTCTCCTCTCCCTCTGTCTCTCCCCTAACGACTTCACTCCTACATACTCATAGAAAAGTCAGAGTATCATAAAAATAGTATAAATTTATTGCAAGGAAGGGTGGCATTCAGCCTATCCTGTCAATACTGCCTGCAAGGTAGCTATCCAGCCTTATCCCACTTTCCAGCCCTTGGATAGTGCCTTTCCAGACACGGTTTGGGTTCTGTGTACATGGACAGCAAGATCCCTCTCTTCATTTACTCTTCATTATTCCACCATATGTTATATATTCCCTTGTCTTGTTAGCCTTTCCCAAATGCATTACCTCCACATTTCAGGACTGACACACAAAACATAGATCTGATTCAACTAGGTGGTAGGAGGTAGCACCTCATAGAATCTGCAGGAAGGTAACTGATCTTATTAAAAAGGTCATTTAGTAAAATTAACATAACTGACTTGAATTAAAACTGGTTTCAGAATTTAACATGGGGTTCAGGCTGTTAGATCCCTGAACAATCAAAAGTGTTCGTTTCAAGAAGAGGTCTTGGATTCTGAGGTAAAGGTCAGAATCTGATGCTGTAGCTTATAGCTGGACAGGCAGTATGAGGACTGGCAACAAGACAAAGCTATAGCAAGGTCATTCAACCATATAAGTACTGCAGCTATGAACAGGTCAAAGTCTGGAAATTCTACAGTGAGTGACTCACCTCCTGATTATCCACAGTCTGTCCACTACTCATAAGGCACAAATCAAGTGTATGATTTACATGGATGAGTTCAACTCCAACAACACTTAAGAAGTTCAACATTATCTTGGATAAAGTGGACTGTTTGATTAACTCCCTATGGTTAATAATCACAATTTACACCACTGACACACTGACACAACAGTGTATACCATCTACAAGTTTCACTGCAGTATCACAGCAAGGCTCCTTCAAAGACTTTCCAAATTCATAATCTCTACCATCTGAAAGGACAAGGGCAGCAGATCTGAACTAATTTTTAATATCTGGCCTTGTGAACTGTTGAAAATAGATGACATAAAATATATCTCAGATTGCTATGTGTTTTCATACCAAATTCAGAGTCAGTGATAACTCCCAGATGATTACAATTCCGTTTGTAATGCATTTTTCTATTTTAATTCCAACATTTTGAAGCTTCCTTGACCTCATCAGGTATATCAATCCAGTCTCTCTCTCTCTCCTTTGCCCTCCACCCCTGGATAGGTACTAAATTTACATCAGAAATATCTTCTAGCTTGTATGTCCCTTTTGTAAAGAAAACATTGTAAGTAAAAATGTAATTAGTAATTTAGTATTTGACATGACATTAGAAGTAACCACCTAAAGTCTTGTCATCACACTGAGGAAAGCCTCCATCATGTCATGTACACAACTGCCGTGCTAAATCAGATAGATTTTGAACAAATCTGGTACTCAAAATTGGGTTCCATGATGTGCTGTGGGCCATCAGCAGCAGCAGAATTGTGTTTGATCATAATCTGTAGTCTCATAGCTGTCAGATCCCACACCCTACAATTACCATCAAGCTAGGGTAGGGAGATTGACCATGGTATAATAAGATGAACAGGAAGGCATTGCAAGGCAGCATCAGGCATACCTAAAAAATTAGTTATCAACCTTGGTGAATTTTTATAGTACCTAATCTGGCTCTGATACTCTGTAATCATTCGCTTTACTTGGGGGAAAGTGAAGCTTGCTATCATTTTCTGCACACTCAAGACTTACTCCAATAATGTGTCCAAAATCGAGAAACATAGGAACAGGGGCAAGTCTTTCAGGCTTATAAGCCTGATCCATTATTCAATTTGATCATGGTTGATCATCAATCTCAACATTACACCGTGTACTATTTCCAAATCCCTTGATGTCATTAGTCTACAGAAATCTATCGATTTCTGACTTGAATACATTCAGTGAATGAGTTACCATATCCCTCTGTGGTAAAGAATTCCAAAGATTCACCATGGTCTGAGTGAAGATATTGCTCCACAACATGATCTTAAATGATTTACCATTAGTCTGAGATGATGTCCCATAACTCTAAATTCAATACCTAAGAGAAATTTTTTTATCCATCCTATCTAAAAGAACTTTTCAATTACACTTTAGAGAATACAGACCTGGTTTCCCATGTCTTAGCTAAATGGCAATCCTGCCATCCAGGAATTAGACTGGTGAACCTTTATTGAATTCCCTCGATGGGAAGTATACACTTCATTAGATAAGGAGAAGAAAACAGTACACATTAATCAAATTTAAATCTCACCAAGGCACTATACAATTGTAGTTAGATTGTGTACTATACACCATTGCTAATCCAAAGAGCTGAGAAGAACTTTCCTCTAGGCTCTGTCACTGCCATTCTATAACCAATGATCACAACAGTGCATGACAAAATGTAATTCCCTTCCAGTTTTTACTCCACCCTCTACATTCTAATTAATGTTCACTGCCTTTTATTGACATCACGCTATTGAGTACAATATCTGCTTTTTAGAAACGTGATAAAAGTTTGCCTAATTTTCTTTATAAATGGCACTGTTCCATCAAAAGAGCAGCTTCATTTGGGGTTAGTCAACTTTACTTGAGAAGTCAGCCATTGGAGAATAACCAATGTTGTCCCATTGTTTAAGAAGTGCAGCAGGGATAATCATGTAAATTACAGGCCTGTGAGTCTCACGTTGGTGGTAGGGAAATTATTGGAAAAGATTCTCAGAATCAAGACCTTTACGCATTTAGAAGCAATGGGCATATTAGCGATAGATAGCATGGGGAGGTCATGTTTCACTGACTTGATTGAGTTTTTTGAGGAGGTAATGTAGATCATTGATGAGGGAAAAGCAGTTGATGTTGTCTCTATGGACTTCAGTAAATTCTTTGACATGGTCCCTCATGGCAGACTGGTACAAAAGATGAAGTCACATGGTATCGGGGTGAGCTGACAAGACTTCTTAGTTGTATGAGACAGAGGGTGGTGGTGGAAGGATGCTTTTCAGAATGGAGGGCTGTGACTAGTGGTGTTCCACAGGGATAAGTGCTGGGACCTCTGCTGATTTTGATCTACATAAATGTAGCTGTTCTAATTAGTAAGTTTGCAGACTATATAAAGGTTTATGGAGTTGTGGATAGTGAGGAGGATTATCAGAGGATACAGCAGGATATAGATCAGTTGGATGCATGGGCTGAAAAATGGCAGATAGAGTTTAATCTAGACAAATGTGAGGTGATATATTTTGGAAAATCAAGTACAGGTGGAAATTATACAGTGAATGGCAGAACCCTTAGATGTATTCATATACAGTGAGATCTGGGTGTGCAGATCTACAGATCACTGAAGGTGGCAGTGCATTTGGAAATGGTCATAAAAACATCCTATGGCATGCTTGCTTTCATCGGAAGGGACATTGAGTATAAGGATAGATGAGCTATGCTGCAGTATTATAGAACTTTAGTTCGGCCGCAATTGGAATATTGCGTACAGTTCTGGTCACCACACCACCAGTTCCTGTGCTGTATTGTTCTTTGTTCTTAATAAATGTATAGCAGCTCTGATGATAATCTTCATCTTACTAAAGTGCTAGCAGGTTTCTCATGCTCTAGCTATTAGACATAGCTTACAGTGAGGCAATCAAAACGCTCAGCAATAGTCACTTTTACATAATACAAATCCTGCTCTTTAACTGTACTTTCAAGTATCTAAACCTATTAACAATTCTTTCCATCCTTGTCACAGTAATTGTGGGTATTTGATGCCAGCTCAAATAGAGGGTAAAACTTAACCCTACCTGTTCATAGAAAATTGAGTAGGTGAAAATTTCGTTGCCTACTTTGGAACTACTGGCAGCTGCCAGGTTTGTCACTTTAAGTTTCTGTTCTGATTTACAAGGATGTTGACAAGTTTGGAGGATTTGAGCTATAGGGAGACGCTAAATAGGCTTGGGCTGCTTCCTCTGGTGCATCAGAGGCTGAGTGGTGACCTTTTTAGAGGTTTATAAAATTATGAGGGGCATGGATAGGAGAAATTGACAAGATCTTTTCCCTGGGATGGGGGAATCCAGAACTAGAGGGCATTAGGGTGAGAGGGGATAGATATAAAAGGGACCTACGTGCAATGTTTTCACACAGAGGGTGGTGCATGTATGGAATGAGCTGCCAGAGGAAGTGGTGGAGGCTGGTACAATTGCAACATTTAAAAGGCATCTGGATGAGTATATGAATAGGAAGGGTTTGGAGGGATATGGGCCAAGTGCTGGCAAATGGGACTAGATTAGGTTGGGATATCTGGTTGGCATGGATGAGTTGGACCAATAACAATTTGTAGAACACCATATCTGTTCATTCTCAGAATTGGCACTGCAAAATTCTTTGAGATAACCAATCTAATCTATTCTCCTCTCTTTAAAGTATTTAAAATAGCATTATTCATGTAGGAATTACAAAGTTTAGCTGAAGGAGTTGGGCTGTACCTTGTAAACACCAAAACTAGAGAATGAAGAGCAAGGAGAGAATAGAACAGAGCTGCAAGAGGTGCAGTGAGAAAAACACCAAGTGGGACATTAAGAGAAGTGGCAATAAGGGTGGCGAGAACAGTGGAGAACTCAGCAGCAGCAGAAAAGCAAGCAAGGTGGTGAGGAAGTGGAGAATGAAGCAGGGGGAAAATGGAAACCTGCACAGCGGCATAGGGAGAGGACAATGAAGCAACGAGAAGAGCAGAGGGGAGAAAAGATCAGAGCGGCAAGTAGGGAGGAGAGCGGGGCACTAAGGGAGAGGAGAATGGGCTGGAAAGGGAGTAGCAGTAATGATGGGCATATAATGTCTAGTTCCAATTCCAACTTCTGGTTCCAGTATGGTATAGCAACACAATGACAACATCAATTGTTCCAACTTCCTGTCTCAGTGCTTTGGCAGGAGATTGGGACAAATAATCAGACAACTCGATCTATTCCCAGAAGTAATTAAAGGCAAGAGCGTAACAAACATGTGGTCCACAGATGGCGCAGCATGATGTGAAGCTTTAGAAGAGGCCATACAAAATGTTGTAAATCAAATAAAATCTAGATTTTTAGAATGTAAATTTAATACAAACTCCAAAAAGACAAAAACAATGATAGAGAGAAGGTATACATTAAAGAAGACTAGAATGGGGATGAAATGGATAATGTTGCACTGAAACACATGGGCTGTTTGTCTACTTAGGACAAATCATAGCAGAAAATACATTTGATGTAGTCTACCTGAGCTCTAGTAATGCTTTTGAGAAAGTCCTGCATGGGAGACTGGTAGTGAAGGTAAGGGCCCACAGCATCTAAGGAAATTTGCCATTTTGGATTCAGATTTGGCTGAGGGGAAGGAAGTAGAGGATGATGGTCAAGGAATGTTTTTATAACTGGAAGCCCATGTCCAGTGGGATTCCACAGGGATCAGTGTTGCGCCCCTTGCTATTTATGGTAAATATAAATGATTTAGACTTGAATGTAGGAGGGTTGATCAGTAAGTTTGCGGATGAAATGAAACTTGTTGAGGTGATCAATCATGAGGATAGTCTAAGATTATAGTGGGAGGTAGACAGGCAGCTCAGTGACAAATGAAATTCAATCTGTGTAAGCATGATATGATGCACTTGGGCAGGACAAACAGGCAAGGAAATACATGATGAACAATAGGACTCTTGGAAGCAACAAGAATCAGAGGGACCTTGGTATGCATTTTTCCTGACTGGTGCTATACTCATTGGAATTTACAAGAATGAGGGGGAATTTTATAGAAACATATAAAATTATGGTGGGAATAGATAAAATAGAAGGAGGGAGGTTGTTTCCGCTGGCAGGTGAAACTAGATATAGGGGGTATTGCCTCAAAATAAGGGGAAACAGATTTAGGTCTGAGTTGACGAGGAATGTTTTCACCCGAAGGGTTGTGAGTCTGTGAAATTCCCTCCCTAGTGAAGCAGTTGAGGCTACCTCATTGAATGGTTTTAAAGATAGAAAGATGTTTGAACAGAAAAGAATTAAGAGTTATGATGAGCTGAGTCCACAAAAGTATCAGCCATGATTTTCTTGAATGGCAGAGCAGGCTTGACGGGCCAGATGGCCTACTCCTGCTCCTATTTCTTATGTTCTTATGTTCCTTGGAGCAGAGGAATCGAAGAGGGTGATATGATTCAGATATGTAAAAGTGTGAAGGATATGGGGTAGATGGGAAGAAACTTGCCCTTGATAGATGGATTAATGATTGGGGCATAGATTGAAGGTAAGGAGCAGGTGATTTAAAGTGGACATGGGGAATTTTTTAACCCCTCAGCACGTTGAGACTCTGGAACTCACTGCCTGTAAGGGAGGTGGAAGCAGAAACCCTCATAACATTTCAGAAGTATTTAGATAGCCATACAAGGGTATGGATCAAGTACAGGAAAATAAGATTACAATAGTTCAGTGGTTTAATTTTTGACCTACGCAGACTCAATGGGCTAGAGGGCCTTTTATGTTGTGTAGACTTCTTTAACACTATGACTGTAAGATGGCAGGTATAATATAGAAGTTTGAAGAAGGATGTGGTCAGCCAGAAGTAATTTTGTGGAGATGAAAGATGTGCTAACAAGAAAATTTAAAATTATAACAAGGTAAGCTTTCATAAGGTGCTTCTTTCTTTCCATTTCTGGTCTGTCCCTGAAACCTGAGCAATTAGATCTGTGGAAGACAATAGATGACTTTGAAATATAGATGCTAAGATATGCGTTGAAAATTGCATACAAAGACCACAAGAGAAATAAAGAGATATTTAAAATTGTAAGTGCAAAATTTACTCTAAAAAAGCGATGTCTAGAAAAGAAAGGCCCAGACTTTGACCACAAAGAAAGCTCTCTGTCATGATAAAAATGACAGAATACTTGTCCCACAGCCAGGGACACAATTGGGAGGACTGTGGTTCATGCATTAGCCGTTCACAAAGGCGTTTGGCCATTTAAATAATAACATACTTCTATACAAATTAGATATTGAAACTTCTACTATCTGAACCCCAGAGTGTTGAAGTTAGACTCGGTAAGATCAGGTTTGTTATTCTTCCTTTTTCTTTGGATGGTCAGGGTACACCTTTGGAGAACTGAAGTACCTTTGTGGAGATGGTCCCAGGACACCTTGGAAGTAGGGCAAGGTATCCATTGGGAAGGGATTTCAGGTAACCTTTGATAGGGAACCAAATACCCTTAAACCACTTGTCAAGGCTTTAAAAGAACTGTCAAGAAGAGTTAAGGTTCAAACATGTCAAAAAATGAAAAGTAGAGAAAGGTGACACTGCCAGTCCGCGAGGCGGTCAGGTCTGTCAATCAAAAGTTGGCGTGTAGGCAGAGCCGAGGAGTCAGACATCACACAGAGCCGTGGTGATAGGAGACTCTATAGTGAGAGGAACTGAATGAGGTTTCTGTGGCAACAGGCGGGCATTAAGGATGGTGTGTTGCCTTCCTGGTGCCAGGATTAAAAACATCGCAGACAGAGTGCAGGAAATCCTCAAGGGCGAAGGTGAAGAGCCAGAGGTGGTGGTACATGTCGGCACAAATGATATCGGGAAGAAGAGGAGGAACATACTACAGTGGGACTTCAGAGAACTAGGAAGAAGGCTGAAAAGCAGGACGTCCAGGGTGGTTATTTCCGGTTTGCTTCCAGTTNNNGGCAGGTTTGCTACTGCAACACAGCTACGTTTAAACTAAATAGCGGGGGGGAGGGGACAAACTGGACATTTAAGAAGGAAATTGAAGGGAAAGTTAGAACAAGGGAAGTCAAGAAAGACAACGGTATCAATGAAGCAGAAAACTCAAAAAGGGATCGTAAGGTTGAGTGAAATAGGGGTTGATAGGAAGGATGAGGGCAGTAATAAATTAAAAATACTATATATGAATGCACGAAGTATTAGAAATAAGATGGATGAGCTTTTGGATGAGGCTCTTTTGGAAATTGGCAGCTACATATTGTGGGGATAACTGAGACGTGGCTTCAAGTGGACAGGGCGTGGGAAATGAATATTCAAGACTATATGTGCTATCGTAAGGACAGACTGATGGGCAGAGGGGGTGGGGTGGCCCTGTTGGTAAGGGATGATATTCAGTCCCTTGCAGGGGGGACCTAGAATCAGGGGATGTAGAGTCAGTATGGATAGAGCTGAGAAATTCTAAAGGTAGAAAGACCCTCTTGGGAGTTATCTACAGGCGCCCAAACAGTAGTATGAATGTAGGGTATAAGTTGAATAAGGAGCTGAAATTGGCCTGTCGCAAAGATGTTACTACAGTTGTTATGGGGGATTTCAACATGCAGGTACACTGGGAGAACCAGGATGGTATTGGACCTCAAGAAAGAGACTTTGTGGAGTGCCTCCGAGATGGATTCTTAGAACAGCTGGTGCTGGAGCCTACCAGGGAGAAGGCAATTCTGGATCTGGTATTGTGCAATGAACCAGAATTGATCAGGGACCTCGAAGTGAAGGAGCCATTAGGAGGTAGTAACCAAATACAATAAGCTTCAATCTGCAATTTGAAAGGGAGAAGGTACAATTGGTAGTGACAATATTTCAGTTGAATAAAGGGAACTATGGAGCTATGAGGGAGGAGCTGGCCAAAATTCAATGGTGCAATATCTTAACAGGGATAACAGTGGAGGAACAATGGCAGATGTTTCTGGGTATAATGCAGAAGATGCAGGATCAGATCATTCCAAAAAGGAAGAAAGATCCTAGGAGGAGGCAGGGGTGGCCGTGGCTGACAAGGGAAGTTAAGAAACATATAAAGTCAAAAGAGAAAAAGTATAACAAAGCAAAGATATGTGAGAAAATGGAGGACTGGGAAGCTTTTAAAGA
>NC_057724.1:54861088-54866609 GCF_004010195.1 Chiloscyllium plagiosum
ACCTGTTAACTGCCAGGACTTGTAAATAAACATCAAACTTGTCCAGAACTGTTATGAGGATTTGTCAATACCAGTCAAGAAGTATCAAACATTCAAAACCTGTTGTCAACACCATCTGATTTGAATTTAATTGGTTCTTAGTCTCCAAGTGCCCTTTTAAGTTAATTGTGCCGCAAGACATTACCTGAGTCGGTGGATTAACAGTCCAGCAACACCATCAGGCCATTGCCTCCCCAAGACATTGGGTGATGAACAGTGGCCACTAGATGGCCCTAAAAGTATTCAATTGGTTAAATCAGCCCAGCATTGATTTGGTGATAAAACCTGGGCTCTAAAACGAAAGAATTGATTGGACTGTGGCGACAATTCTGTGAAGAAAGCTGCAAAGAATCAGTCTTGCGCTCATGGCAGGATACTGCCAGCAAGTTGGGAATTGAATTAACTAATGATGGTACCATGAAATCTATTGAGATCCTCAAAAATGAATGTGCTCAAGTCGAACGTCAACAGAAACAAAAGGAAAAGTCACTGGTGACTGGTAAACAAAAAGAGTTGTGTTGTTCGATGGTTGGCTTTGGCTTGGGCACAGGAGACAACGAAAATTCAGTTCCTGTTTATTTTTTTTCCTTTTTTTAATTTCATTTTTTTCCCTTTTTTTTATTTAACCACGGTAGTGCTTATTCTTTCCCCAGCACCCTTGTTGTGTGTGTTCAGGTGTGGGACACAGTGAAAGACACAAGGTGTATGAATCTTTATTCAGTTTCCACCACCAGGAAAAAAGGAAACACCCGAGTGGCCAGTGACAAGTAGTGCCTTTCACATCAAAGGGCAATACTGTGTGATCAAACAGTGAAGGGGAGGGCAGGGATTAAATCAAAATAGATTGGAGGGGGAAATAATGCACTCCACTCCCTGCGGTGCCCACCTCTCCCTGAACATATCCAGGGTGTTGGTGGAGACCGCATGCTCCTTTTCCAGAGACACCCAGGCTCTAACGTAACCGCAGAAGAGGGGCAGGCAGTCGGCCCTAAAGACCCCCTCCACGGCCCGCTGCCTGGACCTATGATTGGTGTTCCTGTCTGTGCCTCACACCGCCATCGCCTGCCCCAACCCCACCTATCCCACAAGTGAACCTGAATGCGCCCCCTGTTATTCAAGCCCCTGCTGGATCAGCAAATCCAAAGTCCCAAGCGCCCCCTGCCCTCACCCTTCCCCCAGAGACTGTCCAACCTCCTGCTTATCAAACTGCTGTTCCACCCAAACCCTCAAATTCCCCTTGTTCCTCTGCCACCAACCCCTGTATTTTTCCCACCTGGCTTTATCACCCGCTAATGCCGCTCTTTCTCCAACTCCTCAGGTTCCTGTTAGCTCGACAGCTGCAGCTCGTCATCAGACATATGCTGCTGCCATAGCCACGCTTGCTCCCCCGCCTCCTCCTCAGTTTACTAACTCTGTTGCTTAGAACACTCGCAGTCGACAAAAATCAAAATCTTACCAATTGGGGACATCCAAGATGGCGGCAGTCTGAGTGGTCTGCTGTGCTGGGCTCTGTGCCATATACCTAGGCAAGGTGGACCTTTACCACCCCAAGGAGAAAAAAAGTATTAACTTAAACTTACTATTTGGAGCTGCTGGAATCGTGTGGGACAGCTTTAAGGTCAGGATGAAGTTGAATGAAGGAAAGGGGCCTAAAGGAGTACAGAAGACAGGGCACTCCCCCACTGCGTCGGGGGTGCCTGCAGCCACTGTTCAAGCTCTCAGGGCGGCACCTTTGGAGCGGGCCCACCGGATCGTAATGCGCAGGTCAGGGCCGGACTCGTGCCCCCGTGTGGTCCAAGTGCAGCTCCTATGTTGTAAGGAAAAACAATTATTAGTTGAAACAGCAAGAAGACTGGGAAGGAATTCACAAGCTTTAAAGTATAAAGACTCAAAGATAATGCTTTTTCAGGACTTTTCAGGAGCCCTAATTAAGAAGAGAAGGACATCTGATGATATCAAGAAAGAATTAAGGGACCTGAATATTCAGTACTCCTTGAGATACCCGGCTGTGTTGCGATTCGCCGATGGAGGGGACAATATATAACTTAGACTCCGCAGAAAAAGCAAAGGACTTTATGAAGTCTTCGAATTGAAAGACCTGAGTCAGGGTGGGATGGGGCATCATTGCGGACAATGGTTTGGAGGATTTTTCTTCTTACCCCCTTTTTTACTTCCCTCTTCTTTCCTTTTTTGTGGTTATTGGTTTTATATGTACAGTTTTGTTGTAAAATTGTAAAATTGGGATTATTTTAGATCTCGGTCGTTTGGTTATTATCTAGTGCTCCTTATTTTTACTGCTGTCCCTTTGATTTTGTATTGGGGTGGCTATATCTGTGGTTAAGATGGGGGGGAATGGGTATCCATTGTTAGCTTTCAGAATGTAAATAACAGATTTTCCTCATTTGTGAATTGCCTGGGACTAGGGATCAGCCTCAGCTAGAGGAAGTTAAGATGATAGTAAGGATTGGGAGGAGTGCCCCATGTGGGCAAAGAGGAAGATCTCGAGCAAATTGGGGGATATTTGGGAGTTTGCTTCAGTTAAGTGTAGTTTTTTTTTAGTTGTAGTTGTTTTTATAGGAGTAGCTTTTAGTTCTCATAGAGTTAATATCTTTGTAGCTCATCACACCTCAGATAAGCTCCCTCCTCCTGGGAAATCACAGGCTGCCCTGAACGACCATGGCTAGTGATTTGTTTAAGTAGACCATCTGGAATTAAAAAAGGGAGCCATTCTGCTGTTAAAAGAAAGTCTTATCAAAGCTTAGGAAGGAAAAGGTGGACATTGCCCTGCTGCAGGAGATGCATTTAACTGATAAGGAATGTCTGAAACTGCAGCTGGGGTGGTGGTGGTGGGGGGGTGGAGGGGGAAGATTATGACAAGGTATTTTTCTCATCCTTCAGCTCTAAGAGTAGAGGAGTGGTTATACTGGGAAGAAGGAACCTTCATTTCCAGGTAATTGAACAGATTAAGGATTAACATGGACCATTTATCATTCTTAAAGCCCTAATACATGGAGAAGAGTATGGCGTTTTGAATTTATATTGTCCCCCGGCACACCCTCTTAAATTTCTAATTGATGCAGTGGCTAAGTTAATCATTCTTGGGGTACACCATATAATTATTTGGGATGGCACAGTGGCTCAGTGGTTAGCATTGCTGCCTCACAGTACCAGGGTCCCACGTTCGATTCCAGCCTCGGCGACTGTCCGTGTGGAGTTTGCACCTTCTCCCCGTGTCTACGTGGGTTTCCTCTGGGTGCTCCAGTTTCCTCCCACAGTCCAAAGATGTGCAGGTCAGGTAAAATTGGCCATGCTAAATTGCCCATAGTGTTAGGTGCATTTGTCAGAGGGAAATGGGACTGGGTGGGTTACTCTTCAGAGGGTCGGTGTGGACTTGTTGGGCTGAAGGGCATGTTTCCACACTGTCGGGAATCTAATCTAATCTAAAAAAAATTATAATTGCCTAATAGACCCAGAGATTGACAGGGTGCCAAAAGGCCTGGCAGGTATGCCCGCGCAGTCTCAACAGTTGGTGGGACTAGTGGATGTGTGGAGGTACCTCCACCCCAATGGAAGAGACTTCACGTTCTATTCCAACCCACACAAGTACCATACATGAATTGACGTTTTTATGCCAACTGACGGTTTGGACAGAACATTGGTGTGCAAAATTGGGAATATAGTTGTTTCAGATCATGCGCCAGTGTATTTAGATGTTAAAATCAAGGGTAGTGGAATGGATGTACGTCACTGGCGCATGGATCCATTTTTGTTAGGGGATAGCAAATTTGTTGAGTATATTACAAGAGAGTTCAAGACCTTTTGGGATATCAACTCAGGTACGGCGAGTTATCCGGCCTTTGGGAGGCCACTAAGGCATATTTACGAGGCCTGATCATTCATATTTGACGACGAGAAAGAGGCAGAGGGAGGAGCAGCGATTTATGCTGGAGGCCCAGCTGAAGGTAGCTGAGAAAACATATTATAATGGCAATCATTGGTTAAGCTGCAGTGGGTTACAGCTCTCTGGGTTGCTCTCGACTCATTGCACACACAAGTGGCTAAAAAAAGAGGTCTCCTTTGCCAAACAAAGATTGTTTGAATTTGGAGATAAGCCTGGTAGATTTCTGGCTTATTTGACTAGGAGGAAAAAAAGCTTCCCAATCTATTATGTCTGTCAGGGAGACGGCTGGTACGATTGCCCGTGAATTGAAAAAGTTCAATGTTAGGTTTAGGGAATACTTTGCAGAGCTATATCGGTCGGAGGGTGGAGTGAACAATGGGAATGCAGTCCTTTTTTGAAAATCTGGACCTCCCCAATATAAATACAGAACAGGCTTCCCTTTTGAATGCGCCTATATCAGTGCAGGAAGCAATAAGGCATCTCCAGGGTGGCAAAGTACCGGGGCCAGATGGATTCCCAACTGAATTCTATAATGAATTCATAAACATGTTAGTGGAGCCACTTCTGGGGATGTGTAACTATTCTTACACACAGGACTGTCTGCCGCCTTCTCTTAGGAAGGCTGATATCTCCCTCATTTTAAAGAAAGGGAAAGACCCCGAAGAATGTACTTCGTACAGACCAATTTCACTGTTGAATGTAGATTTTAAAATTTTATCTAAGATGCTGTCTCTAAGGTTAGAGAAGGTCCTGCCTGATATTATAAAAGAAGACCAGACAGGCTTTATTAAGGGCCAACAATATCGGGAGAGTCCTGAACACAGTGCAGTATGCCAGCAAAGATTGATTCCAGATTTGGTGGTCTCCCTAGACACAGAAAAGGCATTTGATCGGATAGAATGGCCGTATCTATTTGAGGTCCTAGAGCGCTTTGGTCTGGAGGGATCCTTTGCCAGATGGGTAGCAGTACTGTATAATGATCCTAAGGCGGCAGTCATTACAAACAATATTAAGTCAAATAACTTTTTTTTTTATAGATTTTTTATTAGAGATTTAACATGTTTACAAGTTTACAAAAATAAACAAAACTCTCAAATACAAACATTGATATACAATTAAATCAAATATACAATAGCCAAAATTTAACAAAAGAAAAAATACCGAAAAAGGGAAAAAAAACTCAACTATCTACTAATCTAACCTACAACTAACCAGAGTGTATATTTAAGTCTCTTACATGCTCGGAATGTGTTAACATCAAATGTAATAAAACCCATATTCGTGCAGGATTCCTCTCCTAAGGGGCCCCGGACCAGCCAGGTTTGTAATCTCAATTAAATAAAAGCCCTTGTTAGGATAGCCGAAATATCTGTATTTAAGTAATTCATGAAGGGCTGCCATATTTTATAAAATAATTCGGTCTTTTGGTGCACCATATTTGTAAGGAACTTAAGGGGAATACATTTCATAATTAATCTGTGCCAATTTGAAAGTCCAGGGGGGCACTTAGCCACCCAGTTCACCAAAATATTTTTCCTTGCACAGAAAGAAAGAATAGAAAATAGTCTCTCCCCGTACGTG
>NC_057724.1:54867436-54871687 GCF_004010195.1 Chiloscyllium plagiosum
GAGAGGCCTCGATGTCCAACCAGATTGATTGTGGATAAGACAAGACCCAATCAGCTATGTAACTTAAGAGGGAACTTAACTGATATTTCCTAAAATCTGTGAAGTCCAATCCTCCACCTGCCTGTGGAAGCTGTAGCTTCTTCAGCTTAATGAGGGGCCGTCTATGAATCCAGATAAAGGAACCTAGCCAGCCATATAATTTACGTAGAGCCAGCCTCAGCAGCATCACCAGAAGCATTCTCATAGGGTATAGGAGACGGGGCAGGACATTCATTTTAATTAGTGCTATTCTACCCAACCAGGAAATTGGAAGGTCTCCCCATCGCTGGAGGTCCTGCCTTATCCTTTCCAGTAAATGCACAAAATTAGCCTTATACAACTGATCAAATACTGGGATAATAAAAATGCCTAAATATAAGAAGCCCTCCAGGGACCAACGAAAGGGAAAAAGGAATCCGTCCACTAAGTGGGGTATCATAGCAAGGCCACCCATTGGCATAGCCTCCGATTTTGAAAAATGAATTTTATAGCCTGAGAATGCACTAAATGTATTAATAACTTGGATTAGGCGAGGTACGGACATCAGAGGATTACTGAGGAATAGAAGAACATCATCTGCATAAAGGGTAATTTTATGTTTACCTGTACCAATCCTCGGGGCCGTTATATTAGGATCAGCTCGTATAAATTCTGCTAGTGGTTCAATTATTAGCGTAAATAACAATGGCGAGCGAGGCCACCCCTGACAGCAGCCCCTACTAACATTGCAGCTATCCAAACCTAATCCATTGGTAACCACAACTGCTTTGGGATCACTATACAATGTTGAGACCCATTTGGTAAACACCTGTCCAATGCCAAACCTTTCCAATGTGTAAAACAAATATGACCATTCAACCCTATCAAATGTCTTTTCCACGTCTAATGAAACTACTACTCCTGGTATCTTTCCCTGATGACAGGCTTGAATCATAAAGTAGTGAGATATTATTTAATTTATTTGAATTTAGTTTGTTAGTATTTTTTAATATGTTTGAAGTTCAGTTTAAGTTAAGTAGATATGTTTTTCTAGTAGAACAGTAGGTTGTTCATTAATAATAGCACTGTGTTATAGCTTTGTTGTACTGTCTTTTTTCTGTTTTGATGGTGTTATTCTTTTTTATATAAATGTTTTGTAAAAGATTTAAAAAGGTTTTCAATAAAAATATTTATTAAAAAAATTTCGCCATCTTCTAAAAGAAAACTTGTTCAACGATCAGAAACCCCATTGAGCTCCTCTTCCAAGGACTCAGAAGATGAAATACCTGCTCCAGATATGTTCCCTACGAGAGAACTGCCGAATCCACAGACTGGCACTTCCAGTCAAAACGCCACTAACCCTTGTCTATTGTCCCTGGAAGCCCCATGAAATTATGTCCATTCTCAGTAATGCGCCAGACTCCCATCACAAGGCTCCTCAATAGTTTGTTGATTTTCTAAACACCGCAATTAAAGTTTATGATGGCACTGCCCAGGACATTTTGGCCCGTATTCAAAAAAATCCTTACCCGTGCTGAATATGCCTGGTTCACTAAACACATTGGTTACAATGATTTAACTGCCCTCTCCAACGCTGTAGCTCAGGATCAGCAGTGACAGAATGATATCCTTGATGCTGCATCCGCCATACTGGCAAAACCTATTAATCTGTCCCGTATTCTCGAACTTCGCACTAATAGTAAGGAGTCTGCTGAAGATTTCCTTGAAAATTTTCGAGAATGCTATGCGTCTTATTCTGGGGATCGAGCTTGGAATTTCCATGCTGTCAATGCTAAATATAATTTTAAAATATCAAAACTGTTTGCTTTCCTGTGTCACCACAGCAGTCAAGACAAACAACCTGGACTGGGTCGACACTAATCCTAATCAACTCCACCGTTCTGTAAGGCTTTGTGGAAACATCACAGCGAAGACAAGGCTCCAACCTGCATAAAGTCAGAATTTGCTGTCTAGGAGGAGACTTCTCAACAACTACCTGTGCATTTCAGTGGCAGCCCTGCACCCATTCATGGTCACGGTCGTGGGTGTGGCCAAGGAGCCCCTCTCAGGCAGCTCCCTCAGTGATGGCAACCCACATCACTGGGCTTGTGACTGCCCAACCCAAGGCTGCTTTAATTGTGGGCACCCTCTTCATTAGGGCAGTTAGAGAACCAAAGAGGCAACGATGGGAACCAAGGAAGCGCTTATGGAAATTACCCTCAGGACACCTATGACACCTGGGGGAGACTCTCTAAAAACAGAGAGGCCACAAGCGAGAGGCTGAGGACGAGTCAGTATGTTTCGCAAAATAGCCCCTTTTCCCAATGATTAAGTAACTTTCCTTTACAGTCTGTGTCTTAGAAGCAGGAACCCACAGTCTTACTTAAAGTTGAAAACAGGTGGTATCCCTTTTTGATTGACACAGTGTCTTCTGTGAAATCAACCTGAACCTCCCAATCTCTAAAGAGACAAAGACGTTATCTGGCTTTCAAGGAGAAACTCACAAATATCCACTTTCTTATCCAGTCCCTGTCTATTTCTAGGCTGTTCCCTGGACCACCACGTTATGATCACTACCACATTATCCTGCAATCTAAGGGATGAGACCTGCTGTGTGCCTGTGGTGTAAAATTATGTCCCAATACATGTGTGAATCATATAAGGGATGAGACCTGCTGTGTGCCTTCCAAGTTAAACTCACCTACTCCCCTGATGGTGTCCAACTTGATTCTGACTCAGTTGAATGCCAACTGTATGTGTCCACTGAACCCCAATGGTGATCACTTGTCCTTGACCCCCAAGGGTCTGGAAGTCACATCACCCTTATGATCGGACAGGCCAAGACAAATCCCTTGAAGACTTCTTTAGAGACTTGATTGGTCTTGAATGGACTATACAGATCTTGGCTTGGGTCACCAGCCCAAAAAGCAAAGCAGATTTCATTCAAATACCTCTAATCTGTAGTTACAAGCAGACACCTCAGATCATCACATCACTCGGAAGGTTAATCCACCTCATTATGCTAAGGACCTGGGCCCTTTGGTCTACATGTAGTCACCAGGGCTGATCCACACTGCTATCAGCTGCAAACCTTCCAAGGAGGGATGACTACCCTCTACTATCCAACTCATATCTCTCACTATGCCACACTGTGCCACCATGAAAGTCGGGATATCCTTGATTTAATCTACGCTGATGTATTGGACTCACGAACTATGAACCCATTCAGGTTGCCCTAAAACCAAATGTTACTTTACCATCCGAATGCCAATACCTGCTGAAACAATAAGTGATACCGAGCCTTATTGCTCTAATTAATGACTTTCTCCATCAAGGTTTGGAGACCCAGTGTTGGACTAGGGTGTACAAAGTTAGAAATCACACAACACCACGTTGTAGTTCAACAGGTTCAGTTCGAAGCACTAGCTTTCGGAGCACTGCTCCTTCATCAGCTAAATTGACATAACCACCTGATGAAGGAGCAGTGCTCCGAAAGCTAGTGCTTCCAAATAAACCTGTTGGACTATAACCTGGTGTTATGTGATTTCTAACTTTCTCCATCAAGGCATTCTGGTCCCTTGCCAGTCACCCTGTAACACTCCAATTATGGCTGTCTCAAAACCTGGCAAGCCAGATCAGTATAGACTGGTTCAAGACTTAAAAGCTATCAACACCATTGTGCAGCCTCTTCATGCCCTGGTCCCAAATCCAGCTCATATTCTAACCTCGGTGCCATCATAGAGTCATAGAGATGTACAGCATGGAAACAGACCCTTCGGTCCAACCTGTCCATGCCAACCAGATATCCCAACCCAATCTAGTCCTACCTGCCAGCACCCATATCCCTCCAAACCCTTCCTATTCATATACCCATCCAAATGCCTCTTAAATGTTGCAATTATACCAGCCTCCAACACATCGTCTGGCAGCTCATTCCATACACGTACCACCCTCTGCGTGAAAAAGTTGCCCCTTAGGTCTCTTTTATATCTTTCCCCTCTCACCCTAAACCTATGCCTTCTAGTTCTGGACTCCCCAATCCCAGGGAAAAGACTTTGTCTATTTATCCTATCCATGCCCCTCATAATTTTGGAAACCTCTCAAAGGTCACCCCTCAGCCTCCGACGCTCCAGGGAAAACAGCCCCAGCCTGTTCAGCCTCTCCCTGTAGCTCAAATCCTCCAACCCTGGCAACATTCTTCTAAATCTTTTCTGAACCCTTTCAAGTTTCACA
>NC_057724.1:54871757-54936578 GCF_004010195.1 Chiloscyllium plagiosum
AGCCTATTGGCCCATCTGGTCCAGATTCTGTTGTAATCTGAGGTAACCCTCTTCGCTGTCCACTACACCTCCAATTTTGGTGTCATCTGCAAACTTACTAACTGTACCTCTTATGCTCGCATCCAAATCATTTATGTAAATGACAAAAAGTAGAGGATCCGGCACCGATCTTTGTGGCACCCCACTGGTCACAGGCCTCCAGCTTGAAAAATAACCCTCCACCACCACCCTCTGTCTTCTACCTTTGAGCCAATTCTGTATCCAACTGGCTAGTTCTCCCTATATTCTATGAGATCTAACCTTGCTAATCAGTCTCCCATGGGGAACATGGTCGAACACCTTACTGAAGTCCATATAGATCACATCTACTGCTCTGCCCTCATCAATCTTCTTTGTTACTTCTTCAAAAAACTCAATCAAGTTTGTGAGACACGATTTCCCACGCACAAAGCCATGTTGACTATCCCTAATCAGTCCTTGCCTTTCCAAAAAAATGTATACCCTGTCCCTCAGGATTCCCTCCAACAACTTGCCCACCACTAAGGTCAGGCTCACCGGTCTATAGTTCCCTGGATTGTCTTTACCACTCTTCTTAAACAGTGGCACCACGTTTGCCAACCTCCAGTCTTCCGGCACCTCACCTGTGACTATTGATGATTCCAGATGCCCAGCAATCACTTCTCTAGCTTCCCACAGAGTTCTCGGATACACTTGATCAGGTCCTGGGGGTTTATCCACCTTTAACTGTTTCAAGACATGTGCTAATTTTTTCGCTGTTGTTGACCTGCAAAATGCCTTTTACTCTCTACGTCTTCACAGTAGTCAGCACCTGTTCGCCTCTACCTTTAATGGACACCAGCCTCGTGAACTCGACTATGTCAAGACTCCAACCTTGTCTCTCAGACCTTGTAGAAACAATTGCGATCTCTAACCCTCAAGGTGGATCTGCACTGATACAATATGTAGTTGACCTCCTTATTGCCAGTCTGGATGAAGAATCCAACCACTCTTATGTCGTCCTCCTCCTCAACTATCAGAAACGCCTGGGGCATGTAGTCTCCCCAAATAAGCTTTCCATTGTACAACATCAAGTAAAATTTCGAAATTTCAACCTGACTGCTGACTCATGCTCTCTTGAACAGAGTGCATCACTCCTATTGTCAACTTTCCAGTCCAAACAACCACAAAAATGGTACGCTGGTGACTACGCATGGTCAACATCTGCCGACAATGGATCCCCAATGCTGCTCTCCTTGTTAAGATGTCAACCCCATTTACCACCCATGAAGGTACCCTCGACCTCTCCTCAGAGGCAAAGCAAGCCTTCGATGAACTTAAGCAAGCCTTGTCACAAGCTCCAGCTTTGGGAAGACCCCTCAATGACAAACCCTTCCAAGTATGCTGCACCATTCTAGATGACCGTGCTACCTCAGTTCTCACTCAACTACATGGAGATTGACACCGCCCAGTTGCCTATTTCTCTACTAAACTTAACTCTGTTGCTTTAGGACATCCCCGTTCCACCCAAATCCTAACCACTATTTATCTTAGTTTGCAGTCCGTAGAAAACCTCACACCTCAACAGGACATTGTTATCTACAATTCTCATGTGGTGATCACCCTGTTAGGACAATTGCAAACTCAGCATTTGACTGCAGCTCGCCAAAATCTTTATGAGGTTTACTTCCTGAACAATCCCAGACTGACCTTTAAGTACTCCACCACCATTAATCCTGCCGATTTCCTTCCACACCCCCTTCACCCTTATCCACTCCTGACCATGATTGCTTTCTTCTCATCGATGAAGACATCCAAATTCATCCAGATCTTTCTGATGCCCCTATCTCAGACCCCAACATTAATATGTTCACTGATGGTAGTTCCTCTACTAACCATACAGGTACTCGCCTTTCAGGCTATGTGATAGTTGATGACCATAGCTCTGTCCTGGAGTCTGCTGCTTTTGAGTCTCCCTTTTCCACCCAACAAGCTGAGCTTTTTGTCCTCATCTGTGCCTGCATCTTCAGATTTACACTGACTCCCGATATGCTTTTGGGATTGTGCATGATTTTGGATAACTCTGAAGAAGCAGAGGATTTTTGATATCATATGGTACTCCCATTTCCCACCGCCAACTTGTCTCAGATCTTTTAACCACGCTCCTGCTCCCAAAACCGGTTTCTGTTATCAAATGTGCCGCCCATACTACTGGCCAATCCCCTGTTGACATTGGTAACCGCGCTGCTGATGACACTACAAAAGAAGCCTGTCATGACCATCTTATGATTGTGCCTATAATGATGAGCCAGACTGAAAGCTCCGACAAGAGTGGGTCAACCTTGGACAAACTAGTGCCAACCGTTAAAGATGTTGTTACCTTACAGGGGGGCACCTCTGATTGTGAAAGACAGTTGTGGTCCAAAGCTAGCTGTTATTGTAATCCTGTTACTAAACTATGGACCACTCCGGTTGGACCGACGTGTACGTCTGATGCTCTTGCTTCATGGATAGTCAATTGCCTCCACAATGCGACACACTCTGGTGATCGCTCGATATCTGACCTCCTTTAGACCACTTGATGGTACCCTCGCCTCCAGCAGATGGCCCAAAGTGTCAGTGCTCGATGCCTCACCTGCCAAGAACACAACTCGGGCAATGGTGTGCCTTCCCTGGTGGGGCAGACACTCCTCCCTGAAGGGCCCTTCCAAACCCTCCAACTTGACTTCATTGAGTTACAAAAGCGTCAACACTATGTTTTGGTCATTGTTGATGTTTTTTCTCGATGTATTGAAGGTTACACCACTTCTAATGCTACTGCCAAAACTGTTGTAAATATCTTACTTAAGGAGATTATTCCCCACTTTGGTATTTCTTTTTGCCTGTCTTCTGACAATGGTCCTCATTTTATTGGCGACATTCACAAGGAATTATACTCTCACTTTGGCATCTGCCACTAACTTCATTGTGCTTATCGCCCACGTGTTCTGAAAACTAAACTTGCCAAATTGACTTCTGAGACAGGTCTTTCCAGGGTTAGATTATTGCCTCTGGTATTGTTCCACCTATGCTGCACTCCTGTTGGTAAAACCCGTTTGTCCCCAGCCGAAATCATCTATGGTCGAGCTTTCCGCACACCTTGGAATGATGCTTCCTCCCCTATTCATTTCCCCCACATGACTGAGGACATGTCCACCTCTGTCCTTTCCTTTACTAAAATTTTGCCAGGTCTTCACTCCCAAGTCGTGCTGCTCACAAGAAAATCCCCTCCCTCAACAGTGTTCCCATTGTTGAAACAGGCTCTTCCATTCTCATCAAAATTGGAATTGCCACGGCCTCCAACCTCGATGGGAAGGACCCTTCCGGGCCCTCCTCACCACCACAACTGCTGTTAAGGTCACTGGGCGTTCTGCCTGGGTTCTACTCCATCATTGCAAGGTCTTCGTATGAGCCCCTTCCAAGGGAGGAGATGATGGAGATGAAGACGATGGGGAACCGAGAGAGGAACCGGAATCAGACTACTAAGATATAGCTGCATGTTTCGAATAGTAATTCTTCTTCTGTTTTAGATATCCTAATCCTTGCTCCAGAAATGACCACTAGGATCACGATTGAACTTGCCCTGCTATAATGACTTGTCATCGCCAGCATTGGTAATCAAGAAGGGACTGTTTACCTGTGTGATCCTGAGCAACCAGAGACTGTGTATCATTTATGCCAGAAAAATGTCCTTGTGTGCCAAGAGACTGATTCCTTCGATGCATGGAACATTACCAAAAATGACTGTCGCAATAGTCAACTGCATCAAGATTATCGGACAGTTCAGTTACAGAACAAGTCTAAATGGTCCTTACCCTGTCAGGGTGTTGTGTGCCAGTTTGATTTCAGTTGTGCTATGGGCAGCCCTGGTAAGCCTTTCCCCCGTTCAAATAGGTCTAAATCTGCATGCCATAAAAGAGAAAAGGGGGAAATGTTATCTTTCATTAATAATCTGTTTCTTCAGAGTCATAATAAAATATTGGTTCGGGATGAAGTGGTCTGTTATGTCCTTACATCAGCAAAAGACACTTTGACCCCTTTCCCCCTCCTGAATCCCAACGAAGAGGTATGGAACGCTTCTAAGGCATTTATTGGACATAATATTTCGTTTGACTATTACTTATCCCCACTTGCTAGCTGCTTATGGACTTCCTCTAGTAAGTCTGGAGTAGCCTATTCTAACTGTTACAATGGTGAGGGAAGGGAGTGCACTTACGTGAATGTGACTAAGACTATTCCCTGCACTATGATCAAATGGTACCAGTTGCAACTACTCCCCTGTAGGACCTCGAATATCGTGGGTATGGCCTAGAGGAGGAGTGTGGCTCTGTTATCGCTGGTACTCAGGCCCTTCGTGGAATGGGTAATGGCACCCACCTGCACTATGAGACCCCTAACGGGACCTCCATTTTCCCAATTGTGGGATGGAAGGAACCATTCTGGCACAATAACCATATCTCTACCAAAAGACCCACTTCTTTCTATTGAGCAGCTTTCACCCTAAGCACTCAGGACAACCATACTTTGTAGCAATGGACTACCCATATGTTCGGGGAAGTCACAACGACAGACCTGCTTCTTATCGGGAAGCTCCCTCCATTATCTGTACTAAACCTGGTTACTACTTTTTCAGCCAAGGCAAAGCAACCAACTTCCTTCCCTTGATGAAATAAGTACTCCCCATGCTGTAGCTGTAGGGACACCTTTCCCAACTACTGTTCCCTGTCCAATTACCTGAGGAATGGGATTGGAGTTTCCCTGCCAAATGTTCAGTTTCACCTGAATTCTTCACACATTGGAGGCTAAGGCTTTAGACACCACAAAAGCTCAGTCTGTGGGGTACACATTTCTTAGTACTTTTTCCTTAGGAGGGTCTGCAGGAATTATTAGCCATCAAACCCAAAATTATCTTATTTCCAGTCTCACCCTCTTGGGCAACGAGACGGCCTCGGCCTTAGCAGGAATTAAGGACATTCTTTCAGAATTACGCCTATTTCCCAACAAAACGCCCTTGATTACCTTCTTACAAAAGAGGGTGGGGTTTGCACCATAGTTAAAGGCAAATGCATGATTGAGGTCATCGAGAATATTACTAGACATGTAGATAACACCCGCACCTTCATCAGTCAAATGACAGAAGGCATGAGAAGGGGAGATTGGGGCTTTGGCTCATGGTAAAACTGGTTGATAAATCTGACCATGTATATTGGTATTATTTTAGTTTGTCTCTTTGCTAGTATTACTATTGTTAAATGTATTATTGCTAAGTTAATAGCTTCTGTTGACATCATCGGTTCCCACCCCCCCAATGCTTCTTCTCTATCCAAGTGAAGATGAGGAGGTGCAATTGCCTACCCCTACTTCCTCCCAAGAGTAGAAGGAAGTCTGGAAGTCTCTAGCATCCATTCGATTGGACTGATCTAATCTATGCCCTCCCATCCTCTGGTATGGTCATGGAATGACCAAAGTGGGGGAGATAAGGATCTGAAATCTGAATACAGGCTGAAGTAACTAGTTGTAGTCTGAAACAACCATTTAATACATGCCCTTACTAACATAGGCAGCAATAAAATGGTTTCTTAATGCAAATAATGTAACAAAATGGCTTCTAGGCTGCAAATTGACAATTCTGCTTAAAAGCTGCATAATATAGCTTTTAACCCTGCTAAAAGCTGCATTCCTGAACAAGCTATAGTGTGCCTCAACAAAGATTAGCAGACAATGCTTCCTTTACAGTATATAAAGAACTAGACTAGATAAGACATTGCTAGCCATCCTAAATGACCTTGCAAGTGCAGGTGCAAAGAAGTTGGGGATGCTTGGATGTGGAAAATAAGGTTGGTTCCCAGGAAATACCATTGGGCTAAGTTGCTGTCAGTAAAGCCAGTTTATTAAAGTCGGCTGAATGTGTTCTGTAATAATGCCCTGTACTCCTCTCAAAAAAAAGGTATAAAAAATGTCTTTGTCTTAAGCCATGCGCTCAGTTTCTCCTAGGGACACAGAAATGTTTAACCTCTGTGTTGCTGCACAACCTGTGCCCGGCCGTAATTAAAGTTTGAAATCGTACAGAACTAGACCGAATTGCTAGTGTTTATTGACCAATCACGGAACCGAGAGACCCCTCCCATGTGTTGAGATCTTCAGATGGAGAGCATGGGTTGGCATAGATTGCATGTAGAGAGTATATGGGACTAAAGAGGAATGAGGGTGGGTTGACAACTGAAGGTTGGAGGAATATTTCATGCCCACATCCATTGTTTTAACTTTTAGGTGCAGCACTGAAGCCCTGAGGTAACGCCAATCTACCTTGATAACTGGCAGACTCCTCAGATTCTGGATCACCTGGCCTTGCTTCCAATCCAACTCATGCCCGTGGAGCAAAAGTGGATAGAGCATGCTGTCATTTTCAATTTAGGTTCACAAAGCAGACCACCTCTGCCCACAACCTGGGAACAAAAGTTGGGGCCAAAATGTCAGTATTTCAGCCGTTTGATCATCGCTGAAAAACCACAGAGATCCTTTCTGGCAGAAAAAAATGAATGTCAACAAAATTGAGCAGGTCAGCCTTTGTGTCTTGGATGATGGTCACCACAGAATGGTTGAAGATAAACTACAGTGGATGTGTGAGGATGGTGCATGACATAGCATGGCAGCAGCACTCTTGGCAGGATTAGCAGTGGCACAGCAAATCTCCTCTCAACATTCTCTTCTACAAGGGGAACAGTCACAATTTCTCCAATCTGAGATCCAGCAGAAACCCGAGTCATGTACAGACATTAATACAATTGCACAAGCAAAAGCAGTGCTCTGAGCTTATTTTAATTAATCACATCGGGGCTTAATCAGGTTTTGTTATGGACAAAGTACCGCAGATGCCGGAGATTGAAATACAAACAAAAAAGTGCTGGAGAGATTCAGCAGGTCTGGGAGCAGCTTCAGAGAGAGGAGTTAACCGTTCAAGTCCAATATGATTCTTGTTCGGAACAGCCAGTCAATTTTAGATTGTCTTGTAGCTACTTTTCCATCTGTGTATGCAAAAGGCTTCAATGGGCAGAAGACATGGCTTGAGTGTCATATTCCAGGTCTCTGCCAGTGAGCAGTCTATTTAAAAGGTGGCAGCAGAGGAGAAAAGCAGAGCAATAGTAAAGGAGATGGGCGAAAGATGTATCCATAGAGAAAATCAGGAGCTGAAGCAAAGGGAAGGTTGGATCCAGAATGAAGATTAGAAACCAGAGGAGAAGTCAAAAGCTGTAGATGAGGAGCCAGGTTCCAGGGAGATCAGAAGCCTCATCAGTGGAGACATCACAAGAATCAAAGAAGGGGAGATGGTATGGGGTGTCCAGTCATGGGGATGGAGACAGGTGGTGAAATTGGTAAACTTAATCTATAAATTGAATCCATCAGCTAAGTGGAAATTGCTTAACCTCAGATCCAGCAGTCCTCACCTCCCTTTACAAGGATCATTAACCCAGTGATGTAACTATCAGATCAGCATATAGTGAAATTCAAAGTTTGTGAGAAGATTTGTAGCTCGGGTGCTCGTTGTTGTGGTCCTGTTCGCCGAGCTGGGAATTTGTGTTGCAGACTTTTCGTCCCCTGTCTAGGGGACCTAGACATCATCAGCTGGAACTGATAACCGGAAGTGGCAGATTCAAACCACTACAAATGCCGGAGGAAAGATCACATAAGCACTTCACAGGAGGCTCCCAAGCACTGAGGATGTCACCTAGACAGGGGACGAAACGTCTGCAACACAAATTCCCAGCTCGGCGAACAGAACCACAACATATAGTGAAATGCCTAGGGAGCAAAGGCTGCCTGATACATATACCACAGCAGTCATACTAGCAATCACATCATAATGAATTATGCTCTCTTTCTCTCTCCTTCTCTCTTTTGCAGTTTTCATTTCTTAAACATGGCAACAGTAATTTGATGCTGAAGATTCTTGAATATGCCATGTAGGTGCCAAAACAAGCTGGAAAATAAATTTTGTCTCTTTCCACCATAGTTTAAATCAGAAACCTATCAAGCAAACAAAATCAAGTGTAACTAAAAATATATTTTAAATCTATTTCATTCACATTAACATGGTGCAGTTGGTGAATATAAAATAGGTGCCACACTTATTTTCAACCATATTCACATTCTCCCTCGGTTACGGGGGGTGAATTTGGTTGTACTGGAAAGATGGCGGGCTAGGCATTGAAACGCATCCCCCCATCAATTGAAAATACACCTGACAGGGGCAGGTAAAATCCAGTCTGTGACCCTAAAGCTGGACTTACCAGCTAGGGAACATCTTAACCACATTCATTCTGTCACACCCTCCATGAATTTTGTAAGTTTCAATGAGATCCTTTGAAAGTCTAAAAAAATACAGGCCCAATTTCCTCAAATGGTTCTCTTAAAATAATCCTGACATTCCAGGGACTAGTTAACTCTGTTCCTCTTTCCAAATTAGAATATTATTGTATTCCCTCCACAGGAAGTACACTCTTCATTAGAAGACTAAAACTACTCAATACTTTGGGTGAGGGCTTGCCAAGGCTGTATAACAAATGCAACAACACATCTTTAATTATGTACTCAATCATTTTCAATATTTTACTGAACACCAATTGTCCTTGTGGGATTTGAATCAAGAACATTAGCCTGTGGGCACTGGATTATCAGTCCAGTGACATTACCACTACACAACTATCTTTTCACAGAAGCGTGGTTTAAGGATTCTGCAATATTCCATGTGGAAGCACGTTTGGCCATCTAAATTGAATGGTCTCTGTGCTGTTGAACACAGCGCAATAGAGGATATTTTGTTGTTAGTGAATTTCTTTAACTGTTGAATTTTCATGGGCGTCCTCAGGTGAATTTGACGCATTTTCCATAGTAGAATTACGATTCTAGGCCATGCAACAGGGAGGAAGGGATAATAGCGTGCTAGCATTTAAGTTTAGTCTTCAGTTTACGTGTTTCCAGATATTAACGTAATATATTTTAAGTTATAAACGTGCTAGCCGTAAAGTTAAAAAGCATTCCAATGTTAATCAGAAACATAGTTTGACATTTATTTTTCTGGTGAAGTATTCATCCTACGTGTTGCTCATTTTTCTCTCATAAATGCATGCACCCGCATTTCCAAATTTGTTGTTCACACATGTTTTCAAGGTGACTTTTTCCCCCCTCGCTCAAGAAGAGCCGAACAAATATCTGCTGAACTCATGTTCAAAGCTGGACCAGGAGATAGCGCTGCAACTGCACGGAAGGGACAGGAATGAAGGTTATCGAAAACTGGAAATGCCATCCTCCTACCGCTGGGTGGCGGTCAAACAACCAGTTTCGGGGGGCGAGAGGCGTGTTCAGACGGAAACAGTGAAGGCGGTCCTCCCACCGCCAGGGCGGCGTGGCAGCGTATCCCCGCTCTCCTTCCCTCCCCCCGGACAGACGGAGCGGAGGCGGAGCGTTGCTACCTCGGAGTGATGGCGGCGGTGGGGATGTCAGAGCCTGAGAAAGAGGGAGAGGCGTCCGCGACGTGTTCTAAGGCAGAGCCGGCCGAGTCCCGAAAACTGTCCGACATCTTCGAGAGCGGTTGGAAACTGCACGAGGAGGCCGAGAGCAGCAACGAGCCGTCCAACTCGGACACCTACCAACGCAAAGTGCGGCGAGGGGTGGAGCTGTTGGAGCAGGCCACCCGAATGGTCAACCAACTGGATCTTTTCAGGTAACCAGAGATTAACAGCAGGAGCCTGCAGTCTGGGCTGTTCACGCAATGCTTTATTACAACATGTATCACTCTTAAGTGCTTTAATGTTACTCACGTTTTTCCATCTTTAATCATTGGCTAGAGTAGGCTACAATTACACAGTCATTGGTAGCCCTGCAGCCTGTTGTCTGGACGAGGGGGTGTTGTTTCAATAACTGAAAATGCTGGAGAAACTCAGCAGGTTTGGTCCATCTACGGAGAGAAATAAAGTTCCGAGTCCACAGACACATCGAAACGGCTGTCTTCCTTTTTGGAAAGAGCTAATTTGTCAGTCTGTGTTATTTCTGTCTTGTGGGCAGACATGGGCTGCTTTGTAATCAGAGGGGTTCTGAATCAGCCAACATTGCACTAAACGCTAATATTCACACTTCTGATCTAGTGGCAGACCGTTCTATACTCTGCATTGAATCAAGGTTCATTTCCTGACTTCATGATCAAGGTTGAAGGTTATTACCAGATGTAAAATTATAGATTATTATGGTGTATAAACTCAATAGTTTCTCAGTTTCTGTTAATCTGATTTTAATTTGGCCTACTTGGGGGTAACCATTCCATGAGAGAAGATAGTGGAAAAGTGAAGTAAAAGCAGGAATTGATGAAAATT
Source organism: Chiloscyllium plagiosum (assembly GCF_004010195.1). Classification (NCBI taxonomy): domain Eukaryota; kingdom Metazoa; phylum Chordata; class Chondrichthyes; order Orectolobiformes; family Hemiscylliidae; genus Chiloscyllium; species Chiloscyllium plagiosum. The sequence continues at coordinate 54,882,161 of NC_057724.1, forward strand.
TTCAGTTCATCAGGAAGCATTTGTGGAAAAAGAAGTTGTTTTTTTTGTTGGTAAGGTTTCAAAAGTGACTTTGACTTCAAATTACATGGTCACCTTTACCTCCTGTTTGGGAACACACATTAAATGCCAGAGACAATGATTTGGAGATGTCGGTGTTGGACTGGGGTGTACAAAGTTAAAAATCACACAACACCAGGTTATAGTCCAACAGGTTTAATTGGAAGTACACTAGCTTTCAGAGCCTCGCTCCTTCATCAGTCTTCAAAGTACTGTTACATGGCAGACAGCAGATATGTTCCTTGAAGGCACGCAAACTCAAAGAAAGTCAACCGTCGCGAACAAATTAAGTTCAGAATTATATGAGATCAAAAGAAAAGGCCTACAAAATTGTCAGAATTTCAATAAATTTGGGAAGTTTTGAGAATACAGCAAAAGACCAAGAAATTGATAAGGAAAGGGTGAATAAAATAGGAATGGATTCTAGCAAAAAAAACAAAAATTATCTGAAAAAGCTCCTATTGGTATGTTTAAAAAAAGGAAAAAAATTGGCTAAAATGCAATGAGTCGATAACAGACAGGAGAATTCATTTTGGAAGAATAGAGAAATAACAGAGAAGCTAAATCATTACTTTTGAGTGTTTTCATTCAGGAAGATACAAGAAATCTCCCAGAACTAGAGATCCAAGTGGCTAAGAAGAATGAGAAGTTAAAATAAATTAGTGTTAATACAAAAATGGTACTGGAGAATTTAATAGGTCTGAAAGTTGATAAATTCCAAGGATTTCTATAATCCTACAATACTGAAGGAGGTGGCTATTGAGGTGGTCAATTGATTGGGATTATCTTCCAAAATTCTTTAGATTCTAGAATCATTTCCTGCAGCTTGGAAGATAGCAAATATCGCTACACTTTTTAAGAAGTGAGTGAGATGAAAAACAGGCAACTACAGACCTGTAGGGACCTGTAGGGAAAAATATTAAAATCTAGATATTTTCTAATTAACCTGATCAATGATGTTATTGCGCATCTTTGGAGCAGGTGAAACTTGAACCACAGACTCCTGGGTACGAAGAAGGGACACTACTGCTGCACCACAGGTGCCCAATGAAAAAATACTGGAACCTATTATAAAGGAGTATGATGAATAGATAATTAATTATCATGATCTGATTGGGCATCGTTGATATGGTTTTGCAAATAGGAAATAGTGTTTGAGCTTGGAGTTTTGATTTTGAAGATGTGTCTAAAATAATTTATAAAGTAGGGTCAATGTGCATTTATACTTGGATTTTCAGAAAGCTTTTGATAAAATTGCCCACTGGAAGCAGGTTTGAAAAGTTAAAGCACCTGTGATGGTAGATGATTTATTGACGTGGATTTATAATTGGCTAATAGAGAAAAAGAGTAAGAATAAATCATTCATTCTGACATTGGCAGCCTATGATGTAGGGCGAGAATCAATACCTGTGCCCCAATTGATCACTATATATCAATTACTTGGAGACTAAATTAATGTTTTCACATTTATAGATGACACATAGCTAAGTGTGAATTTATGTTGTGAGGAAAATGTAAACTGACTCCAGGAGGATTTGGACAGGCATAATGAATGGGCAAAATATGGCAGGTGGAATATAATTTTGTGAAATGTGAGCTTACCCATTTTGGAGAAACAGATGGACAGAATATTTTCTAAATGATAAGAGGTTGGTAAATGGTTGTTATTGATAAGTTACTGGAATAAACATGCAAATACAGCAAAAGACTATTTGAACGTTGACCTTTATTGCAAGAGGATTTGAGAACAGGAATAGTGAAGTCTTGCTTCAATTATATAGGATCTTGGTCAGACCCCACCTGGTGTGTAGTGAGCAGTTTTGGTCACCTTATCTCGGGTAAGATATTATTGCCATAGAGTAAGCGCAGCACAGGTTCACCAGACTTGTTCCAGGATGGCAAAACTATCAAAAGAAAGATTGGGAAAACTGGGCCTGTATTGTCTAAGGTTTTGAAGAATGAAAGATGATCTAATTAAAATTTAGAAAATACCTAAAGGGTAGACAGGATTCATGCAGGTCAGATGTTTCCTTTGGATAGGGACTCTACATCTAGAAGACGCAATATAAAAAATGTGATGCCATTGCAACTGTTGAGGAGAATTCATTTTACCAGAACCTTAGGCATTCTTTACCACAGTGGGCTGTTAACGCTCAGCCTTTTAAGTATGTTTAAAGCAGAGAAGAAGAGATATGCTTTTCAGTGGCCTACAGGGTAATGGGGATGGAATGGATAAAAAGCATTAGTGTTTCATCGGGAACATATGTATTGAATGCCGGGGCAGACTTGATGGGCTGAATAGTTAGCATTTTGATTCCAGTGACCCTTCTTCAGAACAGGTCATGGCTAAATCAACTGGCTTATTAGTTTCAAATTTAGGAGGCATCCAATTCCTGGCAATAGCTCTGTCAATTTAAGTTTGGAACAAAAATTTCCATTTGGGTCACTCAGATCTGCTGACTGAAGCAGCATTGCTTTTTTACTTTTGCATTGTCATCATCAGCAACACTGTCAAATATAAATGTGAAGCTTCCTAAACACGTCAGTGTTCCTTTAAACCAGATCGTAGGGGAGTACAAAAATGATGAAAACACTCAGCAAGTCAGGCAAAATCTACAGAGAGAAACAGAGCTAATATTTAGGTCCCTGATCTCATCAGTTCAGATTAAACACCATTGATAACTTTAAATGTAGTTTCTTCTTTGTGGGCAAACACAGCAAATTTCTACATTCAGCACTGAGGTAAATTATCAGTTAACGTTTTTAGTTTTGACTTAATATCAAAATTGAAAGTTTTTGCTTAATGCATTTGAATTTATGTTAAGATTTTCTTTCATTGAATTGCAGTCGAAATGAAGAGCTGGAAGAAATAGCCACTGCAGATGTTAAATATCTGTTATTGCCTGTGCTCCTGGGAGCCCTTACAATGAAATTAGGAAATTCTGCTAAGCGACTGGAACATGTACAGAAAGCCCAGGTCTATTACATGGACTTCTTAAAGCGTTGCAAAGATTACAATATTATGAAATTTGAAATCCCTCAAAAAGTAGAAAACAACGAAGAACATAATGAGTCAAATGTTCCCAGTAGTCCTGGTGTCTGCAGTCAATCCAGTTTACTCTCCATGGCAAGTAAAAGACAGGCTAAAATTGAAAGGTAAGAGTTTCATACATTTCTTTGTGCTTAACGGAATAACTTTGGAATAAATGAGGCTTGAAAGCAGATTATCTAGCAGTGCTTTGAAAGTTTTTGTAATGCATTCCAAACAGGTATAATATGAAGAAGGAAACTGAAGCTCAATTGAAAGAGATTAAATCTGTTATCTGCAGTGGAAAGGCAGATGATGAGCAAACGAGAAAATTCTATCTACTCAATTTGCAGCATTGGATAAGCACAAGTCTAGAAGAGATTGAGAGTATAGAGCAAGAAATTCAAATTTTGAAAAGAATGGAAGGAACGAAACGGGTATGTGATTTATTTTAGTCTCTGCATTTTATACACTTCACAACTACAGACGTCGTGTGTAGAAGAACTGTAATAGGAATGTTAGTGAGCAGACTTGGATCATCTCAAATATAACATGGTTAATTCTTGTGTTGTTACTCCCAGTGTGGATGAGGGCATAGACTGCAGGAAGGATAAGTTAACTGACCATAGCATCGTGGCCAAAAATACCAATTAAGTGCCTGGGAGAAAAGAAAAAGTAGTATTAAGGCTAGCATAGTTTGGGGATGCTCGTCCTCACTGTTCTGCAATAGTAGATGCTGAAACAAAAACAAAGATTCCTAAAGGTTATTTTGCCTGCCTAATGAATGCCTGTTCTGGAGTGGAAAGGAACTTGAAGTTCAAGGAGTGGATCCAATTGATGATGCCTCAAGTTTTTTTAGAAAAGGGACTTCAAAGAGTATTTCAGGATTGCTACCACTGTACGCACTAGTTAGAATAGAAATAGGAGAATATGTTGAATGAATATGTGGCTGGAGAGATGGTGCAAGGTGAGCATTTCAGATTTCTGAGGCATTGGGACCATTTCTCAAAGAAGTAACATCAGTACAAGCTGAGTGAGTAGTACCTATCCAGGACTGGAACTGATATCTTAGGGGTGTATTTGTGAGTACGGTTGGGAAGGGTTTAAATTAAAATGGCAAGCGTGGGAGCCTCAAGAGACAGATGACAAGAAATACTGTACATACCCGTGTAAAAATTGAATTTTTAGACTTTTTTTAAGGTTAAAATTATGGGGTCAACTATTGCATGGATACTACTTTTGAGGAGCTGAAAGTCGTGCTACAGTCCAAAGTAGCAGAAGCCCAAGTAATCTCTAAACGAATAAAGAAAAGAAACAGTATGAATTACAATAATTCCACAATGCTACAGGGGAACTGAGCTGCACACATTGGAAGGTTGTCACCTGACTCTGACTTGCACGACAAATTCTTCTACTTCCCACCATTTTCTCTCGTCTACTGTTGTATTAGTTTTTCAAACTAATATTTTAAGCTTTTATTTCTGATAAAGTTGTCAGACATTTGATTCTCGTACAGTCTCACCGATCATTGTAGCCATGAAAAATTGTCAACAAATGCACTGTAATTGTAGTGAAGTAAATGCATATAGGCCTATCTTATATAGGAAATAATGTGATAAACTTTGTAGCACACTATTTCATACTAATTACAGTGCTCATTCAATAATAATTTTAAGTAGTCTGTAGCATAACGTTGGTGTGAATTGTACATCAAAACATAATAGCATGAGAAAAATTCATTTCCTCATCATAACGTTTATGTATAGATAATACCTTGACTCTCAAATCTTGATCTGCGAAGAATCTTTACATGAGATCAACTTTTGCTCTAGCATGTACAGTAAGGTCTAAAATAAAACACTGAATTGGAAATAAGGTGACAGGCAGATAATTCCAGAGAAGAGCAAGGCCTTAATGCACAGATGTTTGCAATGAAATGGATGAATTAGTATCACAAATAGATCTAATTAGATACAATATAGTAGGAGTTGCAGAGATGTCACTCTAGAGTAATAGGGAATGGGAACTGAGTATGCAGTTTCCAGAAAGGAGACAAAAGGGAAAGGTGGAGTAGCATTGCTGATTTAAAAAGAAGATTTAATGTGATTGTGAGCAAGGATGTTAACTCCAGAGAAATAGAATCTCTGGGTTGACCTTAGAAACACCAAGGGGCAGAAATGATAGGAGTTGGATTTTCATTCCAAATCTATTGGGGAAGCATTAAGAAAGAAATAGAAATGCAAGTAATAGATATATGGTTGTAATTTAGTGACTTCAGTTTGCATGTAGGTTAGATAAATGAGTAGCAATATTGTAGAGGAGGAATTCTTGGAATATGTACAGGATAGTTTTATAAATCTATATTTAGAGGAACCAATTAGAGAAAAAGTTCTCCTTGTCTGGGTATTTTGTAACAAGGAAGGAATCATTGACAATTCAGTTGTGTGTGGGCCTTTGGGAAGAGTGACCATAATAGGATAGAATTCTTCATTAAGATGAAGAGCGACTTGTTTCTGACACTAAGGTCTTGAATTTAAATAAAGGCAATTATGATGGTGTTAGTTGCAAACTCGCTATGACAAGTTGGGGGTCATTATTCATCGACTTTTATTTTAGCATATACAGATAGATAAACAATGAAGATCATTTAATGTGTGCATGGGTGAACTGCAACAGTTATTCATCTCAGTTTAGCAGCCCGTGGCTAACAAAGAAAATTAGGCTTAATATTAAATCTAAGGAAGACGCACAGAAATTAGCCAAAACACACAGCCCTGAGGACAATTTTAAATTCCAGCAAAAGGAAACAAAGAAACCGATTAAGAGGTGGAAAATGTTACAAGAATAAGCTTGCAGGGAATAGACAAACCAATAATAAAAGCTTCTATAAATATATGAAGATTAAAAAAAAACAGCATATGACCCCTACAGCTTTTTTTAAAGACAGGAATTTATAATGGGAAACAAAGATGGCAAACCAGTTAACTACATACTATAGTTTTGCATTCACAGAGGAAGACACAAAAAACTTACCAAAATATGGAGGAGCACATGGTTGTGGTGTCGGCGGGGATAGCAGGAATTGAAACTGGAATTGAGGATAAAAGATAGATAAATGCCCATGGCCTGAAACTGCCAGAATACTTGAGGAAGTGTCCCTAGAAATAGGCAATGTGCTAATGGTCATCAAAAAATCTATAAATTCTAGAACAATTCCTATGGGTTGGAGGGCAGCTAATGTGACCCCACTATTTAAGAAGGATGGCAGAAAGAAAACAGCAAATTGTAGATTGGTTAGCTTGACATTGGTAGTGGGAAAACTGTATCGGCGCCGCCTCGTGCTCCCACGAGGAGGTTGAACAGTTCATCCACTTCACCAACACCTTTCCACCCCGACCTCAAATTCACCTGGACAGTCTCAGATTCCTCCCTCCCCTTCCTCGACCTTTCTATTTCTATCTCAGGCGACCGAATCAACACGGACATCTATTACAAACCGACCGACTCCCACAGCTACCTGGACTACACCTCCTCCCACCCTGCCCCCTGTAAAAACGCCATCCCATTCCCCCAATTCCTTAGTCTCCGCCGCATCTGCTCCCAGGAGGACCAGTCCAAAATACGTACAACACAGATGGCCTCCTTCTTCAAGGACCACAATTTCCCCCCCGACGTGGTCGACGGTGCCCTCCACCACATCTCCTCCACTTCCCGCTCCTCCGCCCTTGAGCCCCGCCCCTCCAACCGCCACCAGGACAGAACCCCACTGGTCCTCACCTACCACCCCACCAATCTCCATGTACAGCGCATCATCCGCCGTCACTTCCGCCACCTCCAAACAGACCCCAGCACCAAAGATATATTTCCCTCCCCTCCCCTATCAGCTGTCCGTAGAGACCACTCCCTCCGCGACTCCCTTGTCAGATCCACACCCCCCACCGACCCAACCTCCACTCCCGGCACCTTCCCCTGCAACCGCAGGAGGTGCAACACTTGCGCCCACACCTCCCCCCTCACCTCCCTCCAAGGCCCCAAAGGAAACTTCCATATCCGCCACAGATTCACCTGCACCTCCACCCACATCATCTACTGCATCCGCTGCAGCCGGTCTGGCCTCCTCTATATTGGGGAGACAGGCCGCCTACTTGCGGAGCGATTCAGAGAGCACCTCTGGGCCACCCGGACGAACCAACCCAACCACCCTGTAGCACAGCATTTCAACTCCCCCTCCCACTCCACCGAGGATATGCAGGTCATTGGACTCATCCACCGCCAAACCACAACAACCCGACGGTCGGAGGAGGAGCATCTTATCTTCCGACTGGGAACCCTCCAACCGCAGCGGATGAACTTGGACTTCACCAGTTTCTTCATCCCCCCTCCCCCCACCTTGTCTCAGCCAAATCCCTCCAGCCCGGCACCCTGCGCTGTTCCAGCAACACATTTTCAGCTCTGATCTCCAGCATCTGCAGACCTCACTTTCTCCTCGGAAAAATGTTGAGTCCGTTGTAAAAGATGTAATAGCCGAGCTCTTGGAAAATAATGATGGGATGCAATAGAGTCAGCATGAATCTATGAAGGGGAAGTCTTACTTAACAAATCTGCTAGAATGTTTTGAGGATGTAACTAGTAGAGTGGATAAGTGGGAGCCTGTAGATGTCATTTAGTTGAATTTTTCTGAAGGTTATCAAAAATTCCACATAAGAGATTAACTTGCAAAATTAAAGCTTGAGTTCGTTACTGAAATGGACTGAGAACCAGGGAGACAGGAAACAGTAGGAAAAAGCAGGTCTTTTGCTGAGTGGCAGGCAGGGACTAGTGAGGTATCGTAGAGATCAGTGCTTGAACTCCGGTTATTGATAATGTATTAATTAGATGGGGGAACTATGTGTCATCGCTCGATGTTTGTTTGAAGATGACAAAGCTGGCTGGGAAAATGTTCTAAGAGGAAGATGCAAAGAAGCCTCAGTGTTATTTGTACAAGTTAGGTTAGTGGACGAATAAATGATAGATGGAGTATAATATGGATAAGTATGAGGTTATCCACTTTGGTAGTGGATTAATATCTAAATGGTGATGCAATGAGACCTCTGTGTCCAAGTACACCATTTACTGAAAGTGCAAGGCAAATAGTATGTTGACCTTCATAGCAAAATGATTCAAGCAGGGTTGACTTGCTCCAACTGTACAAGGCATTGGGAAGACCACACCTGGAGTATTGTGTCCTGCTTTGGTCTCCATATTTGAGAAAGGATATTCTGGCTGTTGAGGAAGCACAAAGAAGGTTTATTACACTGAACCCTGGGATGGCAGGACTGAAATGCTGGACAGCGACTGGATTGTTTAGCCAAAAATAATACAACCTCAGGTTAAAGTCCAACAGGTTTCTTTGAAACTGCAAGCTTTCGTACCCCCTGCTTGTTCCTCAGACAAGTTGGATTATAACCCAGTGTCGTGTGATTTTTGACTTTGTCCACCCCTGTCTAACACTAACACCTCCACATCATTGATAGTTTAGGACTATCACTGTAGTTTAGAATAGTGAAGGGGAATGTCATAGAAATATGTAATATTCCAACAGATTAGACAGTAGATGTAGAAAGAATGCTCTCGATGTTTGGAGATACCAGAACCACAAATCACCAGTCTAAGACTAAGAGGTAGAGCCCTTCCTGAAGAAGGGCTTATGCCCGAAACGTCGATTCTCCTGTTCCCTGGATGCTGCCTGACCTGCTGCACTTTTCCAGCAACACATTTTCAGCTAAGACTAAGAGGTAGGCCTTTTAGGACAGAGATGGACACTGTAAACATACCAAAGATAACAGATTGCTAGTGGGAGGAAATATCTAGTAAGAGTCTATATCACAAGAAACAGAGAGGATTTTAAAGAAAGTGGCTGCAGAAATAGTGGAGGCATTGTTTGAAATATTCTAGAAATCTTTGGATTGTATATGTTTCCAGCAGATAGGAAATCCACTATTTGAACCCAACCATCTTGTGGTTGCCGGGACTGATGTTTGAGTTATCGGGTCAGTTTCCCTGAGATGTAGAGGGCTGAGGGGTGACCTTTATTGAGGCTATAAAATCATGAGGGACATGGATAGGGTGAATTGCCTGGGTCTTTTTCCGAGCTGGGGCAGTCCATAACAAGAGGGCATAGGTTTAAGGTGAGGGGTAAAAGATTTAGAAAAGACATGAGACATAACCTTTAAATGCAGAACGTGGAACAATTTGCCAAAGAAAGTGGTGGAGGCGGATACAATTACAGCATTTAAAAGGGGTCTAGATGGATATATGAATAGGAGCGATTTAGAGGGATATGGGTGAAATGCTGGCAAATAGGACTAGGTCAGGCTAGGGTGCCTGGTCAGCGTGGACAAGTTAGACCAAAGGGTTTGTTTCTGTGTTGTATGACTTGATGACTCTAATTGCACAGGCTGATAGTGAGGTTACACATGGAGTGTTTTGTAAGTTTTGGTTCCTGTATTTAAGTAAGGATATTCTGGTAGTTGAAAGCCAGATTCACAAGACTGATTCCAGAGATGAAGGGCTAACTTATCAAGATCATCTAAGCTAATTAGGCCTTTATTCATTAGAGTTAGAGCAATGAGAGGTGATCGTATTGAAACATGAAAGATTCTGAGAGAGCTTGACAGAGTGGATGGAGAAGAGGTTGGCATAAGTTCAAAGCATTGAATATACTCATTTAAAACTGAGATGTGAAGGAATTTCTTCTGGAGGGGATGAATATCTGCAATTCAGTACTCCCCATAAAATTGTGAAGGCTAGATTACAAAGTATTTAGAGAAGGGCTAAGTAGGCTTCACCTCTACTCTACTACAAATTATATGATGAGATGGCACAAAAAAGTTGAGACTTGGGGCATATCAGCCACGATCTTGTTGAATGGCAGGGTAGGTAAAGGTAAAGTCACTAGTCCCAGAGGACCATAGGGCTGTTCTGTCATTAGAGAGACAACAGATGGTGAGTTTAATCTGAGGGACACCACAGCCACAGTGAGTTTGGGAAGGCAAATTCTTCAATCTAGCTTCGGCTAGTGCGGGAATTGAATCCTTGCTGTCGGTGTTACTCTACGTGGCAAACAAGCTGTGTGTGCCAAGTGACTTAATCTTGCTCCTATTTCTAATGTACAGGCCTTACTCCACCTCATCTCTGACTTCCTCCAGTCCAACAATCTCATAACATCTGTTTTCCCCTAATTCCATTCTCCTGTGCATCCTTGCTTTCTATTACACTACTAAGGGCAACTGTACTTTCAACTGCCTAACCTTCTGTCTAACTTGCTCCTTTCAGATGCTTGACTATTTTAGTATCAGTTTATGTGGCTTAGTAACAGGTTATTGGCCTGATAATCCTCTCATGAAGTGTATTGGAACATTCTATTGTGTTAAAGATTCTTTCTAAATAAATGTTACATAACAAAGACTAGAAGTAGTAGCTCTTGCAATATATTTTACACCATTTGTTTGAGTCACAAGAGTTTCTTCCATTTAATCTGGCAGTTTGATAGATTGGAGAGGTTGAAACTATTTTCTTTAGTGACATAACTTCTACTGGATTGTCCAGTAGCTCTTTTCAGAAATGAGTGGTCTGGAATAAGTAGCTAGGGAGTCTGCTTATGAAAGGATCAAGAATGAGACAACATAGATTTAAAGTGACTTGCGAAAGGACGAAATATGACATTTTTTTTAAAGACAATAACACAAGTGATTCTGATCTGGAACTGTTGTTGTGATATTCGTGCTTTAATTAAAGTTCTCTGTCTTTTAAGTAGTTGCCCTTGAAAAGAAGATCTGAAACAGAACCATGGATTGTGTCTATAGGTACAGCTCATAGATGTCGAAGTTCCAGTTGCACTGCTGGGCTGATTATAAGCTTGCCTATTTGTTTGCACTGATAGTGACAAGAACTCAAGTACCTTCGCCCCCCCGCAAACTAATTCTGTGTTATGTCGATGGCTTAGGATCAATATTTTTAGTTTTATTTTTCTCTTTCTGAGATGATCTCATTTATCACTTGTAACTTCTCCTAGATTTCCATGAGCATAACGGCTGTCAGGATTAATGCAAAATAGGCAATTGCATAATATGTCATTTACTCAGTATCACAGTGACATAGCTGAAAATGCAGAATTCGTGAAGTGAGTTCATGGTTGCCTATTTGAAGGGGTGCTGTAGTATATGTCACAAAGTTTAAAAACATATGGATGTAAACTTTCAACTTACTATGTCTACTTGACCATAAAAGAACCTTGCAATGTATTTACAGCTTGCATTCTCCAAAGCTATCAATTATTTAAATAATCATCCAATGCTGTATTGAATGCCTCAATTGAACATGTCTCCACCACACTTCCAGGTAATGCCTTTCAAATCCTAAGTACTTGCTGAATGAGAACTTTTTTTTGGTATTAATCTTGCTGCTTTTGCAAATCACTTAAAGTCTATGCTCTCTCATTATTGTTTCTGTTATATGGATTGATCTACAGTTTCCAGCCCATTCTTAATTTTGAAAACCTCTATCAGATCTCCTTTTCTCTAAGGAGAACAGTCTCAATTTCTTCAGGCTATCCTCGTAACTGATGTTTCTCATCCCTCCTGTAAGGTGCTTCTGCACTGTCTCCAATTTGTCTTGAAGGGTGGAATGGCCCACTCGTGCACGTATTTCTTATGTACCTAGGCTTTTGAATCTGTTGGTGTATGTTTTACTGTAATGAAAAATAGATTCATTGCAAACGTTACACTTTCTGGAAGCATCCTTAAGGATTCTTTAACAAAATGTAAACTTGACATTTAAAATTTAATGGCAAAACTTTGGTGTTTTGAGAGTATTTTAACAGGCAGTTTCTTACTTTCATGCTATAAATAAGTACAGTTGTGAACTTGAATATTTGCAATGACTTTGGATTTGAAATTTTATTTTACGATACTTGTAGACAATTCTGTCTACCCACATAAAACTAATGGTCTTTTTCAGCCTCAGGCCACTCGACCACAAAGACCTCCCATGAAACCGTTTATCCTTACTCAAGATGCAGTCCAAGCCAAGTAAGTGCTAAACCAGAGTGCTATTGAAAATCTAATATCTACTCTAAATTCTGTGACCAAAAAGCTTACAATTTTGTGAATAGCTTTTTCTTTTCTTGTCATCTTATTCACCCCATCCAAATTTTCTTTCTAAAAGAATAGTACACATTACCATAACTTCAATGTCCGCTCACCTCCCCTCACCACCGGCTACTTTATCTCAGCAAAGCAGCCGTTCTTCACAAGTGATTAGGAATTCACCATCAGGTTTGCTTGAAAGGAGACTAAGAGTGTAGTGCTAGAAAATCACAGCCTGTCAAGCAGAATCCCAGGAGCGGGAGAATCGATGTTTCGGGCATAAACCATTCCTGATGAAGGGCTAATGCCTGAAACATTGATTCTCCTGCTCTTCAGAATGTGAAGAATGGCAGCTTTGCTGAGATAAAGTGGCGGCTTGGGGGTGGGGGGGTTGGACATTGGAGTTATGGTAATGTGCACTATTCTTTTAGGAAGAAAATTTGGATGGGGTGAATACACTAATACACTCTTCGACTCTGTTCTCCAGCATCTGCAGTCCTCACTTTTTCTCCTTGCTTAAAAGGAGGACAGCAGAGTCAAACTCAGTCTTGTTCTGAATTGACATTCACATACATGTGTTGAATTTTATGTTTTCTATATTTGTCCAGACCAAGTCAAGCACGAATCTTAAAAGAAATGTAAAGAGAACTGTAAAATGCACCTCAAGGGTGTACAAGTTAGCAAAATGAGCAAACATGCAGCAGGAGCAAAAATAAAAATTGCTGGAAAAGCTCAGCAGGTCTGGCAGCATCTGTGGAGAGAAATCAAAGTTAGCATTGCGGTTCCAGTGACCCTTCCTCCAAACAGTTCATGGCTAAATCAATTGGCTTAATAGGGCTCAGAAACTTAGGAGGTAGTACTGAGGAAGGGTTGCCAAACCCAAAATATTAACTCTGATTTCTTTTCACAGATGCTGCCAAGCTTGCTAAGCTTTTTGTTTTTGTTTCTGATTTACAGCATCCACAGTTCTTTTGGTTTTTAGACATGTGGCAGATATAATTTAATGTCAGGTAATTTAATTTGGGAGGTAAAACAAAAAGTGAGCATGTGGTCAATAAATGCAAACATGTGCAGAGACATTGGGATTCTAAGACATAACTAAATAAAACAAGCCAGCAGTATTTTGGATTGCTTTTTAAAGGAGCATAGATCCTAAAAGTATTCCAAAAAAAGGACGTAATCCTAATTTTGCCAATGGATTGGTTAAACCATAATTGAAATATCAAGTGCAGTTTTTGGTACTCCATTTTAAGGACATAGAAGGCAAAGTAAGCATTTATGATATGTTTAACAAGATGATGCCAGAATGGGAAACTATAAAGAAAGACTAAACAGCCAGGGCTGCATTCTTGAGATAGCTAAGGAAAAATATAGGATGGATATTTTTTTAAATCATTGAAAAGATCTCTTCCTCAACGTTTAGCAATCATTGGCAAGGTATCATAAACATAGAATAGCACAGTACAGGCCCTTCAGCCCACCATGTTGTGCTGAGCATTTATCTTAATCCAAGGTCAACCTAAGCTATACAGCCCTCAATTTACTGCCGTCAATATGCATGTCCAGCAGTCGCTTAAATGTCCCTAATATTTCTGACTCTACTACCACAGCTGGCATTGCATTCCACGTACCCACTACTCTCTGCGTAAAGAACCTACCTCTGGCATCTCCCCATACCTTCCTTCAATCATCTTAAATTATGACCCTTCGTGATAGCCATTTCTGCCCTGGGAAAAAGCCTCTGGCTATCTACTCTCTCTATGCCTCTTACTACCTTGTGCACTTCTATCAAGTCACCTCTGTTTCTTACTTCTCTCCAGTGTGAAAAGCCCTAGCTCACTCAACCTCTCTTCATAAAACAAGCCGGCAATCCAGACAGCATCCTGATAACTGTCCTCTGTACCCTCTGCAAAGCATCTACATCCTTCCTATAATGAGGCGACCAGAACTGGGCGCAATATTCCAAATGTGGCCTAATCAGGGTCAAATGGAACTGCAGCGAAACCCTGCGGCTCCTAAACTCAATCCCCCCTGTTAATGAAATCCAAAACACCATATGCCGCCTTAACAACCCTATTAACTTGGTTGGCAACTTTGCGGGATCTACGTATGTTGCCGCCAAGATCCTGCTGTTCCTTCACATTGTCAAGAATTCTGTCTTTAACCCTGTATTCAGCATTCAAATCCGACTTTCCAAAATGAACCACTTCGCATTTATCCAGGATGCACTCCATCTGCCACTTCTCAGTCCAGCACTGCATCCTGTCAGTCTTGTTATAGCCTGCAACAGCCCTCGAGGCTATCTACAACACCACCAACCTTTGTGTCATCAAGAAACTTACTAACCCATCCTTCCACTTCTTCATCCAAATCATTTATAAAAGTTACATAGAGATCCCTGCAGGACACCACTGGTCACCGACCTCCAGGCAGAATACTTTCCATCCACTGCCACTCACTGTCTTCTTTCGGCCAGCCAATTCTGTATCCAAACAACCAAATTTCCCTGTATCCCATACCTCCTAACTTTAAGAATGAGCCTACCATGGGGAGCTTTATCAAATACCTTACTGAAATCCATATAGACCACATCCACTGCTCGACCTTCGTCAACTGTCTTATCATATCCTCAAAGGATTCAAAATGATTTGTGAGACATGACCTGCCCCTCACAGAGCAGTGCTGATTATCTTTAATCAGACTATGTTTTTCCAAATAGTCATAAATCCTTTCCAGTACCTTACCACAGACTAAGACTGGCTAGTCTGTCATCCTCAGGAATTTCACTTTTCCCTTTCGTGAACAGAGGAACAACATTCACCTCCTTCCAATTAACCGGTACTACTCCCGTGGAGAGTGAAGATGCAAAAGTGATCATTGCCAAAGGCGAAGCAATTTCATTCCTTGCTTCCTGTAGTAACCTTGAATATATTTGATCCGGCACTGGAGGCTTTTATCTATCTTGATGCTTCTTGAACTTTCCAGCACATCCACTTTCCTAATATCAATCTGTTCACCCCTATCAACCTGGTCCACGGTGTTTTGCATGAAGGGGTAAACATTAGAACCTCCTTTTTGCAAAGGATAAATGGAAATTTTAATGCTTTACCACAGGAGTGGTTGAGGCCATTTAATCTTTCAAGGGAGGATTAAATAAATGTTTGAAGTATTTGGATTATTCTAGCGAATGTCACTGAACAGGTACGCAAGAGCCCAGGCTCATGTTTGGAAGACATTGTTTGTATCCAACCATTGTAGATGGGGAAATTGAATTCAATAAAACAAAACTAGAATAAAAAGCTAGCCATGTAACCACTATTGAAAAAACTCCTGTCCTTTGGAAAGGAAATCTGCCATCCTTAACTGGCCAGTCAAGTGACTCCAAAGCTCTATCATGTGAGTGACTCTTAATGTCTGCCCTCTTAACATTGATTGCAAGTCCCTTGTTACCAATGTTGGTGTAGCCAGCAATTTCCACAAATGAGTGATTTTTTTTTTAAAAGGCCATAAAGGACATCTTTCTGTGCAGTATACATTGATGAAATATGAAGCACTTAATGTTTGCTTCACACATACTAGACACCGCAGTTCATAAAGTTTTTTTTTAATTCATTCATGGAGTGTGGGCATCACTGGCTTAAACCAGCATTTATTACCCAATTACACCAATGTAAAATCACTTTTGGATAATAGTTGCGACAGCATGGAAGGAACCGCATAATGATAGATTAATGCATCTGGTATCACACCTCCAAACTAGTTTTCTTGGTTGAAAGTTGTTTCTTTGAAATTTTAACATGCTATGTAATATAACTCAAATTTTTATTTAGTTTGGTGGCAAAAGGTAAACATTCAGGGTTGCATAGTAAAGTATGAAATCTGCTAAGGGCCACCAAATCAGCAGTATTCTATATGGAAGCATTAACTCTAAATCGTGATATTTGTTCATTGTTTGTTTAATTTTATTTTCAATATTGCTCAAATAGATATAGTAGATATAGCACATTAGTGTGAACAAGGCTTTCAGCTGAAAAAAGTCCACTTAAAATGATGTACACTTAATTACAATTCCAGTTGAACCTGTATTTTCATAATTGTCATTCATAAATATTCTGATTTGTTTCTAGGGTGTTTGGTGCTGGTTACCCAAGTCTTCCTACTATGACTGTTGATGATTGGTATGAACAACATAAGAAGCAGGGTGCTCTGCCTGATCAGGGTATTTCAAGAAGCTGTCCAGGTAGGAATAGTCCTGTCACGTGTTTTGGTACGGAATAATTTGATCCATTCCGTTTTGATGCATAATGTTTGGTGCAATACCTTTTCTAAAATGCCAGCAGTTGAGCTTTATTGATCTCAAATATTATAGAACCACAAATATTGAAGACCTGCAAATGATTCTGTGTAATTTACCTTGTGATAATGCAGCAACACTGCATATTCAAGGTTTTTTTCTTCTTTATCACCTAAGAATGAAACAAAAGTTGAGTTGAAAAAATTAATCTTAAAATGTTAATGTTAAAATTCTCAACTAGATCCTAATTATGCAACGGATATATTAACCAAAAATTTCAACTGTCTGTAATTTAACAGTTTTGCATTTCACAGTTGATTTCTGACTTTCGTGCTGTTTAGCAACATCAAAACCTCTGGCTAGATTTTCACTGTGTCCCGTTGGCAGATTTGCAGATGGAGTGAGTGGTAAAATTTCCCAGTTGTTTTTCCTGACGCAATTCCATGCGTCCCAAGTCTGTCCATGATTTTATGTGAAGCGGTTGAGGTCTAGAATGGCATGCCCATCCTCTCATTAGTTAAGGCCTTTAAGTGACCAGTTATTAACAACTTAAGAGTGACTTTAAATTTGAGGCTGACAGGAAAACTTCATGGCAGAGAGAAACCTAGCAGTTACCATACTTGGGCAGAAAGAGGGTCAGAGGTGCCCCACTAAAGAGCCCACATTCCATAATATGCTCCCACACCAAGGTCTGCCAGCTGCAGACATCCCTTACATCTCCTTCTCCGTCAAGACTCTTTCCCCACCACACGCCCATCCTCCTTGCACCTTTCTTGGCCTTGCATATTTGTGTTGCAAAATTTTATATCTGTGTACACTTCCTAGTCTCTTAACAAGATTTTCTTCTTCAAGTTCAACATAATGGTCTGTCTGTTTCATGCTCCTTCTGTAAAGACAAGCATCCACAATACTAGTGAGTGTTATCCAGGGAAACTCCTAACGTGACTACAATCTAACCACAAGATTTTCTGTTAACTTGCTCTAAGTACTTTTAAGCAGAATAAATTTAATCTATCTAACTTTAAAATGAGTAGCAGAAATGTAGAAGATGAAATTTAAAAATTACTTGTTACAAGGAAACAATATTTGTAGCATTACCTTTAATTATTCCGTTTTTCTCGAAAATCTCACTTTTTCACAAAATCTTAAAGTTCTCAGCCCTGTAGCTCAATCAGATCCCCCCTTACCCTTCTGAATTCTAGAGAAAACGGGCCTAATTTACATAGTCTGTAAACCTATGTTGTACTCCCTTCAAGGTCGGAGTATCCTTTGTAAATTGTGGTGCCCAGATCTGCTCAGTACACATAGTGGGGTTTAGCTAGGGTGTTTTAAAGCCACAGCATAACTTCTGCATCCTTGTATCCCTATCCTTTAGATATAAAAGCCAGCATTCCTTTAATTTTTTTGATTATTTTCAGTTTGTGATATTTTAAAGATCTATGCTTCTGAACTTCATCTTTTTGGACATCCACTATATTTAACTTAATGCTATCTGTCAAATACCCTGATCTGTACTTTTATCAGTACAAAATGGATAACCTCGTACTTGCTTCCATTGAACTCCATCTGCCAAAATTTAATCTGTTCACTTAATCTATCAATGTGCCTTAGTAATTTTAAGTGGGACTAGTTTAATTTGGGAACATGGTGTGGACTGTTGGACCAAGAGTCTGTTTCCATCCTCTGATTCTATATGCACACTGTTTATAGTGCCACCTAAATTGTCATCAGCAAATTTGGCTATATGAGTTTCTATGCCATTTTCCAAGTTGTTATAAAGAATGTGAATAATTGATTCTCTAACACAGATCCTCTTGGAACCCCACTGGTTGCATCCTGATATTTTGATTTCTTTAATTGAGAAATTGGATGTTTTAGCCAACCAACTGCTGTTTTGAATTCACCATGCCAGATAGACTCCTCTGGCACAGGAGGCAGTGTTTGTGAAAGATCCTATGATTTCTTTTGGTCAAACCTATTTATTCAAATATTCATTGAAATGTTTATGGATTTTTTTTCCATTTATGTAAGATTATATCCATTTTAAGCCATACAGATCAGCACCCTCACTAGTGTGTTCTTAGCATTTGGCATGTGTGTGGACATTAGGAAATTGAAAACATGCAGCACAGAATTTAGCATATGTTATTTTGAGGAGAACATTAAATTCTTGCACTAAAGCATAGGAATATGGAACAGCCAATGTTGGGCAGAGTAGTGATTGTAGTATGAGCCATTCAGGAATTGGAAGACAGAAGTTTAAAAGGAGCCAATAACACTTAAATTGGTAATGCCTTTCCCACAATTGGGTGCAGCTGTTTCCAGCACTGTTGAGATTCCAGTAACACTCCAGATGCTTCCAGCGTTTTGCTGGATATTGGGGTGACCTTCCTCAGACTTCTGCTTTCAAGATTCTAGTTCTTCTGAGTCTTTTTGATATTATTCCAATTCTAGAAAGTCTTCCCTTATCGAGAGGCACGTGGGCTTGACTTAGTTATCTCAGTCCAGATCAACAATGGAATTCTAAACTTTGCAACTTTATACTTATGTGAACCAAGTTGTATGGTTCATTTAACTTATGTTGTTGGTGTAGTTGATAGATGTCAAATTGATGTTGGAAACTTTCTTGTTCCAGGTGAAGAGGGCAATCAAGATCAAGAGACAGAGAATGATAATGAGAGTGATGATGAACAAACCTTGAAAATCGCACGTGACAAGGATGACTGGAAGGACACGCATAGGCGTGGATATGGCAACAGGCAGAACATGGGCTAGCCTTTCTACTCAGATAACACTGCTTTCTTTGGTGCCTGTGAAATTGCACTGAGAGTCGGATCCTGCACCAATGCTCAAATGGATTTGGCAACCATGCAGAGTATATTCCTCTGTCTCTTGTCTGAGAATGTCACTGGTTTCTGAGTTGTCAGCAATTATGTTGTTGCTGCTTTAAAAAAAATTCGGTGACAGTATTGTGATGCTTAACTGTTAACAGTCAGGCACTTGTTGCTTTATGCCATTTAAAACTTGCATTTTCTCAGTGTATGGAAAGATAAATGGAGGAATGGCTTTGGGTGTGAGAAATGTGTATATTGCACAGATGTGCAATTGCCACTTATTGAGATGTTTACATAAGTAATTGCCTTAGTGGAGTTCTTCTGAGTTGCAATTATATAAATACAGTACAATTGCTAAATGTAATATTAACAACATTGAATACATTTTAATCTATAGCTCCTAACTGTTTTCATTCTCCAAATTAGGAGTTCAGATCTCTTTGGCAACTTTCCTGGTGTTTAAAAAAAACTAGATGCACCAGATGAATTCTCAAGCTATAATTAATCCCTGATTTGATTAGTTTTTTTGTCACCTGAATTCATGTAACCTGTATGTATTCAATTTAGCATTTGTAGAAAATGTTTTACTGCCCTTTCAGAGTCCTTGGAATTGACTTAATTTTTAAAAATCCTATGTTGAAAACCAAATATTGCAAAATAAAAGAAAATTCACTCTCTTCATCAGTTATTGAACTTTTCCTACAGCAAAAACAAACCCGGCTGTTCTGAATGGTTGATTTCTTTAATCATAAGCAATGATAAATTGTCAATGTGACAAATCTGCTTCTTAACAAAGTTATGCAGTCCTTGGGTTTTTTTTTTCAGAGAGGTTGTAAGTGACACAGATTCCGAAAAGTCTGGAGGTTGACTGGTTTTAGGGCCAGTTTGATAATAGCTAACACAGACTGCCTCAGGCAAAAGGCTTTCAAGAAATAAAAACACTAGTACAATGAAAGGGGAGCGGCCATTTCTCCCAGCTCAGCTCTCCTTTGGTTTTGGTATTTGTTTATGCAGTAGTGTGGAAATGCTGCTGGACCCAGAAGCACATCCAGGCTGATACTCTCTCTGACTTCTATCCTGTAAGAACTTGAGTTTGATTTTACCTTTCGTGCTAAAAGGTGTTTATTGGGATTGTTGCAAGTGCTTGGAACAGCATCGTTATGTTGTAATGGTCTGTTGGGCTTTCGGCTGCTTAAGTTATTTGGTATTCTGTTTTCTGTTGTTTGTGTTTCATTCAGTCATCTTGTAAATAAATTCTGTTTTGTTTGAAACTAAGTGGTTTGACCAGCTGATTCTCTCCTGGAATATCCACTTTACACCTCCTTAAAACAACTAGTTAGGGTTTGGGCTACTTTCTTGCAATGTCGTGAGGGGGTCTGGCCTGGTCCATAACAAATTGAGGGCTCTTTGTGAGATTTGTTCTGTAATTCCAAGTTGGGATTAGAGTTTCTGGACTCTAAGCTGGCAGTGGTGGATATTGGTGTCTTTTGTTCCAAGTGTTGAATTTGGTTGGTTTAAACAGTACTTGGGATAGCAATGGTTCTTTCAGTCACCAAGAGTTTTATGGAGGTGGAAGAAGTGACCTTGGGGGTTTTACAAAAGGTGATTAAGGCTAGGTTGTTGGAATTAGCAGAGAAGCTGGAGTTGGAGCTGCCTCCTTGCATGAGGAAAGGTGAGATAATTATAGCAGTAGCTCAGCATTTAAATTTGCTGGAAACACCATCAGAATCTTTCTTTGGCTAAAATTCAATTGAAAATAAAGCAGCTTGAGTTAGAGGCAAAAGACAATGAATTATACTTAAAAGCAGAAGAGAGAGAGTTCGAACGTTGGAAATTGGCACTTAGGCAGGAGTTCAAAAATTTACTTTCAGATATAATGAGAACTCATGGAAGAGCAGAGAGTTAAAGCAGCAAGACTAGCAGCTGAAATGGCTGATGATCATGAGTAGGTCCATAAAGCAAAGTTTGGTTTCCAGAATCAATTTCAATTTGTGAGGGATAGAAATTGGGGAAAAGAGAGATCCTCACTTGGAAAGGGTAAGGTAGGTCTTCATGAAAATCATAAAGATAACTTACCACTGGGTAAAAAGGAAACCCTTAAAGGGGACAGAGAAGATAAAAAGCTCTGATATTTTCAATGCAATAAAGTAGGCCAAATGAAGTCAGTGATGGGTTAAGAGAAGCACTGGGAAGCTAGATATAGGAAAACAGGATAAGCCAGTGAATTTTGTTGGAGTGGTAACAGAAAGCACAGTAGAGGCTAAACAGCTGTACCAGAATGTACAAGCTGGCTGGAGGTTGGTTAAGGAGGAAGTGCCAGATCTTAAACCACATGATTGCAATGGTGAAGATTATTTGCATAGGACAGGAGCAGCAGGTAAAGAGGTTACAATATTAAGAGACATAGGATTTTCTCAGTCTGTGATGCTGAAAGATGAGGAGAGATGTACTTGTGAAGGATTATTGCCAGAAAAGGTACTAGTAAATGGAATTTACAATGAGACAAAATGCGCTCAATTATGTGAAGTGAGGTTACGGTGTCCAAGAAGAGTGGAGAATTTGTGGTAGGAGTACTGGATAAACTCTCGGCTCCAGGAATACAATTTGTATTCCTGGATGATATGGCTGATTCACTGGTGGGAGTGCTGCGTACTGTGGTTGAAACGCCAGTGGAAACTCAGGCAACTGAATTATTGCAGGACGTGTCTGAAACTTTTTCCTGACTGTGATAACGAGGTCACAAAGTCACCAGCTGAAATAGGAGAGATCAAAGAGTACAGATAAGAAAGTTGAAGTGGAATTAGCAGAGAGCTGGTTTGATCAGATGGTTGGCACAAACCAGGAGCAGATTGATTCCAATGCAGACATCTTTAACTCTGATAAATTAACTGAGTTACAGTGGGAAGATGAAAACGTGAAGCAATTGTATCAAAAGGCATACACAAAAAAGGAATCTGAATGTATCCCTGAATATTATCTTTAAAATGATGTCTAAATGAGGAAATGGAGATCATCTCACATTCAGGAAGATAAGAAATGAGCAGAAATTTGTCAAATAATTTTGCCAGTGGGGTATAGGAAGGAGGTGTTGTGAGTAGCACATGAGCTACCTACCACTTGGGGTCATTTAGGAATGAGGAAAACACAAGCCAAAATGCAAAAACATTTTTACTGGCCTGGACTGCACAAGGATGTAGTTAACATTTGCATGTCAGGTAATTGGAAAACCACAGGCAGTAATAAAGCTGCACCTTTAATACCTATATCTGAATTTGAGCCTTTTACAAGTGTTTTAATTGATTGCATAGGTCCTCTACCTCAAACAAAAAGTGGGAATCAGTACTTGTTAACAATTATGGATGTGTCAACTAGATTTCCAATGGCTGTTTCGTTACACAATATTACAGCTAAAAGGATTGTAGAGGATTAACAAATTTTTTAACTAGATACAGACTACTGGCAGAGATACAGTTAGATCAAGGGTCCAACTTCACATCAAAATTATTCAAGGAAGTTATGGACAGCTTAGGAACAAAACAATTCAAATCTACTGCATTCCATCCAGAATTGCAAGGAGCGCTAGAAACGTGGCATCAGACATTAAAAACCATGTTGAGGGCTTGTAGTTGAAACTATCCATGTGATTGGGATAAGGAAATTCCATTTGTGCTTTTTACAATTGGAGGTGCACCAAATGAATCAACCAAATTCAGTCCATTTGAATTAGTTTTTGGGCATGAAGTGAGAGGACCGTTAAAATTGATTAAGAAGAAATTGGTAAGTCAGAATTCAGAGACCACATATTTGGGACTATGTGTTAAATTTTAGGGAAGGATTAAACAGAGCTGAGGAGTTGGCTAGACAGCATTTAAGAGTATCAGCATACAAATGAAAAGGAAGCAGACAAAACCAAAAATTTGCAATTTTGCTTTTAGTGTGTTAGTGTTAATTCCAGTGATAGGTGAACCTGCAAAAGTAAGGTTTAGTGGACCTCACCAAGTTGAAAGAAAATTGAGTGAGGTGAACTACTTGATAGGGACTCCAGACAAAAAGAAATCTCACTGTGTGTCATGTGAATATGTTCAAAAGGTATTTTGACAGGGAAGGAAAAGAGGAAAATGTGTTATTGATTACAGCACAGAGGGAAGAACCAAGTTCAGAGGATTCTGAATTGGACATTCCTCAAATTAATTTGGAAAATGAGAAAGTTGTCAAAAATTGGGATAAATTATTGAGTTACCATCCAGAGGAAAATCAAAATGACCTGATAGAGTTGTTACTATCACATAAGGAGATAAATGGAAATAAGCTGAGAAGTACTAACTTAATTATGCATGATGTAGATATAGGCGATGCTGTTCTGATTAAGCAACATCCTTCTAGGCATAATTGTCTAAAGTTGGCACAGCTTCAAAAGGAGATTGAACGCATGTTCCAAGACGACATAGCCAAAGTGAGTTACAGTGACTGGAGCTCACCCTTAGTAACCAGATGGTACCCAATAGTTATGTGTGGATCATCGCAAAATCAAAGCAGTTACAAAGACTGATGCATATCCGATTCCATATTTGGAAGACTGTTGAGAAGGTGGGTCAAGCAACTTCAATTTCTAAATTGGACTTGCTTAGAGGATAATGGCAGGTACTTTTGTCAGAAAGAGCAAAGGCAATTTCGGCTTTCCTAATACCACATGGACTGTATCATTTTAAAGTCATGCCATTTGGCATGAAAAATGCACCAGCCACATTTCAGAGACTAACCTATAAGGTCATTGTCGGATTACTCAACTGTATCATATATATTGATGACCTGGTTATTTTTAGTCATGCATGGAATAAACATTTGCAATACTTATCAGACTTGTTCGATCAACATCAGAAGGCAGGCTTGGTGATAAACCTGGCTAAAAGTGAATTTGCCAAAGCCCAAGTCATCTTCTTGGGCTATGGTATTAGACACGGACAAATGGACCCACAGGGTGCAAGAACAAAGATAATTTGGGGAGTTTCCCATACCATCAACAAAAAGAGCAGTAATAAGGTTCCTGGGATTGAGTAGATTTTATGAAAAATTCGTACCAAATTTTAGCAGTGTGGTTGCTTCAATTACTGAATTGCTGAAGAGCGAGAGGACATTTCAGTGAACAGCGGACTGTCAGAAGGCATTTGACAGCCTGAAAACTGTGTTCACCACTGCTCTGGTAGTAATCATGCCTAATTATGCAAAGCCATTCAAGGTGGCTATTGATGCAAGTGATGTGGGTGTTGGTCCTGTGCTCTTGCAAGAAGATGACAAGAATCCACTAATATCATTTATTGCATCCGTTGCTCCCGATGCGGTCTCCTCTACATTGGGGAGACTGGACGCCTCCTAGCAGAGCGCTTTAGGGAACATCTCCGGGACACCCACACCAATCAACCACACCGCCCTATGGCCCAACATTTCAACTCCCCCTCCCACTCTGCCGAGGACATGGATGTCCTGGGGCCTCCTTCACCACCGCTCCCTCACCACCAGACGCCTGGAGGGAGAACGCCTCATCTTCCGCCTCGGAACACTTCAACCCCAGGGCATCAATGTGGACTTCAACAGTTTCCTCATTTCCCCTTCCCCACCTCATCCTAGTTCCAAACTTCCAGCTCAGCACTGTCCCCATGACTTGTCCTACCTGCCTATCTTCCTTTTCCACCTATCCACTCCACCCTCCTCCCTGACCTATCGCCTTCATCCCCTCCCCCACTCACCTATTGTACTCCATGCTACTTTCTCCCCACCCCCACCCTCCTCTAGCTTATCTCTCCACGCTTCAGGCTCTCTGCCTTTATTCCTGATGAAGGGCTTTTGCCCGAAACGTCGATTTTGCTGCTCCTCAGATGCTGCCTGAACTGCTGTGCTCTTCCAGCACCACTAATCCAAAATATGGTTTCCAGCATCTGCAGTCATTGTTTTTACCAAGAAGATAAAAAGACCTATTGGGTGTTTCTCCAGGAAGTTGAACATTCATCAGCAGAAATATTTGATAGTTGAGAAGGAGACTTTGAGTTTGGTGTTGGCATTGCAACATATCAGTGTTTGTTACCAGTAAAGTATCTGAGACAATCATATACACTGATCATAACCCAATGATGTTTGTGGAGAAATATAAGGACAAAAATGGGGCTTGTTGTTACAGTCATTCAATTTGAAATGGTGCATGTGGCAGGATGAGAAAACGTGATTGCCGATGCATTGTCAAATTTCGAGTGAGGTATGGAAGCATTCAGTGGCAGGAGTACAACAGACTGAAACAGAATGTAGTCATGCATTGGGTCAATGCAAATATGTGTGTTTTAGAGTACTAACAAAACTTTTTATGGGGTTTTAAAATGAAGCCATCTTTGGATATTGGAAGGTGTGACAAAGCTGCTCCTTTAACAAAGTTATGCAGCCCTTGTTTTTTTTTTCAGAGATGTTGTAAATGACACAGACTCCGAAAAGTCTGGAGGTTGAAGTGTTTTAGGGCCAACTTGATAATAACTTACAGAGTCTGCCACAGGCAGAAGACTTTCAAGTTAAAAAAAACACTTATTCAATGAAAAGGGAATGGCCAGTTCTCCCAGCTCAGCTTTCCTCTGGTTTTGGTTTTCTTTTTAGCAGGGGTGTGCAAAATCTGCCGGACCCAGAAGCAGGTCCAGGTTGGTACCCTCTCTCTGATGTCTTTCCTGTAAGAACTTGTGTTTGATTTTACCTTTTGTGCCAATGGGATGTTTATGGGGATTGTTGCAAGTATTTGGAACAGCATCATTAAGTTGGGATAATCTGCTGGGCTTTCGGATAGGTTAAGCTATTCTGTGTTCTGTTTTCTGTTCTTCATGTTTCATTCAGTAGCCTTGTGAATAAAATCTGTTTTATTTAAAACTAAATGGTTTGACCAGTTGATTTTCTCCTGGAATATCCACTTTACAGCTGCTTAAAACAACTAGCAAAGCCAGGGTCCAGGCTACTTTCTTGCAATGGTCTGAGAGGGTCTGGCCTTGTGCATAACATCTTATATAAGTTTATATAAGGCCAGTTTATATAAGGTACATGAGCTAAGTAAATAGGCAAACTATGCAATCTACAACAGTTGAGAGTGGTTCACTGATCCAGAGCACAATGGACAGTGTGCCAATATTAAGTGACTTGTGATAGCAATATTCTTTTTTTCTGAATTCATGATTGGAATGTGGGGGAGGTCACAGGCTGAGCCAGAATTCATTGCCCAAACACAGTTGCCTTTGAGAATGTGGTGGTGAGCTGTCATGAACTACTGAGTTCCAGTTGGTGTAGGTATACCCATAATACTTTTGGGGAGAGAGTTCCAGGATTTTGACCCAATGACACTGAAGGAACAGTGATGTATTTCCAAATTTGGATGGTCGGTAGCTTGAAGAGAAAATTGCAGGTGGTGCTGTTCATGTGTACCTAATGCCTTGTCCTTCTAGATGGAAGTGGTCATGGGTTTGGAAGGTGCTGCATAAAGAATCTTGGTGAATCTCTACAATGCACCTTGCAAATGGTACACACTACTGCTACTGAATGTTGAATATGGAGGGGCTGAATGTCACCATATCTACAAACAAAGCAATCAACTAAGTTGGATGGTATCAAGCTTTTTGAGTGTTTTTGGAACTGCGCTCCTCCAGCCAAGTGGGGAGTATCCCATGACAATCTTGACTTTTGCCTTGTAGATGGTACACAGGCTTTGGGGAGTCAGGAGTTGAGTGGCTCACTGCAATGGTAACCACCAGGATGTTGTTAGTGGGGATTAAGTGATAATGATGCCATTGAATTTCAAGGTGCAATGGTTAGATTCTCTCATTGGAAATGGTCATTGCCTGGCACTTACACGGTTCAAATATTACCTGCCATTTGTTGGTCCAAGCCTGGAAATTGTCCAGGTCTTGTTGCATTTGGGCATGAAGTGCCTCAGCATCTGATGTGTTGTGAATGGTGCTGAAGATAATGTAGTCGTCAGTGAACAATCCCACTTGTGACCTTATGATTGAGGAAAGATCATTTCTGAAGTAGCTGAAGATCTTTGGGCTGAGAATAGTACCCTAAGAATTCTTGCAGAGATGTCTGACCTTCAAGCTATACAACCAGCTTCATTTGTGCAAGGTGTGAATCCAGCCAGCAGAGTTTTGCTCCAATTCCCGTTGATTCTATGATTGGTAGGGTTCCTTGATGCCACATGTGGTCAGATGCGGCATTGATGAAAAGGCTTGTCACTCTCATCTCTCAACTTTTGGAATCTACAGTTTTGACCATGTTTTACCCAAAACTGTAATGAGGTCAGGAGTGAAGTTGTCCTGTTGGAACCTGAACTGAACATCAGTAAATTGGTTATTGCTAAGTAAGTGCTTTTGATAGCACTATTGATGACATGTTCCATCACTTTGCTGATGATCAAAAGTAGACTGGGTTGGTGGTTGGCTACCACTGAGGGTGGGGATATTTGTTGAGCCTTGACCTCCAGTCCACAACCATTCATGACTGGATATAGCAGCACTGACCAGTTGAAGTCTGAGTGATTGAGGAATCACTTGACTCTGTCTATCACTTCTTATCCTGTTTGGCATACAATTAATCCCAATTTGTCAGTTTACCAGCTTGATGTCATATTTTTAGGTGTGCCTGGTACTGCTGCACTCTACTGCCTTCTTGCCGTCTTTCCTTTGAACTGATATTGAAACCTACCATCATGATGATAGAGTGGGCAATGTGCTGGGCTATGTAATTGCAGATTGTGTTGGAGTGCTTTTTGACTCATGGATGCCCAATATTGAGTTGCTAGATCTGCTTGAAGTCTGTCCAATTTAGTGTGGTGATGGAGCCACACATGTTGGAGAGTATTTTCAATGGGAAGGCAGGCCATTTTCTCCATAACTCTGCACTGGTCACTCTCAACAATACTGACATGGATAGATCCATCTGAGACAAGCAGATTGGTGAGGATGAAGTCAAGTATGTTTTCCCTCTTATTTGTTTCCCTCACCACCTGCTGCAGACCCAATCTAGCAGATGTGTCTTTGACAACTCATCCAGCTCAATCTCTGATAGTGCTTCCAAGCTCTCTGGGTCCCGCACCCAGAGTTCATTAGATCTTTACCACCCCCAGTGTGTCCTGAAAGAAGCTGTATAATGTGGAAGAGTACTGACTTGTTAATTATGGGAAATGGTACATGGCAATCAATAGGAGGTTTCATTGCTCGTGTTTGATTTGATGCCATAAGACTTCATGGGATCCAGAGTTAATGTAGAGAACCCATATGGCAGCTCCCTTCTGACTGTATACTATTGCTCCCACCTCTGCTGAGTCCATCCTGCTGGAACAAGACATGGTGATGGTGTTGCCTGGATTGTTGTGTGCAATGTATGATTCCAAGGGTCTAACTATGTCAGGGTGTTGCCTGACTAGTCTGTGAGACCATTCATCCAATTTTAGCACAAAGGAGAATTTGCTAGGTTAGCAAATCTGTGTTCGCTGTTCTCATTTCTTTCTTGATGTCAGGTGATGCATCCAGGATTTTTTTTCCTTTCTAGTTGATGCAACTGAATGGCTTGCTGGGCTGTTTCAGGGAGCTGGAGTCACATGTAGGCTAAACCAGGTAAGTTTCCTTCCAGAAAAGTCAGATATTTTTTCCAACAATTGTCAAATAATCATCATTAGACTTGTAATTCCAGATTTATTAAAACTGAATTTAAATTCAATATTGTGATGGAATTCAAACCCAGTGTAGGTTTCGGCCATATCAACATCCTGGAAGTCACCATTGACTGCAATCCGAACTGGATTACCAATATAAATACTGCAGCTATAAGAGCTGGTCAGAGGCTAAGAATTATGTGGTAAGTCACCTAAATCCCAAAACCTGGTCTATCATCTATAAGATACAAGTCAGGAATATGATGGAATGCTTCCTACTTGCCTGGATCAGTGCATCTCCACACAAGAAACTCAACATCATCCAGCGCAAAGGAAACCACTTGGTTGACACACCTACATGCATTCAATCCACTACTTTTGCTTAACAGCTGCAGAGTGTACCATCTACAAGATATACTGCAGAAATTATTAATGTTCTTTTGATTGTAGCTTCCAAACCCACAATCCCTACATTTGGAAGTCCAATGCAGCAGACACATAGGAGCATCACAGTCTCCAAGTTCCTCTCCAAGTCAATCACAAAGTTAACCTTTGCAGTGTCGCTGGATCAAAATCCTGAAACATCCTCCCTCACAGAACTATTGGATATCTTCACCCAAGTGGAGTCCAGCAGTTGAAGAAAGCAGCTACCACGTTCTCAAGAGCATTTAGGGATGGTCAGTGCATAATGATCCAGCCAAGGAAGTCGTCATCCTGTGAATGAATATTAAGAAATATCTGGGGAGTAATGAAAACATTAGCATGAAATTAAAAAAGAAAAATTAGGAAGCAAAGATAGGATGTGAAAAAACATTGGCACGTAAAATCTATGAAAATCCAAAGATGCTTTATCATTTAAAAGCATGAAAAACTGAGGAAAGGGTAGGTCTATCAAAGTTGCACATGGTAATCACTGATGCAGAAGATCCATGCAGGGTTCTCAGTGAGTAATTTCCTCTCCTTGCTGAAGACAGAGACAATGATGCAGGCACTCTAGTTTGAGGAGAGTAAAATATTTGATACAATGAGTATGAGAGGGGAAATACTAGAGGGAGAAATATCCATGAAAGTGGATAAATTACTAGAGCCAAATGGATTGTATCCTAGGCTGTTAAAGGAAGCAATTCAGGAAATAATGAAGGCTTTAAGGAAGATCGTCACTCGGTGCAGATGTGTTGAAGATTGGAAGCATGCAATGCTATACCATTACTTAAAAAGAGTGCAAGTGCTAAGTAAAATAATTACAGGCTCATCAGTGTAGTTACTATGGATAGCAAATTCAGGATAGTGAAGCTTTAATAGGGAAAGATTGTGACTGCTGACATTTCTGAAAAAATAACAAGGAGAATTGATGATAGTATTGCTGTAGATGTTAGGTACATGTGGTAGACTGGTCACAAAAATACAGGAATATGGTGAATTGGATGCAAAATTGACTCAGCAACAGGAAACAAAGGGTAATGATTGCAAAATGCTTATACAAATGGAAAGTGGTTTCCAGTGGCAGTCCACAAGACTCAGTGTTGGATCCTTGCTATTTGTGGTATATACTTAAATGTGAAAAACATGACTGGGAAATTTGCAGATGATGCAGAAACTGGTCATGTAGTAGATGGTGAAAAGGATGGCTGTTGACTGTAGGATGATGTCAATGGTTTGGTTGGGTGGACAGTAAAGTGGCAAATGGAATTCAATCTGGAGAATTTGGGAGATTATGCAATTGGTGAGAATAAATAAAGCATATAAATCAAATAAAGAATATTGAGATGGTTAGAGGAAATGAGCAACCTTGGCATATATGTCTTCAGGTCCCTGACAGTGACAGTGCAAGTTCTTAATATGGTTAAAAAAATGAAATGCTTTATTGAAAAGGGGGTAGAGTACAAAATCTGGCTCTAATGTTGGGATTATATTAAATACAGGCTAAGCAACAGCTGGAATTTCACATCATAGGAAGAGCAGAATTGCTCCAGAGAAAGGACAGAGGAGACCTACAACAATGTTGCCAGGATTTGAAAATTGCAGCTAAGAGATTGGATAAGCTATGGTTGTTTTCCTCAGAACAAAATAAGCCGAGGGGTAACAAGTCAAGTGTACAAAATTATGAGGGGCCAAAACACAGTAGGCAGGAAATACTGATTTCCACTAATTGGTCAGAGTATTGGGTACAGGAGTTGGGAGGTCACGTTGCAGCTGTATTGACTGGGCCACTTTTGGAGTGTTGCATGCAATTTGGGTCTCCTTCCTATCAGAAGGATGTTGTGAAGCTTGAAAGGGTTCAGAGGAGATTTGCAAGGTTGTTGCCAGGGTTGCAGGGTTTGAGCTATAGGGAGAGGTTGAAAGGCACATGAATAGGAAGGGATTGGAGGGATATGGGCCAGCTGCTGGCAGCTGGGACTAGATTGGGTTGGGATATCTGGTCAGCATGGACGAGTTGGACTGAAGAGTCTGTTTTTGTGCTGTACATCTCTATGACTCTATGAGACGTCAGTTACCAGATTGTGTAGATTTGACGTGATGGTTAAGGAATTGATGGACACAAAGAACAAGTTAGTGAGCATCTGTCGTTCTAAGGAAACCTTGCTCAACCGGAAATGTTAACTCTGATTCCTCTCCACAAATGCTACCAGACCTGCTGAGTTTTTCCCAGCAATTTGTTTTTGTATTTGTAATTCATTGTCTGGCTTTGTCATTGAGGCAGAAACCCTAACTCAATTAAAAGATAATGAGATCTACACCTGATGTTCAATAAACTGTAAGGCAATGAACCAGGTAGTGGAATTAAAACAAGCAGCTAGGTCTTTCTTTTCTCTTTTTCAACTGATGTGGACATAGTGGGCTGAATTGTCTCTTTCAATGCTATAAAGTTTCTATGGTTCTATATATATTGAATACTTTTGAAAATTCCCACAAGTTCACTTAGGACATGCACTGCTCCTGAAATAAAACTCATTCCATTGACCATTAAACTTCACCCTTTCTTGATATCTTTTAAAGCTTTTGCTTAGAATGTTAAATTATCTTACCTTACACCAATATATATACAGGGTGCATTCAATTTCTATAATTTGAAAAGACACGGCAGGCCAGTAACTTTTTTGTTCCTTTTATTAAGAATGGTAAAAATGAGACAAGGTTATTCTGAATGATCCAGCCTACCAAAATATGTGGAAAAATAGATGTAACACTGTCTGCCGAAGAATTGTATTCACTTACAAACAGACTATGTTCCACAGAAGGAAAATATTCTTTTCTTGGTGATATTAACAACCTCACTTCCTAAACAAACTCATGCACACATAGGTAGTATCTGTTGTTGAAGAAGAGAATGACTAAAATATTCATGAATTAATTTACATGAAATGAAGATATGAATCATATAGATTATAATTTTTTGTTCTCTTGATCTTACAAATAGTATATTTAGGGATCTACAAAGCTGTTCAAATGAAAACAAAATGACAGGAACAGGTAATAGAATTGTGTGTGTAATGATTGATCCCATGATAATAGGTTTATCATATATCATTATAAGTTGGTAAATTCCTTAAACTCTGATGCCACTAAGATGCATTTAGTAATCTTGATTTTAAATATTCTTATTTTTTGTGGAACAAAATGCATTTGTTTGGACAGTTTGTCTACTGCCATAATCACAGGCATTAGAATTCAACACAATCAACACTTTTTTACCCCACAGGGTCAACATTGTGGAACCACAATAACAGGAATGATTCTTACACCACCCCCATGTCATAAGTAATCTAAATGTGAGGTCATTAATATACATACAGAATATTGCTGCATTTATTCAATTGAAGTTTATAACTCATCATGGTCATTGCCTTTTGGTTTAACTAACTTTCCAATAAGGAGTATAGAGTTGGTTTTCTTGTCTCGGACTAGGAAGATGTAGGGATGATCTGCATAGAAGAGCTTGGGTGATTTCATTGCCTCATGGGAATGTATGCCTGTATCATAAGGATTTCCTTCAATATTCCATTCAATAGCAGTAGCATGGAGCATGTTGGACAAGTGTAGATCCCTCTTCCCTGTGATACCAGAGAAGTCAGCTTTGTTCTTATCTACAGCTTCAGTCAGACCAAGCTCTTGCAGATGTTTCTAAGAAACAAAGAAAGAAGATTTTCAAAAAATTGAAAACAACCATAAGCAAAGCAAAACTAGTTATGCTGCAAATAAACACAAATTTGTCACTAGAAAATAAAGTAAAAGCATTATCTAAACAATATCTTATTCATACGCGCTTTTTAAAAAATCTTCACTTTATTCCACTGCAAGCATTCAGTTAACCATCGGGTTACGTGCTCGACATATCTGTAATTAAACTGAACGTAAGAAGCATTAAGTAGATGGTGACATCTTGAAAAATGTCCATATTACAGAGGAGTAGGTGCTGGATGTCTTGAAAAGCCTAAAAGTGGATAAATCCCCAGGACCTGATCAGGTGTACCCTAGAACTCTGTGGGAAGCTGAGATATTTGTATTATCGATTGTCACAGTTGAGGTGCTGGAAGACTGGAGGTTGACTAACATGATGCCACTAGTTCAAAAAAGGTGATGAGGAAAAACCAAGGAACTATAGACCGGTGAGCCTGACATCAGTTGTTGGAGGGAATCCTGAGGGACAGGATGTACATGTATTTGGAAAGGCAAGGACTGATTAGGGATCGTCAGGGCTTTGTGCGTGGAAAATCATGTCTCACAAACTTGACTGAGTTTTTTTAAAGAGGTAACAAAGAGGATTGATGAGGGTAGAGTGGTAGACATGATCAATATGGACTTCAGTAAGGCATTTGACCAGGTTCCTCATGGGAGACTGGTTAGAAAAGTGAGATCTCATGGAATACAGGGAGAACTAGCCATTTGGGATATAGAACTGGCTCAAATGTAGAAGACTGAGGGTGATGGTGGAGGTTTGCTTTTCAGACTGAAGGCCTGTGACCAGTGGTGTGCCACAAGAATCAGTGCTGGGTCCACTGCTTTTCAGGTGAACGATTGTTTTTCAGATTGGAGGCCACAAGGATCGGTGCTGGGTCCACTGCTTTTCATCATTTATATAAATGATTTAGATGTGAACATAGGAGGTATAGTTAGTACATTTGCAGATGACACCAAAATTGGAGGTATAGTGGACAGCAGAGGTTACCTCAGAGTAACTCACTCTTCATATCAATAATCTAAAGTTCAATCCATAGAGTCATAAAGATGTACAGCATGGAAAAAGACCCTTCAGTCCAACTCATCCATGCCTACCAGATATCCCAAACTAATCTAGTCCTATTTGCCAGTACTTGACCCATATCCCTCTGAACACTTCCTTTTCATATACCCATCCTTTTAAGTGTTACAATTGTACCAGCTTCCACCACTTCCTCAGACAACTCAATCCATACATGTAACACCCATTGTGTGAAAAAGTTGCCATTAGGTCCCTTTTACACATTTCTCCTCTCACCCAAAACCAATGCCCTCTAGTCTGGACTCCCACACTCCAGGGAGAGGACATTGTCTATTTACTGTATTCATACCCCTCATGATTTTATAAACCTCTGTAAGATCACCTGTCAGCCTCCAACACTCCAGGTAAAACAGCCCCAGCCTATTCAGCCTTTCCCTATAGTCCAAACCCTCCAACCCTGGCAACATCCTTGTAAATCTTTTCTAAACTCTTTCAAGTTTCACAACATCCTTGAGACTAGAATTGCACTCAATATTCCAAAAGTGGCCTAACCAACGTCCTGTGCAGCCACAACACAGCCTCCCAACTCCTATACTCAGTGCTCTGACCAATAAAGGCAAACACACTAAACGCCTTCTTCACTATCCTATCTAGCTGTGACTTCACTTTCAAGGAATTATGAACCTGCATTCCAAGGTCTCTTTGTTCAGCAACACTCCCCAAGACCTTACTAAAATGTGTCTAAGTTCTGCTCTGATTTGCCTTTCCAAAATGCAGCACCTCACAATTTATCTAAATTAAACTCCATCTGCCACCTCTCAGCCCATTGGTCCATCTGATCAAGATCTCATTGTACTCTCAGGTAACCTTCTTCACTGTCCACTACACCTCCAAATTTTGTGTCAAGTGCAAACATACTAACCATACGTCCAACATTAACTATACTAACTATCCAGTTAAAATAAACAAAATAGATCTCAGCATCTGATAGCTGCAAGGTTTTCTATGTAAAATGTGTTTAAAAAGTGATATTCTAATTTATTATGAACATAGTACCAAATTTATGCTGTGGACCTGATTGTCAATCTAAACTACTTTGTAGGATAACTGGAACATGAGGAAAAAGCTAGGCCATTGGATCCCTCAAATCATCCGTTTCTGTTAATCATGTTATCCATAGTTTATTAATTT
This sequence comes from Chiloscyllium plagiosum, assembly GCF_004010195.1. Lineage (NCBI taxonomy): Eukaryota > Metazoa > Chordata > Chondrichthyes > Orectolobiformes > Hemiscylliidae > Chiloscyllium > Chiloscyllium plagiosum. Next base: position 54,917,557 of record NC_057724.1, read on the forward strand.
TATTTTACTCCCAGTTCTGGCCAGTTTAAATTCTTGACCAAAGAGGTTGATTTAAGGAGGATATTAAAAAGGAAGAGGGCAATAGAGATGGAGTTGCCAGAAAAATACTTTGTGGCTAGAGCCAGCGCCTGTGACTCTGGGCTTTCAAAAGTTTAACTGTAAGAAATTGCAACTTATTCATGGCTGCATGTTGTACAAGTAATCTGAAAACACATAAATAATGGAGAGATTCAGAAAGGTCACCAGATTTCTCTTCAGATAATTTTGCCAAAAGGCAGAATATCTTTTTCTAAATATTTTAGAAATTCCAGTGATTAAGGTCTGGAAGCAATAAAAACATTTTGTATTCTCAGTCTATGACAGAACAGACAAGAGTTGAACCATGTAAAAGCAGTCCCAATGAGCTGGACAACAGAAGAGGCATGTCGGTCAAAGATGCTGCTACATCAAAGGCAGCATTAAAGTTACGAAGAACAAGGAAACAGCATGCAATTAATGACTTTTATGTGGGCCATTTTAATCTGTAGTAAAGTGTGAAGTACAATTGGAAGATATAACATGGATTTCTCAGAAATGATGGTATTTTATGGATTTGATAACAGTCCATAAACTTTGAAAAGACAAGATTTGACAAGACAGAGCAAGTTATTTTTGATTTGGGAAATTATTTGTCAGTTTTGGGGAGGAAAATTGAAATGTTAGCTAGTCTAAGGTTCAGAAAGAAGTATCTTGTGGTCTCCAGTTTACTATACAAAGGATTAAGGAATAATTTCTTGAACAGCTTGAATTTGGAGAGGTCATGAGGCAATATAGAACAGAATTTTCAGATAAGAAATAAAAGAATGAACCTTGAAAGTTTAGAATTGTCAAGGGGAAGGAAGAATGTGGCAAAGGTAGCTGAATAGATGTATAATTCTTAGTGATAAAGACATCAATTAGCTCCTTCTGCAAGTGAGTGAGGGTGTAGAAGGCATAAACAGATTTTAAAAAGGGGGGGAGGGGTTTCATGGAAAAAAGATGCTTGTTCTCCAGAATAATCTTTGAGCAGTGAGTAAGGCTCCATAGTGTTTTACAAATACACCTAGCGATGAATTGTTGAAGTTTAGAGAGTAAAATACGTCCTTAATTGAATATGTTAATTTCTTATGTTAAGTTTACATGATATTTTTAACATTGTAAATTATCTACAAAGTCAAATTTTCATTAATTTAGTTAGTTAAGCAAAAGCTATTAATTTACAGATATTACCTGTAGCTCATGGCTGACTTCAATGTTGACTTTGGGAAGAGAGATACCAATAGCACGTTTCTGCATCTTGCTAAACCAATTGTTGAGTTGTTCCTTTGTTAGTAACTTCTCTATTCTTTCCAGAGGTTCCACGTGACGAGACAGTATTAAAATCATGCTGGAAAACTTGTGAGCCAGAGGCATCTCAAGAATTTGTACTTTATTTACCTCATCTTCATAGTAATTATACAGACCTGAAAAATTAATTGGTAGTCACGTGTCAAAAATGACAAGCACTTCAATGCAGAGCTCTAAATTATCATTGTAATTAAAGATCACAGTAGATAAATAACATAAGATCTACAATTCCAAACAAAAGACAGGTTTTAACACAAAGCAGTTGGAATAATTTGGATTAATGCTCTATTTCGTTGAGCATCTTGATATAAAAAATTTAATGGAAAATACAAAACTTCTTCTCCACAAATATACACATATCTTTTTAATTTTGCAAGTACTCTCCACTTTACTGCAAGCAGTTACGTCACTGGAGGTGTTAAAGCTGTCTGGTGTACTTTGATATCTTGCCTAGGTAGCCATCATTCATACGTCAGCTTTCTCAGCTAATATTCCAAAGCTATCAGACTTTAAAGAATATCTATCAAGCTTCGCCTTTTCTCCTTTGTTGTCTAAACAAGCACATTTTCAGTTGAAATTGCTCTCACTAACACCCTGAGAAATGTTTCTAACTCACAGCAGTGGAATGAAATGCAACACCCATAAAGTCACCAAGGCTACAAAATCTTTATGGATCAAATCTAGGACTGTCCTAGGCTGTGAGATTCAGAAACATGTTTCAAATTTCTAACACTTGCCTGTGCGGTGCATCATAGGTACAGAAATAGTATGGGTTCTAGTCACCATAAAACCTCTTTTATCAACCAAGGTGTCATGAAACCTCTCGTCCCAGTGTGCTGAAAAAAAAATAATTACAAGTAAGTTTGTAGTCAAGTACAGAGTCACTGAATATTTATATATAATCACTGTCACCATTTAATACAAAATCTTTAATACCAAATACAATACTTACGTTTAAAGTACATGGCGTTAACAAATAAGGCACCATCAACATTAGACATATCCTTTATGATTTCTCCTAGCTTTCCCTCTGTTGTCTGAAAGGCCCATTCATTGATGGATTGGATTGTACTCCTCTTATCCCTGAAGTTTATCTTGGAATGATCATGTCTGTAGTGCGTCTTGCTTTTCTGAACAAAGTCATCCCTGAATTTAACTGAACTTGGTCCATAGAGGCGACTGCCAATCTTCCAAGTGGTGTTGCGGATTGTTTCATTGCTCACCTCATTGAACAATTCTGAGAATGCTGGATGAAAAACATCATCACGCATGTTAATGTTGAGAAGGGACTTCACCTGGTTGGCTGTTTTGTCTTTGGCACCCAGAGACATCACCCCCAAAGAGGAAGCCACCACCACAGGTGAAAAGAGGATGTTCTGAGATGATAACTTCCGATCTTTGGCTATTGTCTTGTAAAGATTAAGGGCCAGGTTTATAGTGCTGTCTGCCAGCATGGAGCCATGTTCTTTCAACATCATAGGATCTGCTGTTACCACAGCAAGTAGCAGGCTGAGGACCACTAATTTTATCTCCATGGTTTTGTCCAGTAAATACAAGTTAGTAGAACTGTTGGATAGAGAATGGAACACAATTATTTTGAAGTACAGAGTTTAGAAATACATAAAGCCTATTCTTAAATATTAGGAGTATTTACAAATTGAAAAATGCAATGATTTCTCAGAAGACCCGATTTCAACTTCTTGTAAATTTCCAGCAGGACAATATGTCATCAAGATTAATTTCACAGCAGTCCAAACAGAAAGAAATCTAGCTAAATTGTATGAATAACCGCATCCCTTCATCAACTTCCAACCTATCCTGGACATGACAGAAAATCATGCATCCCAGAGGATGCCCTCAAATAGCAGTTACATTGTGACAGCAGCTACATCCTGTTGTGGTGACTGGGGAAAGGTGCAGGGGTTTGCAGATGAGACTGTGCCAGCTGAGCGCCACAAAGAAATATAAAATACAGCTAAATAAATGTTGCCTTTATGAGCCTCCTCAGGCAAGAATCAGCCACTTTACTGGGTTGGTCTGATTAGGAACTCTCTGCCATTTCCCAATCTGGATTGTAAGAAAAAATAGAAAATGTGTAATTCTTTGTACATTTGCACTTGCAAAGTTTACAATATAGTAACCAACATTAGATGCAATTCTGTAATTGCATAACATCCAGTATATAATCCTGAACGTGCAAAGAATTACACTGAATGTCGAATTAGGATTGTCACTTTAGCTCGTAATATGGCACAACATATGTCAAAACACAAAGTCCTCACTTTGCAAACAAAGCACACTGAGCATGGTGGCTCAGTGGTTACCAGTACTGGCTCAGTGCCAGGAGCCTGGATTCAGTTTCTGCCTCGGGTGACTGTTTGAAGTTTTCACATTCTTCCCATGTCTGTGTGGGGTTTTTTTTGGGTGCTCAGGTTTCCTCTCACAGTCCAAAGATGTGCAGGTTAGGTGGACTGGCCATGCTAAATTGCCCATGGTGTCCATGGGTGTGTAAGGTTTGGTGGATTGGCATTGGGAAATGCAGGGTTACAGTGACAGCGTGAGTCTAGATGAGATGTTCTTTGGTGAGTCAGTGTGGAGCTGTTGGGCTTAATGGCCTGTTTCCACACTGTGGGGATTCTAAAGTTTCTATTCTACGAAGAGTCTTTTTATTCAAACTTTTGATTATCTCTGTTTCTCTCTCTCCACAGATGCTGCCAAATTCCTCCAGCATTTTCTGTTGTTATTTCAGGTTTCCAGTCTCCACAATATTTTGCTCTTATTTTAACAAAGATAACAGTTAGGTCCATGACATCATCGGCACCTGATATGTATGTATAAAAGAGAACTATTGACTATGAACTATTGTCCTTAGTACTTGCTCAATTGAGTAAATTAAAATAATATTGGTCAGTTCCTAGCAGCTTCAGACTACGTAAGTAGTTTGGGCTATTTTATTTGCTCATCCATCTTCCACTAATTATCTAAAATGAATCAAATACCAAAATTGTCTTTCACTCTATGATTGTTACATGGTCTATGTTTTATTATCTGCATTTCATAGGACTATTGCCAATTTTCTGAAAACTAGCACATCATTATGAAGGTTTTCAAATCTGAAGGGAAATGGTGTATGGAACAATGGTGTGGAATGTGCGGCAACAAGAAAACAGAGTCAAAATCAAGCAAGTCCATCCAGCAGCATTGTGTGAGGTTGTTATTTATTTGTTCGCATTAAGTGGCTTAGCTCTTGTTGCACTTGAAAAGATGATAGTGAATTGCCTCCTTGAACTGCTGCAGTCTGAAGGAACCAGTGTCCAAATGCAGCAAATGGTCAATATCCAGGCTTGAGTCAAAAAGTGACGAGTAACATTTGTGCTACACAAACACCAGGAAATGACTACCTCCAGCAGTAGAGAATCTAACCAAAACTCCTTGACATTCAATGGTGTTACCATCACTGAATACCACATCTTCAATATCCTGGGGGTTACTACTGACAAGAAACTTAACTGGACTTTCCAGATAAATATATTGGTTACAAGAGCAGATCAGAGGTTAAGAATCCTGCAGAGAGTAACTCACCTCCTGACTCCCGAAAGCCTGTCCACCATCTAAAGGCCATGAGTCAGAAGTGTGATGGAAAACTCTCCATTTGCTTGGATGAATGCAGTTCCAACACTATCCAGGACAAAGCACTGTGAATGATTGGTACAACAACCACAAACATCCACCCCCTCCACCACCGATGCACAATAACAACAGTATATAACGTCTACAAGAGGCACTGCGTAAATTTAACAAGGATACTTAGACAACGTCTTCCAAACCCTTGACCACTTCCATTTAGAAGGACAAGATCAGCAAATACATGGGAACATCACCACATTCAAGTACCTCTCCAAGTCACATTCTTGAAAATAAGTCACTATTCCTTCAATAAATATCTGTAACTCTCTTAACCTACATCACATGCATGGCAGAGGTTTACTCCCACTTTCTGGCATTATAGAGACCACACTTGAAGTCTTATCACCTTACTTTAAGGAGTATATTAATGTATTGGAAGCAGTCCAGAGAAGTCCATAGACTAATACTTAGAATGAGTGGTTTTCCTTATTCATTCTCGGGCGGTGGGCGCCACTGGCTAGGCAGCATTCACTGCCATCCCTAATTTGTCCAGAAGGTAGTTAAGAGTCAATAACATTACTGTGGGTCTGGAGTCACATGTAGACCAGACCGGGTAAGGATGGCAGATTCCTTCCCCAAAGGACATTAGTTTGCCTTGTAAGTAAAGGCTAGACAGGCTAGGCCAATATCCTCTGGAGGTTAAAATAGTCAGAGGTAATTTAATTGAATCACAAGATCCTAAGAGTACCTAACAGTGTGAATATTGAAAGAATATTGTGTGTTTAAAAATAAGGGGGTGCTCATTTTAAACAGAAACAAGGAAACTTTTCTCCCCCTCAAAAGATTGAGTGTCTTTGGAATTCCCTTCCTCAAAAGGAAGTGGTTACAGAATCTTTCAATATTTTTAAGACATAGATAAATAGAATTGGGCATAAAATCAGATTAACTGAATGGCGGAGCAGGCTCAAAGGCCAAGTTAGCCTACTCTTATTCCTTATTTATATGTTCTCAAGGGGAGCTAGGGACAGCAAGTGCTGGCCCAGTCAGCGATACATCCATCACATGAATGTTTGAATAAACGAAAGTCCTTGAGTTTAGGTCTACCCATAGTGCTGTTAGGAAGGGAAGTTTCAAGAGTTTGATCCCACAACATCCTTCAGCACCAACACTGTGGCAACAGCATGTATCATCTTCAAGATGCACTAAAGTAACTCATCAAGGTTCATCCAAAACCAACTTCCAAATCCACAACCACCTAGAATGAAAAGAGCACAGGTCCAAGATACAACCACCACTTGTAAATTAGTCTCAAAGCCAGATATAGTAATGATTTTGAATTATTTTGCTATTCCTTCACTGTTTCTAGGTCAAAACCCTGGGGCTCTCTTCCTCACATGATTACATGGATCTCCCTACACCACCAGGGACTACAGCAGCTCAAGAAGACAGCTCACTACCACCCTCTCAAGAGAATTAAGGATGGACAATATATGCCGACCTAGCTAACATTTTCCATATCCCATCAGCTAATAAAAAAAGTCAAGGAGCAGTGATATAGCTTTACATCAAGATGGTTTGTGGCTTGGACAGGATTTTACAGATGGTGATTCTGTAACCACTTCCTATAATCTGCTGGCCTTATCCTTCCAAGTTGTATAGATTAAAGATTTGGAAGATGCTGTTGGTTTTGAAGGGTTTAACCATGATAAACATCAAAAGAGACTTCCACGAGTTGGCAACACAGACGCAAAGGAGCATTAACTATTTGAGTAATGAGCCATTCATCATTGTTGCAGAATACTAATTGGGAATTTCGACAAACATGAGAAGAAAAATATAATGGAAATGAAAAAAAACAAAGAAATGGCTTTTCAGCAGCTGATTCCAGTTGAGAATCTAGCACTCATGCTGGCATGAGGGATCATTTAGCCTTGATCTCGACTCCAATAATTAAACTGACTCGTTCTCATTTAGGTACCACTCAATGTGCTGTTTCAAATAACTTACATCTTTAAAACTACAAAAATGTTTTAAAAGCTAGATGTTACTGTTAATAACCTTGCTGAGCAAGTACTTAACATCCTCACATTGAGATGGATTTTTAATGAGTGGGACTTGCTGATAACATCGAAGCAAGCTATTTAAAGATCGGGCAAATCATCGAGCACTGACTTCCTCTTTCCTAACATCTGTGCGAGTCAAATGGACTTGCAGAATCTAGCAACGTAGAAGACATCAAGCAGGGTAAGCAACCTCACTTTGAAGAATTCTCACATACATGAAAGAAAGTAAAACCCTTCACTTTTAACTTTAAAATTTTACTGTTAGTGAAAGAAATGACTGGGACAAACATATATAAATAAAGATCGAAGCTAATTTTTTTTTTAAATCAGTGCTTTTATTTCGTAATAAAGACAACTGACATTCAACCAATGTAAAAATATTCTATTTAAAGACCAGTGAGGTTGCTTAACCCTACTTATGAATTTTGTGTATTGCTAAAATCCAGTTAAACCCCATTCAGTAAGGTGCAATACTAGTGAGTTTTGAGAAGATTTGTAGCTCAGATTGAGGTTCTGGATGTAGGTTTGCTCGCTGAGCTGAAAGGTTCATTTTCAAATGTTTCATCACCATACTAGGTAACATATTCAGTGAGCTTCCAGACAAAGCACTGCTGATGTTTCCTGCTTTCTGTTTATATGTTTGGGTTTTCTTTGACTGGTGATGTAATTTCCAATGGTGATGTCATTTTCTTTTTCTCAGGGGGTGGTAAATGGGGTGGTAAAATACCATGCAAGAACTGTAACAAATACTACCTTGGACAAACAGGCAGAAAACTAGCCACAAGGATCTATGAACATCAACTAGCCACAAAACGATATGACCCTCTCTCACTAGTATCCTTACATACAGATAAGGAAGGACACCACTTCGACTGGGACAACACATTCATCCTAGTGCAAGCCAAACAGAGACACGCATGAGAATTCCTAGAAGCATGGCATTCCAACCGGAATTTTGTCAACAAACAAATATTTTTTTGAAATAGCGTATCTATAATGTGCTTTATATATATTATAATATTGTTTATTTCTGACATTGGAGTTTTGACTTTGAACTTCTGGCTTGATATTTTTGTGTGCCTGAAGGAGTTTATGATTAACTTGTAAGTATTTTATTAGCCATGGTGATGTCCTTTTAAAAAAGTCTGAGAAAGACAGTTTTGGAGCAGAATGAGAATTTGTTTACTTTGGGAGAGTTTACAAATGAACAAGGTGAACATATAATACATCAGGCATTTAGAAGAAGAGCCAGCAATTGATTTTTGGGGGAAACATCCATAGCTTGAAACAAAAAGGGTTTTTTTGATTCAGTTGAACAGTTCTGCAGGATGCTTAACAATTGCTACCGAGAAAGGGAAAAGATAGCTTAGAGTTGATAAAAACAGGTTACTTTAGTCAAGGCGTTTAGTTTAAAAATATCCAGAGCAGAAATGTTAGTTAAAATAAAAACATGAAGTCTTAGAGAAACTTGGCAGATCTGGTTGCAGCTTTGGAGAGAGAAACAGAGTTAACATTGCAAGTCTAATATGACTTCTCCACAACTGGGTTGACTGTGTTTCTCCAGCACTTCTGTTTTATTTCAGATTTCGAGCATCCATAGTATTTTGCTTTTATTTAGTATTTGATTAAAGCTTTGAAATGGTTATGTCAAGCTGCATAATTCTAGGCTCAGTTTTATGACAAATCAAGGAAGAGCCTTCCAGATTCTCATGGCCTGGAATTGAAGCAACAGCTCAGTCAAACCTTATGTGGGATCAAGAAAAGCATTCTCTGTGGTGTTTGAATACCTTATTGGGATATTGTTGGAATTAATGGGATTGTATTTTTACTGAGTTTGGAGATCTTTAAGTATGTGATATGTGTAAATAGTTGGTTTATTCTATTTTATTTTGTTTCTTTTGACTAAAAACTTATCTCTTATTGTTAAACCTGAATCTGTAGTATTGCCTGCTTATATCTTAGTGAAAGGACAAAACCTCAGAATGAATGGATGACCTGTTATAAGTGAGACGAGGAAACTTTCGTCAGCTAGAGGGTGCTTAATCTGTGGAACTTACCGGAGCAGAAGGCTGTGGAGGCCAAACCATTGAGTGTGTTTAAGACAGAGATAGATACGTTCTTGATTAGTCAGGGGATCAGAGGTTACAGGGAGATGGTAGGAGATTGAGGTTAAGAAACATATCAATCATAATCAAATAGCAGAGCAGATTCGATGGGCCAAGTAGCCTAATTCTGCTCTGTTTCTTATGGTCTTATAGTAATTATATCAGCAATAAGAAATGTAAAGTGCAGAAAAATAAGGTTATAGGATTAAGCAGTGGTCTCTTGAATTTTGTGATCTCGTATGTATCTGACTGACTGTTTCCCTTCATTTTAATGTTTGTAAAGCATTCTATAATGACTGATCATTACCATTTAGTCCCTGCATTTATCTAGATGTTGATAGTGCAAGTAAATGCAGTGAAAATTCTTCCCTGATTTCCACATAATTGACAAGATGAAATAAATTATAACACCTTTTGCAATTAAAAATAACTTTAAAAACTATGTCCTCCAAAAACATTGAAATGAAAATACCAATAGTAAATTATAATAAAGTGCAAAGTATGGCAACTACAGCATGAATTTTTAAAATTATGTAAAGCTCATCTGTTCAAACTTTAAAATTGCTGAAATGATAGAATGTTTCAAAAAATTGTTCTCAAGGCTGAATATGTCTGCATAATCTCAAAAATTCTTATTTTATTAATCTAGAAGAAACAGGCTTCTATATAAGACAATACCAAACTCAACCTTAACCATAACTTTCATAAAGTCACAGCTCTCCTGAAAAAGATGGATAAAAATTTTCTACTATGCAGTATTCCTCCAAACCTCTGGATATATCAAAATATTTCACTTTCAGTTAAGTACGTCTGAATTGTAGTTGCAGTGTAAGAATTGCAAAGCCAACTGCACACATTAAGATCTTACAAACAGCAATGGGAGAGTGACTAGATCATCTATTTCAAGGTGTAATTTCAAAACAATGTTATAAAACCTACTATATCCAGCTAAGAAGGAAGAAGATGAGACCTTAGTTACATGTGTACCTGAAACACAACATTCTGCAGAACTGTGCTAGGGTGTCAGGTTAGACTTTTTCTCAATGTGACTTGAAATGACAGAAAGTACTACTCCTGAATCACAATTGGCAGAAAAAAATTATACTTCTCGTTCACACTCATTAAGCAATGGGAGAAAATAAAGTATGTTGAACTGGGACTAACTGCCTCTGATGTTTCTGCTTACAGCTGATCCACTTGGTGAAAATTGACAAGCTCCAGTCCTATGAAAACCCTGCCTTTTCTTGCAAGATTAGTAAAGGAAGACATGGATTAAATCACCATCAAGCAAAACAAACTGATGGCTAACATTTATGTTACTGACACTGCTTAGAACTTTAACAGTCAAACCCGTACATAGGGTAATCGAAAGTTTGCAGACTTGAAATCTTTTCAAAGGGACGTGCATCTTTGCCAAGTTCATTCTGAAAGATATAATAGATACAAATGAAGGCTATACAGTTCATTCAGTTATTGTCTATTATAGCAATGCATTACACTGCATGGAAGGGGAGAAGCATGGACCCAAAAAAAACTTTCATTCTCTGCCTGTGTGTTTCATGCAAACAGGATTCTAGTTAATTTTGATCTCAGTCATCACACAACTATCTAATGTCCTGCTGAATGTATTAATTTTTAACACATCTAATCGAAACATTTGTAAATCTAAATTATAGAAACTGGTTACATTGATAATACATAATCAAATTATACAATTGCCTTACTCATCTCAAGATCTATCAAGATTCAAACAATTCAGTTTTTTTTAAGATATATTAGGCCTTCAACTTAATAGTTCTACTTTAAGGCTGTTCAACAGAAATTACAAACTACCTTAACTACATGCATGGTTTTTGTAAAAACACCTTACTCACATCTACAATACAGATAAATGTACTCCACACATATTGATCTTTTGTTACCAAGATTTTTCCAGGATATTTTGGCCAAAGAATTAAAGCCCTCAACAATTGTAAAAACACTTTGTCTTTCATTGAACAGTTGCACCAACAAAGTGCACATGCATATGCCAAGAGATCACACCCCACAAAATCAGTGACAATGCACTAATGAGGAACACACTGGGATTCCTGAGTTATTTAAATGTGGCCTGTGGCAATGTATTGAACAACTTACATCAAGCAGCTTACAGAATTACCACAATTTGATTTTGGCAACTTCCATTTATGCTTCTGGTACAACAGCACCAATAGTCTGCTAAGCAAGCTCAAAATATATAGGGTAGACAGGCAGGAGGCTAGAAGAACATAGCAAGCCAGGCAGCATCAGAAGGTGGAGAAGTTGATGTTTTTGGAGTAGCCCTTCTTCAGGACTCAGGGTGTGTGTGTAGGGGGAGCTGCAGATAAAGGAGGTGGTGGCGGCAGGGTGGTGAAGTGGGGATAGGTGAAGACAGGTAGTGGTTATGACCTGGTTGGTCAATGGGAGGAATAAATCTGGTTGGTGGCAGGGAGGAGTGGAAGGCAGGGGGAGGAGCTGGAAAGGGAGTCAGGGATGGGAGGGGAGGTTATTTGAAATTGGAGAACTTAATGTTGAGTCCTCCGGGATATAGGCTGCCCAGCTGGAACATAAGATGTTATTTCTCCAATTTGCGGTTTGGTTCGTTGTGGCAATGGAGGAGGCCGAGGATGGTCATGTCGGAAAGGGAGTGGGAAGGGGAATTAGACTGGGTGGTGACTGGGAGGTCCGGTCTGCCCATGCAGGCCCGACTGAGATGTTCAGCTAATCATTCCTTAAGTTTGGTCTCCCCGATGTAGAGAAGACCACATTGGGAGCACATGATGCAGTAAACTGGGTTGGAAGAGAGGCAGGTGAACCTCCGGCTCACCTGGAAGAACTGTTTGGAGCCCTGGATGGAGGTGAGGGGGGTGGTGTACCGGCAGGTTTTGCATCTTTTCCGGTTGCCGGAAAGGTACTTGGGTGGTCAGGGGGTTGGTGGGGAGAGTGGTGCAAACCAAGGACTGTCAAAGGGAATGGTCCTTGCGAAAGTCAGAAGGGTGGGGAGGGAAAGATGTTCTTGGTGGTGGAGTCTAGTTGGAGTTGGTGGAAGTGTTTAAGGATGATGCATTGGATATACGGAGGGTCAGCATTTTATAATCAAGCATTATACTTGCGGACATGAATAACATATTTATGCCATCTCAAGAAACTGGATCGCTTTCACCCAAGCTGCGATGAATAATGAAAATCAGATGGCAAGGCAAGGTCCCTTTATAAAAGCAAACATGAAAGCTCCATTACACTGACCAAGTCATATGATGCATGGGGATTATGGGGCATTAACAATCCAGAAGCATTATCCTAATAAACGGCAACAAGATATAAAGATTAAAAGTGACTGAAGTAGAACAAGAGTCCAAAATCAGAACAACTTGCTTAAGCATTGTATTAAAGAAGAGGAACAAGAAATACTGAGAATAAAAAGAAAATATTTAGGGGTTAGCATCTTCAGAAGTGGATATGTTGCTAGGTCCAGATGAAATGTATTCCAGGCTGTGTAGGAAAGCAAGGAAGGAAATAGCAGAGGTCCTTGACAATTCTTTCTTCTTGCAGGTACTTCTAGAATAGTGGAGATGTGTTAATCATATATCATTCTTTAAATCTTAACTCCAGCCACCAACCAAAGAGGCATCATCAATATTTGTGAATGCATACTTTGTCTAATCTATATGTATTTGATTGAAACAAGTTGGTAAGATTTTATGCAACAAGATCTGACAAAGCCATCTCAGTGTTAGAAAGTCAGACACTTATTCCCAAATTCATTGTTTTGAGCTCCATTAAAGTTGATGATTTTTATCAATGGTGAATTTGCACAGGGATCTGGAATTTCCAAGACTGATTCTCACCCATTCTAATAAGATGCTGAGGAAAAAAAAATTATTTTGGATTTCAAGAATCTGACTATTAAAATAGTTGCTTTCTTGGTAGTTTATTTTTCCATTAACTGATTTTGTTGTTATTACAGTTGTAAAACACCATCTTGCAAAAACAAATAGCTAATTCAGTGACAAAATGCAGATCTGCATTTAAAAGTTATTTTAAAAATTGACACTGGTGTGTGCATCTCTGCATGTACATGCCCTAGTGTTTCAGCAGAAATATGAAAGGAAGTAGCTCATCACCATCACCTCTTCTCAAGGGCAATTAGAGATTGGCAATAAATGCTAGCCTAGCCCACAGCGTCAAAGTCTCATGGTATTTTTTTTTAAAAACACAGACTTATAATGGGAGTAAGGCCAGCTGCAATAAGCCGAACCTCAGTGGTGGGCAAATAAGCAGGAAAAAAATTAGGGATAATATTAATCAGCATTTAGGAGAGCATGGATCACTCCATCAGAGCCTTGTAAAAGACAGGTTTACTGAATAGTTGAAGGAATTTTTTGAGAAGCTAATAAGGAGCATCAATGAGGACAGCATATCTTGTATAGAATACATAGACGTTAGCAAGGCTCTTTAAAAAGTCACAACATGAGGTAATGGTCAGAATAATAAAATTCTGTGGAAATGTGTCAAGTTACATCTAAAGTTAGAAAGAAGCAAAGAATGATTGTGGGAAAGGTGTTCTTGTGATTCCAAGACAATTTCCAGTGATCTAATGTATTGTGAAGGTTCCTTGACCTTTGTAATGTATCTTAATGATTTAAATTTGCAGATAGGAGATAGGATGCTTTCGGATGAAATAAGGAAAAAGGTTAGCTGGGTAAAGTAAGGAATAAAGCCGTAGACTATAAGAAGATATCAATTAGCCCATCAGGGAGGAAAATGGCCAATAGAGTTTCAGTCAGAGAAACATGAGATAATGGCTTTGGAAAAGGCAAAAAAAAAACCATGATAAATGGTAGAACACTGAAAAACGTAGAGGTGCAGAGGAACTTGGGAGTGCATGTCCATAGATCACTGAAAATGATGGGTCAATTGTACAAGGTGGTCAAGATAATACTGTAGAGAGAACAGCTTTCTTAGCTGAGAACTCAGTAAAACACCGATTAGGTCACAGGTACAGTCGTGCATAATATTCTAGTTACCACTTTACAGAAAGATGTGATTGTACTGGAGAGTTTATAAAGGAAAATTACAAAGATGTTTCCATAACTGAAAAATCTTTGCCATGAGAAAACAATGAACACCTTTGTATGAACTTGACGAAACTGAGATTATTTAATTGAGGTGCTAGGAAGGGCTCTGATAAAGCGGGTAGTAATGACATTTCTTTTCACACGGAGGTCAATGGATTTAAAGTAATTGATAACCGGATTACATAAATGTTTTTTTCAAATCCAGACGATGTGAAAGGTTTGGAGCTCACTGCTAAAACAGTGGTATATAGTCAGAAACCCGCACTTCACATGGAAAGTTCGTGGATAATGCACTTAAAGTGCTGTAACTAACAAGACTGGTGACAAGCTGTAAAATGAAAGTTGGTTGGATAACTCATTTTAACTGCCAAAACTACTATAAATCGAATGTCCTTCGGCATAGATTTCTGGAAGAAAGCAGAGCGAAAATCATCCCTGAAAGACGTTGAATGAGACCCTTCAATTTACAGGCGCCGAATGTATACCCCAGCTGGGGAGATCTCTGAAAAATCAATCTAATTTATCAAGGGTTCGTTGTATACTTGCAGTCTTTGCAATAATTACCTAAATAATCATCTTCAAAAGTATCTACAGAAAACGAATGTTTTGGATGTTTTCAACAGACGGGCCGCATTTTACATGTATTTGTTTATAAACCGCTTGGGATTACATTGCAAATAGTAAACAAAGGCTATCGTCATTTCTACTTTTTTCTACGCTTTACTCTTGTAATTCTCGCAATCTATCCACGCTGGCAGTAGGAGCGCCTCCCGCAGAATTGGAGTACAGTATCTAATCTTACTACGTAAAAATACTTCTCTTCCCACAGATAAACTGCATGCGTGGCAGTTTCTCAACGTTATGTTTTCTAATGAATGCCTGCACTTTTTAGCGATTGTACTTTATATAGTCGATAGAAGACTATCTTAATGTCCTCCTTAGCGTTTCGTGCCATATATCAATCAATACTTAAAATATTGCCATATTGATTGTACTAAATCGAACATGTTTATTGTCCTCTAAGAGGAACAATTACCCAGAAACTTTTGGAAAATTTCTCTCCCATCTGATGTATATAAAGTGGAGCCGCATCATAGCGCGCCCCTACACTTAGCTCTTGCGATTACTAAGGTTTTTCCTAAAAGATGAAGCCAGGCAGCTGTGCCATAGTGACTGAGGAATTCTTACCTTCACTCTCCGGCTTGCTCAGGTCAGACAGCGGAACAGTGATAAAGCCAACACCACTTCTACCCCGCTCCACGCATTCAATGCAAACAGACAAAAGACCTCTCGCCCATTTTATAACCAACCACAGGAAAGATCCAGAAAGAATTCGCTGAACGTATGTGAAACCCGAGCCCGCAGAACCGCCTACATTGAAAAAGTTAGTGTATATCCTCATGATCCAGTTTGCAAGAGTTTATAAAATCAAGATCAATTTAATTGGGGAAATCAACAGAACACATTTAACATTTATTGGGGTAGGGGTGGTGGGCAGGTTTTTGAATTTTCTATTTGTGCAGTTTATGTAAATAAAATTGAAAGAAAAAAATGGTGGTAAATAAAGAAAATCTAATACGATAGCCGGAAATCAATGCATTAAAAAGAAATTTCACTTCTGTTGTTTTCGCTTTATTCTAGTACTAAAAAATAGGTGCAGAGGGAAGTACATATCCACCGTTCACTGAATGGTCAATGAAGTTGGACAGGTCAAAATGATATTACCAACTTTACATTTTCTGTTTTAGCAATTAGCAATTGAGGTGTAAGGTTTTACATATCAAGGTTGTGATTTAGACCACATTCTCTACATGAATTTATTAAACTGGTCAAATAGGGTATTTTAAATCAAGGGTACCAATATTTTGTGCTTTTAGCACGCCTTTAAACGTTTTAGTCATGACATCGTACTAAGAAATTAAAACAAACACTTGTAACAGTATTATAAAAGAAAACGATTGTCAGATCGATAAGAGAAGGAAAATGGCACATGAACTTTAATTATGACGAGAGTTTGATCATACTTTTGCTTTTTGTGTGATTTCAGGGAAAAAAATTACTGTAATAGTATTTTTTGCATTTAGGTGTAGCCCATCAGGGTTTTCCACTATAAGCAGTTAAGCATAGATACACCACCCCCAGGCTTCACGCCGGGAATTGCCACGTCGGCAGTTAAGAAATATCCGTCAGTTTTCACATCTGCACTTAGTTATTTTACACTGACTCTTTAACTTCCAAAATGTAGATGTTCTTTACCTCGACCACGTGCCCTCCCAATCAACACAATACAATTCTAGATTACGTTTTAAGCGTATAATAGCATACTTTATTAAAATGAATGTACTGTTGGAAGTATGGACATCACAACAAAGAAAATTATGGCATTTCATTTAAAATAAATAACTTATCTGCAAAGGACTGAGGACTTCGAGCTTTCAAAATGTCAATGTGTGAATGTTCTATCTGGTTAAATTCTAGTGTAGTTTTGTGCCCACCAAAGTTACCACAGACATCAATACTCACCTCTGCACATGGCTCTTTTTTAACCTCACCCGAAAAATCCTTTGTCGCCTTCACGGATTATCTTCCTCAAATTTGACTGCTCACTCCATAGTGCCATATACCTGTAATCCTCACCTACAGCCAAGCTAGTCCTTAACGCAATGAAAGCTGGTGTCAAACAGGGTTGTATCATCGCACAAACCCTCTCCTCTATCTTTCTCAAAGCATCACCACACCTCATCTCCAGCGAATTACTTGTAGTCGTGCAGATAATTTACAAGACAGGAAACAGTTCCACCTAAACTGCCATCAATCCAGATCAAAATGACTTCAGTCATGAAGCTTGTGTGGGCATCCACTCAGAAACTAAGCTCCAACTATTTTTGACTCCTTCTCTGAAGATTACAAAATAGAACTTTCAACAAACCAGAAAACTGATTCTCTCCAAAACAGTTACAAAAAACTCCCCATCCACAAAGATCAATAGTGAGATCCAGAATTAGATAGGATGGTGAAGGCGGCATTTGGAATGCTTTCCTTTACTGGTCAGAACTCTGAGTATAGGAGTTGGAAGGTCATGTTGCAGCTGTGTAGGACATTGGTTAGGCCACTTTTGGAATAATGTGAGCAATTCTGGTCTCCCTCCTATCGAAAGGAAGTTGTGAAACTTGAAATGGTTCAGAAAAGATTTACAACAATGTTGCCAAGGTTGGAGAATTTGAGCTATAGGGAGAGGCTGATTAGGCTTGGGCTGTTTTTCCTGGAGCGTCAGAGACTGAGGGGAAACTTTATAGAGGTTTATAAAATCATGAGGGGTAAGGATAGGGTAAATAAACAAGGTGGGTGAGTCCAGAACTGGAGGGCATAGGTTTTGGGTGAGAGAGGAAAAGTTTTAAATGGACCTAAAGGGCAACCTTTTCATGCAGAGGGTGATGCTTGTATGGAATAAGCTGCCAGAGGAAGTGGTGGAGGCTGGTACAATTACAACATTTACAAGGCATCTGGATGGGTATATGAATAGGAAGGGTTGAGAGAGATATGGGCCAAGTGCTGACAAATGGGACTAGATTAGGTTGGGATATCTGGTCTGCATGGACGAGTTGGACCGAAGGATCTGTTTCCGTGTTGTACATCTCTATTACTGTGGATTATTTACCAGATCTTGGGAGCTTTCTTCTCTCAGTGAAGTCATACACAATTAAAATTATCATCATATCCAATAAGCTCACACAGCCTTTAACTGACTGAGGAAAAGAGTTTTTGAGGACCATAATCCTCAAACTCAAGGCTAAGGTCATGGGTAGCAATGATCCCTGTTCACTGGTATGCTTTTTTTTTTAGATGGCAACTTTTTTTTTATTAGAAATTTAACATTTTTACAAGTTTACAAAAATAAACAAAACTCTCAGATATAAACATTGATCAATTAGCTCCTCAAATATACAATAGCCAAAATTTGACAAAAAAAACAAAACAACAAAAAAAAATGAAAAAAAAAACAACAAAAAAGAACAAACAGACAAAACTCAACTATCTAATAAAACCTGTATTCGTGCGGGATTCCTCCCCCGAGGGGCCGCGGACCAGCCAGGTTTGTAATCTCAATTAAATAAAAGCCCTTGTTAGGATAGCCGAAATATCTGTATTTATGTAATTCAAAAAGGGCTGCCATATTTTATAAAATAATTCGGTCTTTCGGTGCACCATATTTGTAAGGAAGTCAAGGGGAACACATTCCATAATTAATCTGTGCCAATTTGAAAGTCCAGGGGGGCCCTCAGCCACCCAGTTCACCAAAATATTTTTCCTTGCACAGAAAGAAAGAATAGAAAATAGTCTCTTCCCGTACGTGTCCAGGGAGGGAAAGTTCAAAAAGCCCAAGAGGAGAGATACGGGGCCCACTTTTATTTCCGTTCCTAAAATTTCTGTCAGGGTACTTGCTACTTTAGTCCAATATCCACGGATCTTATGACAGGTCCATAAGCAATGTACAAGAGTGCCCACCTCTATTTTGCATTTAGGACACATTGGAGATGCTCCTGCCTTAAATTTTGCCAATCGAACCAGTGCTATATGGGCCCTATGAAGTATCTTCAGCTGGATAGCCTGGGTTCTGTTAAAAATAGTAATTCTTCTAGCATTTTCCCAGATATCATTCCACGTTTCTGTGGAGATTTCTAGTCCCAGATCCTGATCCCATGTTTTAAGCAGATTATCCATATCTCCCGATACTTCATCATGTAATAAATGATAAATAGTACTGA
>NC_057724.1:54940920-55005952 GCF_004010195.1 Chiloscyllium plagiosum
AAAGTTGCTTAAATATAATATTACACCACTAATTCAGTTACTAAACTATTATAAATGATTTATAAATGATTTGGTGAGCTTGGTAGGGGGTAGGTGACCCACTGTGCCCAAGTCTTGGGAGGAGCACTATAGACTCAGTCTTACTGGGTCGCCGCCATCTTGGATCCCCACTGGTATGCTTTTGAGGCATGCACAATTTATTTCTGCCACTCTAAAGGACTGGAGCATAACACTCATGCTATTTAAGAACAATGAACAATAAGCACAGGAACAGGCCCTTCGGCCCTCTCAGTCTGCACTGACACATATTGCCCTTCATACTAAAACTGTCTTCACTTACAGAATCCACGTCCTTCTATTCCCTTCCTATTCATGTATTCGTCCAGGTGCTTCTTGAATGCTGCTATTGTGTCTACTTCCACCAACTCCTCTGGCAGTGTATTCCAGACACTCACCACTGTTCATGTGAAAAACTTTCCTTGCACATCTCTTTTAAACTTCCCTCCTCCCCCCACTCCACCTCCGCACCTTGAACCTGTGTCCTCTAATAATTGACCCCTCCAGTCTGGGAAAAAGCCTCATACCTTCCACTCTATCCATGCCATTCACAATCTTATAAACTCCTATCAGGTCAACCCTCAACCTCCTGCATTCCAGTGAAAACAAATCCAGCCCATCCAACCTTGCTTCATTGCTAAAGTTCCCTATACCAGGCAACATCCTGGTAAACCTTTTTCTGTACCCTCTCCAAAGCATCCACATATTTTTGGTAATGTGACCAGAACTGTATGTAATATTCTAAGTGTGGCCTAACTAAAGTTCTATAAAGCTGCAGCATAACATATCTATCCTTTTGGTCAATGCCCCTTCCAATGAAGGCAAGCATGCCATAGGCCTTTTTTACTACCTTATCTACCTGCACTGTTACCTTCAATGATATGTGGACCTGCACATCCTGATCTCTCTGCATATCATTACTCCTAAAGGTTCTGCCATTCACTGTAGAATTTCCATTTTACTTGCCCTTGCAAAATGTGTCACCTCACATTTGTCTGGATTAAACTCCATCTGCCATTTCTTAGCCCATGCTTCCAAGTGATTTATATCCTGCCGTATTTTCGGACAATCCTCCTCACTATCCGCAACACCACCATTTGTATTGTCTGCAAATTTACGAATTAGGCCAGCTACATTTTTCTCCAAATCATTTACGTAGGTCATGAAGAGCAGAGATACCAGCACTGATTCTGTGGAACACCACTATCCCAACCCTCCATTCTGAAAAGCATCCTTCCACTGCTACCCTCTGTCTTCTATGAATTCTGAATTCATCTTGCCAGCTCATCCCTGATACATGTTTCTTCAACTTTTGTACCAGTCTGCCATGAGGACCTAGTCAGGGGCTTTACTGAAGTGCATGTAGGCAACATCAATTGTTTTTTTCTCATCACCTCCTCAAAATACTCAATCATGTTAGTGAGGTATGACCACCTCCATGCAAAACCATGCAGTCTACCATTAAGTCCATTTGCTTCTAAACATGTATAGATCTTGTCCACAAGAATCTTTTTCAATAATTTCCCTATCGCATGTGATTTTCAGGATTATTCCATTTATCTATCTAAAACAAAGGGAATAACCACTGGCTATTCTGCAGTCCCTTGGGACCTCACTTGTGGTCAAAGGGGACACAAAGATATCTGTCAATTTCATAGAATTGCATAGAATCCCTACAGTGTGGAAACAGGCCCTTTGGCCCAACAAGTCCACATTGACCCTCCGAAGAGTATCCCACCCACACGCATTCCCTATTACTCTACATTTCCCCCTGACTAATGCACCTAAACTATACATCGTTGAACACTATGAGCACTTCAGCATGACTAATCCACCCTAACCTGCATATCTTTGGACATGGTAGGAAACCAGAACATCTGGAGGAAAGCCACACAGATATGGGGAGAATGAGCAAATTCCACACAAGGAGTCACCAGAGGCTGGAACCGAACCCAGGTCCCTAGCTCTGTGATGCAGCAGTGTTAACCACTGAGCCATTGTGCTCAGAAATTTGTTCTCTTCCCTCTGTGATGAAGCTGCTCCTTTAACAAGGTTATGCTGTCCTTGCCTTTTTTTCAGAGAGATCGTAAACAACTCAGTCTCTGAAAAGCCTGGGGTTGAAGGGTTTTAGGATCAATTTGATAATAGCTAATAGATACTGCCTCAGACAGAAGGCTTTCAAATTTTTCAAAAAGAACACTTGTACAATGAAAGGTGAGTGGCCAATTCTCCCAGCTCAGGTTTTCTCTGGCTTGATTTGGTATTAGCAGTGGTGTGGAAAAAAACTGCTGAACCCAAAGAGGCAGGTCATAGAGTCACAGAGTCATAGAGATGTACAGCACGGAAACAGACCCTTCAGTGCAACTCGTCCATGCTGACCAGATATCTCAACCCAATCTAGTCCCACCTGCCAGCACCTGGCCCATATCCCTCCAAACCCTTCCTATTAATATACCCATCCAGATACCTTTTAAATGTCGCAATCGTATTAGCCTCCACCACTCCCTCTGGCAGCCCATTCCATACATGCACCACCCTCTGCATGAAAACATTGCCCCTTAGGGTCTCTTTTATATCTTTCCCTTCTCATCCTAAACCTATGTCCTCTAGTTCTGGGCTCACCCACCCCAGGAAAAAGATCTTATCCATGCCCCTTATGATTTTATAAACCTCAATGAAGTTATAAGGTTCATAACCTCAGCATCCAACATTCCAGGGAAAACAGTCCTGGCATATTCAACCTTTCTCTAGAGCTCAAATCCTCCAATCCTGGCAACATCCTTGTAAATCTTTTCTGAACCCTTTCAAGTTTCACAACATCCTTCCGATAGGAAGGAGACTTGAATTGCACACAATATTTCCAAAAGTGGCCTAACCAATGTCCTGTACAGCCACAACATGACCTCTCAACTCCCATACTCAATACTCTGACCAATAAAGGAAAGCATACTAAACACCTTCTTCACTATCCTATCTACTGGCAACTCTACTTTCAAGGAGCTACCAACCTGCAGTCCAAGGTCTCTTTGTTTAGCAACACTCCCTAGGACCTTACCATTAAGTGTATAATTTCTGTTAAGATTTGCTTTCCCAAAATGCAGCATTTCGCACTTATCTAAATTAAACTCCACCTGCCACTCCTCAGTCCATTGGCTCATCTGATCAAGATCCTGTTGTAATCTGAGGTAACCTTCTTCGCTGTCCATTACACCTCCTCTGACTTCTCTCCTGTAAGAACCTATGTTAATTTTACCTTTTGTGCCAAGGTGTTTGTTGGGATTTTTGCAAGCATTTGGAACAGCATAATTAAATTGGGATGATTTGTTGGGTTTTCAGAGAGGTTGTTATTCAGTATTCGGTTTTCTGTTGGTTGCGTTTCATTCAGTAATCTTGTAAATAAATTGTTTTTTAAAAAACTAAATGGTTTGACCTGTGGCATTTCTCCTGGAATATCCACTTTACACCTGCTAAAACCAACCAGCAAAGTTAGGGTCTGGGCTAACTTCCTGAAATGTTTTGAGGGGTCTGGCCTGGTCCAGAACACCTCCCTCAATATTCTGGTATAGATCCCAACACGACCCAGGGACTTAGTTAGCTTAATATTTTTTAAGACACACCTCTACCTTTTTAATAGCAACTTGGCTTAGAGATTCAACACTCCCTTCCCTGAGATCATCCTTCATCAAATCCTTCTCTTTGGTGAATACCAATAGAAAGCATTTGTTTAGGACCTCACCTACTTCTTCTGGCTCCACACATTGATTCCTTCCTTTGTCCTTGAGTGGGCCAAGCCTTTCCCTGGCTACCTGTTTGCTTTTTAATATATGTATAAAAAGCCTTGGGATTCTCCTTAAAGCCATTTGCTAATGATTTTTCATGATCCCCTTTAGCTCTTCTAATTTGTTGTTTCAGTTCTTTCCTACTTTCCTTACATACTTCAAGGGCTTCTTCAGTTCCCATCCTCTTGGACTTTACATATGCTTTCCTTTTCTTATTGACTAAGGTCCTGACATCCATAGTCATCCAAGACTCACATAATTTGCCATACCTATCCTTCATTCTCGCAGGAACATGCCACACCTCAACTCTTATCAACTGTTGTGTGAAGTACTCCCACATGTCCAGTGTGGATTTACCCTCAAACAGCTGCTCCAATCAAACCTCTCCAGTTCCTGCTTAATATTGTTGTAGTTCTCCTTCCTCCAATTTAACACCTTCACCCAAGGACTACTGTTATTCCTATCCATGGAGTATCTTAAAACTCACGGTATTATGATCACTACTCCCAAAATGCTTCCCCACTGAAACTTCACTCACCTGGCTGGGCTCATTTCCCAAAACCAGGTCCAATATAACCCCTTCCCTGGTTGAACTGTTATACTGTGTCAAGAAACTTCACGAATGGTCCTTACAAATTTTGCCCCTTCTAAGCCCCGAGCACAAAGTAAGTCCCAGTCAATGTGGGGAAGTTAAAATCACTCACAACAACCCTGCTGTTTTCATATATTTCAAAAAATCTGTCTATGCATTCTCTCCTCTATCTCCCGCTGGCTGTTGGGAGGCCTGTAGTATACTGCCAGCATCGTAATTTCACCTTTTCTATTCCTGATTTCTACCGATGTTGCCTCGCTGCACGAGTTTTCTGGTGTATCCTCCCATAGTACAGCTGAGAGATACTCCTTTACCAGTAATGTAACTCACCCAACCATTTTATACCCCTTTCTATCACATGTGAAACAGCTAGATCCTGGGACATTCAGCTGCCAGTCCTGTCCCTCTTTCAGCCAAGTGTCCGGAATCGCAATGATCTATAGCTCCAAGTACAGGTCGTTCTGCTATAACACGCATTTTGTCAATGTGAATGTACTGTAACACAACTGAGGAATTGGGAAGACTGTTTCTAAAGCACAAACCTTTAAAATATGTGCTTGCTGTAACGCGATTATATCACCAACACTTTAAGTGCTGTTTCTAAAAGGCATTTTTTCTATAACACAGGGTTACACAAGAATGCAACTATGATATAGAAGAACTGACTGTACTAATCAACGCACTGAGTTCACTTACCTTGCCAATTATAGTTCTCGCATTGCAACACTTGCATTGCAGACCACCTCCCCACTCTTTTCAGCACTATTTCCATGCCTGTTCTTGTTCTTAGTCATGTTTGCCTTGACTTCTATTTCTCCCTCAATTTCGGCATCCACTGTCCTACTCCTTTGGTTCCCCTCCCCAACCACTCTACTACCAATAACCACATCAGTCCCAGTCCTGCTCAGGTGTAACCCTTCCAGTTTGTACAGCTCCCACCTTGCCAGAACTGGTCCCAGGCCCCCACAAATCGAAACCCTCCCCTTCACACCATTCTTTCAGCCACGTGGTCATTCCACATTCATCCTACTGTTTCCATCCACTACACTTTGGTAGTAGATGCAAAGTATCCAGCCTGGAGCTCGGTAACCAGTGGTGTTCCGCAGGGATCTGTTCAGGGACCTCTGCTCCTTGAGATTTTTAGAAATGACTTGGATGAGGAAGTGGAAAGGTGGGTTAGTGAGTTTGCCAATGACACGAAGGT
Source organism: Chiloscyllium plagiosum (assembly GCF_004010195.1). Lineage (NCBI taxonomy): Eukaryota > Metazoa > Chordata > Chondrichthyes > Orectolobiformes > Hemiscylliidae > Chiloscyllium > Chiloscyllium plagiosum. Next base: position 54,946,553 of record NC_057724.1, read on the forward strand.
TGGTGGAGTTATGGATAGTATGGAGGGCTCTTGTGGGTTGGAACGGGACATTGACAGGATGCAGGAAACGGGACATTGACAGGATGCAGAACTGGGCTGATAAGTGGCAGATGAATTTCAACCTGGAAAAGTGTGAAGTGATTCATTTTGGAAGGTCAAATTTAAATGCAGAATACAGGGTTAAAGGCAGGATTCTTGGTAGTATGGATGAATGTCCCACGTCCCATAGATCCCTCAAGGTGCCACCCAAGTTGAGAGGGTTGTCAAGAAGGCATATGGCTTGTTGGCTTTCATTAGCGGGAATTTGAGCATAAGAGCCGCAAGGTTATGCTGCAGCTCTATAGAGCCCTGGTTAGACCACACTTGGAATATTGTGTTCAGTTCTGGTCGCCTCATTACAGGAAGGATGTGGAAGCTTTAGAGAGAGTGCAGAGGAGATTTGCCAGGATGCTGCCTTTACTAGAGGGAACATCATATGAAGAAAGGTTGAGGGAGCTGGGGCTTTTCTCATTGCAGCGAAGAAGGATGAGAAGTGACTTAATAGAAGTGTACAAGATGATGAGAGGTATAGAGAGTGGATAGTCAGAGACTTTTTCCCAGACAGAAATGGCTATCACGAGGGGGCATAATTTTAAAGTGATTGGAGGAAAATTTAGGGGAGATGTCAGAGGTAGGTTCTTTAAACAGAGTGGTGGGTATGTGGAATGCACTGCCAGTGATCGTAGTAGAGTCAGATACATTATGGACATTTAAGCTACTCTTGGATAGGCACATGGAAGATTGTACAATGAAAGGTATGTAGGTTAGTTTGATCTTAGAGTAGGATAAAAGGTTGGCACAACATCGAGGGCCGAAGGGCTTGTACTGTTCTATGTTCTATATTCTGACTAGCTCATGGCACTGCTAGTAATCCTGAGATAACTACCTTTGAGGTCTTACATTTCAACTTTCTTCCCAGTTCTCTATATTCTGCAATTTGTGATGCTTTCTGAAGAAAGCAAATCCAAATTCAATGGCAAAAACCATTCAAAAACAGCATCCTTGTCAATTCAACATGCCATCAAGTTAATCACTCAAATATGGCCAGGACACATCACTCCTAAGCCAGACACCAGATTTCTAAAGCAATTAATTTATTTGAAATTCAGTTGGGCAGGGAAATTCCAGAATAGTGGAATTGCTTTAGTAATGGTCACCAAGTATTGCTACAGAAGTCAAACATTCCTGTTGACTGATGGGAGATCCTGATTTGTGACAAACCAAAATGGAGAAAGTTCATTCAAGAAGGGACCATGAGACTTTGTTGAGGAATCTTGGAGAACATACGAAAATCCAAAGAATTCATCTGTGTGTGGTAGAATCTACAGGTTGCATACTGGACTTATCAGCCACTTCAGAACCTATTGAACTGAGAGAAAGCAAGTCATCCTCAAACCTGTGGGTCTGCTGAAGGATAAATGGTTAAGGAAGTTAGTTTCAGTGGAATAGGTTTTGGTAGCAGTTCCTTACACTTACATTTTAATGGGGGATTGTGCTTCCGCATTGCAAAGAACTTCATAAACTAGACATTAACTCAGGAGTCAGCAATGCAGAAGATGGTAATGGCACTTCCCAAACTAGGATATTTCCTGGTCTAATTTGGGGTTTTTTTTTTGGTGTTTGTGTAACACAATAAAAGACAGAATAGCAAGACATACACAAGCTTCAGTCTTGTTGCATTAAGTAGGCAGCAAGTTATCAACTAAAATTCAATTCTTCACTACTGATCAGTGTCTCCTGCTACAAAGTGCACACGTGTGGAGGAAATATGACTTAGCCATAATACTCTTTACCCAAGGTCTGCTTACACTTATTGTCCATGCTCAAATCTGAAAAAATGGCCACTTAATTGATGTTTTAAAAAATAACTGATGCCTGTAAGAAATGATGTGTTTGATTTTGGCCACTACTACTGAATGCCATAGTAGGAATGAAATATCGGCCAAGTTGTGCCTTCTGGCAATCACACCTGCTGGGGTCAAGAATAGAAGATGAAATGAAACGTCACTGGCTTCCAGTCTTCTGCTGCTGGGCAATCAATTCCTCTTTCAGTTACTTTCAGCCTAGGTGTGTGGCCCATATGCTACCTGAATGATTCTAATTAGCATCTGATGAACGTTCTCAGCAAGCACCTATAATCAGTCTAAATGACCATTTGTCTCTGACTGGAAGGGTGAACTTTCTGGCACACTCATCTTCGAAAGTCCATGGGGAAAGCTTTCCACTGGTGTCCTGCACATTGGAGGTTGGCTAATGAAATGCCATTATTCAAAAAAGACAGTAGAGAGAAAACAGAGAATTATATTGGCCATAGGATATGGAATAGGGATATGGGCCAAATGCTGTCAAATGGGTCTAAATTAACTTAGGATATCTGGTCAGCATGAACAACTAGGATCGAAGGGTGTGTTTCCATGCTGTACGATTCTATGACTCTATAGATCAGTGAATCTTACATCGGTAATGGGGAAGATACTAGAGCGCATTATCAAAGATTTTCTAGAAGAGGACTAGAAAACAGTGGTAGAATCAGATACAGCATGGATTTACTAAAGGGAAATCATACTTGACACATCTACTAGAAGTTTTCATCAATGTAAGTCATAGAGCTGTTCAGAGAGAGCCGGTGGATGTAGTTTATTTGGACTTTCAGAAGGTTTTTGACAAAGTCCCACAGAAGAGATTAATGTGTAAATTTAAAGCATGTGATGGAGAAGTAGTTTATTGAGATGGTCAGCAGACAAGAAACAAATAGTAGGAATAAATCGGTTATTTTCTGAATGGCAGGTAGCGAATAGTGGATACCACAGGGATCAGTACAAGACCCCAGCTGTTCCCAATATATGTTAATTATTTAGATGAGGGAACTAAATGTAATATCTCAAAATTTGCAAATAACATAAAGCTGGGAGGAAAATGCATTCTGATTTGGACAGGCTGAGTGAATGGGAAAACGCATGGTAGATGATGTATAAATGGATAAGTATGAGATTATCCACCTTGGTAGCAAAAATAGGAATGCAGATTATTGCTAAATGGCTATAAATTGAGAGTTGGAATGTTTAATGAGACCTGGGTGACCTCATACATCAGTTGCTGAAAGTAAGTGTGCAGGTGCAACAGGCAGTGAAACTCAGCAAACCTGGCAATATCTGTGGAGAAAAAGCAGAGTTAATGTTTCAGATCTCCAGTTCTTTGTTTTACTTTAGTATAAAAAGTCACACTGTATGTTGGCCTTCATAACAATAAGATTTGAGTACGAGAACAAGGATGTCTTGCTGCAGTTATACGGGGCTTGATGAGGTGGCATCTGGAATATTGAGAACAGTTTTGGTCTCCTATCTGAGGAAGGGTGTCCTTGCCATTCAGGGACTACAACAAGGGTTTACCAAATTGAATCCTAGCAAAGCAGGACGAACAGATGAGGAGAGATTGAGTTGGTTAAGATAGTATTCACTGGAGTTTAGAAAAATGGGGGGGGGGGGGGATTTCACACAAACCTATAAAATTTCAACAGATCTAGACAGGTTAGATACAGGAAGGATGTTCCTGATCATGGGAAAGCCTGGAGTCAAAGGTCATATTTAAGGATAAGGGGTAAGCCTTTTGGAACTGTGATGAGGAGAGATTTCTGCACCCAGTGTGGTTAGCCTGTGGAATTCACTACCACAGGAAGGGTTTGAGGCCAAAACATTGTGTGTTCAAGAAGGAGGTCATGTGATTAAAGGAATCAAGGGGAGGAAGGCAGGATTAGGGTACTAAGCTCGATGATCAGCCATGATAATATTGAATGACACACCATGCTTAAGAGGTTGAATGGCCTAATCCTGTTCCTATCTTTTATGTTTCTAATAAATCAGAGAAAAAAAGACCATCAACAATTCTGGGGATAAAATGTATTCTAAACAGGGAGGACAGAATAATCTCCAACAGTGTTGATGGTGCGGAGGAGCATGTGGAGCCTGATAAAGGCACAATGCCCGAAACGTCGATTTTCCTGCTCCTTGGACGCAGCCTGACCTGCTGTTATTTTCCAGTGCCATACCTTTCGACTGGAGTCATGTGTAGGCCAGACCAGGTGAGGATGACAGTTTCTTTCCCGAAAAGACATTAGTGAACCAGGTAGTTCTTCTGACATTCAACAATGGATTTGTAGTCATTAGACTGTCAATTCCAGATTTTTATTGAATTCAAATTTCACCATCTGCCATAGCAGGATTTGAACCTGGATCCCTAGAACATTATCTGGGGCTCTGAATTAACAGTCCAGAAATAATACCAATATTAGGGTTGAGGTGCTTTCTGCAAGGAAAGGAAAAAACTCCTTTTTCAGAGGTCTGATAGTTTTTCCCCCAATCATTCACACCCACAAGCTGTTCCGCTACCTGGAAGCCAATCACATAGTTGTCAGTAAGCAAAAGCCCTTTATTATCAAAAACCAATCACCATTCCACAGACCAATCAGCTAATAATGTTAGCTGAATTTCCATTTATATACACCACTTGACTGAAGTGGGAAGAGGACTATTTTAAAACACAACAATTGTACAAATGATTACTGCACTTTTTAAAAGCAAGTTACCTGACACTCATTGTTTACACTGCAGCTTGCTCAAGGAGTGGACATGCATACTTCAGTGATCCATTCTGCACTGGATTAGAAAAAATCCATCCTCTATCTGCAAAAAAAAACCAACTTGCTGGATATTTTCTGTTCAGAGATGCTATTACATACTTCTGTAAAAGGACTTGAACATAGGCCTCCTGGTTCAGAGGTAGAGATACTTCCACTGTGCTACAAGAGCCCCAGTGATCCAGAGTCTTTTTAAAATTAACCTATTTTCTTAATCAACGTGTTCAGAAATATTACTATACCCCTCTGGAGCAGGTGGGACTTAAACCAGGCCTCCTGGCCCAGATAGGGACACTATCACACATGCCACAACAGCCCCAGTGATCCATTATGTTACAAACCTCCAGTAGCTGTGGGAAATGATCAGTTTGCTGACTGATGATCCACTGTGCACTGGGTTCCCAACCTCCAGCAGCTGTGGGAAATGATCAGTTTGCTGACAGATAACCCACTGTGCACTGGGTTCCCAACCTCCAGCAGCTGTGGGAAATGATCAGTTTGCTGACAGATGACCCACTGTGCACTGGGTTCCTAACCTCCAGCAGCTGTGGGAAATGATCAGTTTGCTGACTGATGATCCAATGTGCACTGGGTTATCACTGTCCAGCAGCTGTGGGAAAAGATCAGTTTGCTGACTGATGATCCACTGTGCACTGGGTTACCACCCTCCGGCAGCTGTGGGAAATGATCGGTTTGCTGACTGATGATCCAATGTGCACTGGGTTATCACCGTCCAGCAGCTGTCTGCAGCCCGAGAACCCTCTTGTCAATCATTATTCCAGGGTCTGACGGTTGGAGGAAGGGGCGGTGCTTGCAGATGGCGGGAATGATGGAGGTAAAGTAGATGTTGTCGAAGTACGGGTGAGATCCACGAAGGGTGAAAGGGCGCCACAACTGCTTCGATTTAAATTAATAGAAACAGAGGTTGTAAGAAGCGCGATTCCCCTCAGAGGGTGGGGGATGATGAGTGTCTGCCATTTTTGAGCTGACGGTCCAGGAGGGAGGGAAGGCTCCCTAACTCCGAGGTGACGGCGACACTCGACATCTGTTGGCGGTGCTCATGCCTTGCCCTGCCTCCCATTGAGCTATCCTGACGGTTTGTGTAGCCCGCGTTTTGCCCGATAAGTCGGGAAGGGCCGAACGGCCTGCTGCTGCTGCTGTTGTTACTTGTTTTTTTTTTGGTGTTTTCTCTCGGCGGCAGCTGTTCATCGAGAGGCGAAAAGCCACGCGTTTGGCCCAGAACCGTTAATTTTCAAAATGGTGCGCGCATGCCCTCCTGGTGAGAGTGTCTTTACCTAGCATGGACTGGACCAGGAGCTGCATTTACCTTCCACCATCTGCCATGGTGAGACTTGAACATTTTCTGGGGTTTCTGGATAATAGTCGAGCAGAAATATCATTATTCTGGATTAGTGGTGCTGGAAGAGCACAGCAGTTCAGGCAGCATCCGAGGAGCAGTTTCGGGCAAAAGCCCTTCATCAGGAATACAGTAATATCATTAGTCTACCATCTCTCGGAGCTACTTCCTGCAGCTTAAAAAGTCTGGCCAACCTGTACAGACTTGTTATACAACAGTTACACCCCTCACAGGGCGGGTGAGACATGATCCCTGACCTTCTGGGCCATAGATTATAAATCAAACTGCTCAGTCAAGTTATCGTACACTTCCTAGGGCAGGAGAGACCTGAACCCAGAGCTTCAAACTCCAAGATAGCAATGTTATCACTGTGCCACAAGACTCTTGGTTGTCAATGTTTTGGAACTCCAGACTCTCCCTTCAACACGTACAACTGAACTGTGTTCAACAGTAGGAAGGACACTCTTCTTCCCCCACCTGTTATTTAGATGGATCACCAACCGCTTGGAGATTAGTGGGTCATTGATTTCTAATGGCTAACACCCTGATTTTAGATGCTGGCTGAGTTCTTTAATGTTGCTAAAAACTACATGCATTTTGCCCAGACTTCAACAATTCTGCACACATGACTTGCTACCTAATGTGGGTGCAACAATCTACATCCACGTGGACTACATTACAAGGGTGAAAAGCAATGGTGACACAGGGCAAGAGAAGATGCGTGAAGGGTTGGGGGTGGGTGAGAAGAATGCCTGTCAGAAGAGACAATATCCACGTAGCGTTCAGAAAGTCGTTGTCCCATTCAAAGCTTACAGAGAATCTTTGTGCCAGATTGTACTTCAGAAGGGACATTCTCATTGAAACCTGCCAACTGCTGCTGCTCAGTGTAGGGCTGTTAATAGTATTGTCAAGGGCTGGTGAGGATCGTTACGGCAATATTTAAAACACCTTGCAGTTTTCAAATGTTGATTTGATTTATTACTGTCACGTACTGAGGTACAATGAAAAGTGTTGTCTTACGTGCATCACAAGTAGATCGTACTATGCATGTGCATCAGAGTAACAACACAATGCAGGATACAATGTTACAGTTGCCAAGAAGGTGCAGAAAGAGATTAACATTTGAGATCCATTCAAAAGCCTGATAACAGCAGGAAAGAAGCTGTTCGTATATGGGTATATTTTCTGCCCAAAGAAAGAAGGTGGAAGAGAGTATAACCAAGGTAAGAGGGCCCTTAGGTTATGTTGGCTGCTTTCCCAAAGCAGTGGGAAGTATAGTGGATGGGAGGCTGGTTTGCATAATGGACTCAACTCTATAATTTATTGCAGCCTTGGGAAGAGCAGTTGCCATACCACACCATGATGCATTCAGATAGGATGCTTTCTATGGTGCATTTATAAACATTTGTAAATCTTTATGGACATGCCAAATTTCCTTAAGTCTCTGAGGAAGTAGAGACATTGTTGTGCTTTCTTGACAATAATTTCAGTGTTGGTGGACAAATTGATTGTGACGATCATCTCCACCTCGGCACCGTTGATGCAGACAGGGGCATGCCCTCCATACCGCTTCCTGAAGTCAATGTCCAGCTCCTTCATTTTGCTGACTAAGCACTCTTATCTCCTTCCTGTACTGTTTCATTGTTGTTTGAAGTCTAATTTACGGTGTTGGTGTTGTCAGCAAACTTGTAAATGGAGTTGGTATGGAATTTGATCCCACAGTCTTGAATATATAAGGAGTGCAGTAGGGGGCTGAGGGCGCAGCCTTTTGGGGCACCGGTATTGAGGATTATCATCGAGGAGGCATTGTTGCCTATTCTTACTGGCTGGTCTGTTGGTCAGGAAGCCACAAATGCAATTACAGAGAAGGGGAGCAAAGAAATAGGTCCTGGAGTTTATGGAAGAGTTTGGTTGGAATTATGGTGTTGCAGATGAAGCTCTCATTAATAAATATGAGCCTGGTGTAGGTATTCTTGTTATCCAGATATTCTAGGGATGAGTGTAGGGCCAGGGAGATGTCTGCTGTGAACAGATTGCGCCAGGAGGTGAATTGCAAGGGATCAAGGCAGTCTGGAAGGCTGGACTTGATGTGAGCCAAGACCAACCTCTTGAAGCACTTCATAATTATGGATGTCAGAGCCACTGACCACCAGTCATTGAGGCATGCTGCATGATCTTTCTTTGGCACTGGGGTGTTGGTGGTCTTTTTCAAGCAGGTGGAAACTTCAGGTCACAGTAAGGAGAGGTTGAAGATGTCTGCATATAATCTCGTCAGCTGGTCTGTGTAGGATCTGAATGCACAGCCAGGGACTCCATTTGGGCTGGTTGCTTTCAGTGGTTTCACTCTTAAGGCTGATCTGTGGTGATGACCAAGGTTACAGTACATCTGAGGCTGTTGGGACAAGTGACCTCACTGTTTAAAGTGAGCATAGAATGCATTGAGCTCATCAGTTAGGGACGCACTTGCACATGATTCTGTTTGACTTCGCTCTGTATCATAAGCCTTGCTACAACATCACTAAAGTACCATATTTTGAGAGAGCAGATGGCAGAAGCACATGAATTCATGAAATTTGCAGGCTTCTCTTGTTTTTTTAGGGAATTATTGACTATTTTATGCATCATTTTATACAGGTGTTGTGTGTCAGTTCAGAAACTTACTGCAGCTGAAAGGGACTGTACTAGATACACGACTGACCATACACAGTCTTGGAGGTGAATGCCTGCCAACTGTCGTAATGTCTTCTGTGGGAGTCTATCGTGCCATCTACAATTTAAACTACCACTGCAAAGCAGATTGTGCCTCCTTAGCAGTAATGACAATATAGCTCACGAATCCAGTTCACCCTTCGACTTAATGCCAGCTTGCATGCAATTAAACTATTTCAGTGCAATAGAGCAGACTTTTGTGGTGTTAAGACAAACTTTCTGTTGCATGGCCTTGCATGATTTCAGCCTGAACTGTTGCTTGTGGTACAATGGTAGCTGTGACATTGACCAGCGGATGCTCAGTTTTGACTGGGTCTCAAGTGTTATTGAAATTGGTCACAAGTTCTCCATAGCCTCCAAACTTTGTGCATAGACCCATGCTAAATCAGGGCTGAACTCCTCCACACTCCTAAATGTTGTACATAAACCAAATGCACAAAATATTTATTTGTGCTTATCCATAAGTTTTCTTACGTAACTTGTCCTCATCTGAGTTCTCTGCAGGAGTACTCTCCCTTTAGCAGGATGGCTATCCTTTTCCCTGAGCTGTGGTTGTAAACTGTGCTTACACCCTGATGTCTCGCCACATGAACTCTTGCCTATAAGGTATTGTCATACAAAGCATGCACTGTCAAAGGGGTCAAAACATCCAAACCCACTGCCTCCATACACCATCCACCCACCTACCTTCACAGCCCCTCCCTACATTTTCATTTTCACTATTTTATTGGTATATGCTGTGTCTAGGAGAAAGTGAGGACTGCAGATGCTGGAGATCAGAGCTTAAAAATGTGTTGCTGGAAAAGCGCAGCAGGTCAGGCAGCATCAAAGGAGAAGGAGAATCGACATTTCGGGCATAAGCCCTTCAGGAATTGTAACCACATCCACCATGTCCTCTGGAAGTTCATTCCACACATGCACCATTCTGTTTATAAAAAGAAATTGCTCCTCATGTCTTTTTTAAATCTTTCTACTCTCCCCTTAAAAATATGCTCCCTAGTTCTGAAATCCCCCACGCTAGGGGAAAGACACCTGTCATTCACCTTATCTATACCCCTCATTATTTTATAAACCTCTAAGTTCTCCTGTCAACCTGTTACGTTCCAGTGGAAAAAAAATCAGCCTATCCAGCCTTTCCTTTATAACTCCAACCCTCCATTCCTAGCAACATCCTGGTAAATCTCTTCTGAACCTTCTCCAGCTTAATAATATCCTTCCTAAAATAGGATGACCAGAATGGGACACACTACTCCAGAAGAGGCCTCACCAACATCCTGTACAACCTCAACATGGCATCCCAACTCCTATAGTCAAAGGTCTGAATGATGAAGGCATGTGTGCTAAATGCATTCTTAACCACCTATGTGATGCAAACTTCAAAGAATTATGTACCTGAATCCCTAGGTTTCTCTGTTCTACAACACTACCCAGGGCCCAACTGTTATTAAGTCCTGCCTTTGTTCATCTTAACAAAATGCAATACCTTGCATTTATCTAAGTTAAACTCCATCTGTCAGTCTTCAGCCTATTGACCCAATTGATCAAGATCTGTTTGTAATCTTAAATATCCTCAATTATCCACTATACTGCCAATCTTGGTGTCATCTGCAAGCTTATTAACTATAGCTTCTATACTCTCATCTAAATTGCTTATATAAATGACTAAAAAATGTGGACCCAGCACCGATCCCTGTGGAGCACTGCTGGTCAAAGACCTCCAGTCTGAAAAACAATCCCTCCGCCATCACTTGTCTCCAGTTAAGCCAATTTTATATCCAATTGGCAACCTCACCCTGAATCCTATGTGGTCTAACTTAACTAATTAGTTTACCATGCGGAACCTTGTCAAAGGCTTTACTAAAGTTGGGAAATATTTCTGGCTGTAACAGCTGCTCTTTGAGGTATTTTAGGTGCTGGAGGTGATTTCCTCGAATTGCAGGAGCAGCAATTACTGTTTCACATGCTGTTGCATTGTTTTGGAACTTTTGGGAAAAAAAGTCAAAACAACAGTAGTTTTAAAAGGGAGAAGAATAGGTAAAGGAAGCACATGGTGAGGTCATTGCAGGAGAGAGAGACAACCTGCATAGTTACTGCCTTTGGTGTTTGAATTCGTGTATCGCTGGACATCAGAGTGCATCTGGGAAAATTATCAAACAGTGAAATTCACAACTCATCTTGGAGGAACTGTTGGGTGAAGTTCACAGCACAGAATCAGATAAGTTAATTGTTGTTTTAAGTGTGGTCTACAGAGAATCTGCAGGAGTGAGTAGAGTAGGTTCTTTCTTGATTATATGTTTTTGGAGATATATTTTAAGTTTAATCAAGAGACATAAGCCATAACTCAGTTTAACCTGGGGCAGTGTTTGTAGAGGAGTAAGACGGTGTTATTTTCTGGGTCTGTAGATTGTGAAGGAGCAAAAATGGACTTTAATAGAGTGATATGTACTTCTTGTCAGATGTGTGAGTTTAAAGAGAGTTTTAAGGGTTACTGTGGATTATATCTGCCATAAATACAGCTGGCTGCGAATCTTATCAGATCGAATGGATCAGTTGGAGAGATGGTTGAAAGCAATGAGGAATTTGCAACAGTATGTGATGGATGGCAGTTATAGGAAGGTGGGGGTGGGGGACAGTCTCAGATGCAGTCACATCGATGGGTTAACTCCAGGAAGCGTAAGAGAGGTAGGCAGCTAGTGCAGGAGTCTTTTGTGGATATACCCATTTCAAACAGGTATGCTGTTGTGGAAAACGTAGGGGGTGATGGATCCTCAGGGGAACGTAGCATGAACAGCCAAGTTTCTGGTATTGAGACTGGCTCTAATGCAACGAGGGGTATGTTGGGTTCCAAGAGATCAATTGTGTTAGGGGATTCTCTAGTTCGAGGTACAGACAGACGTTTCTGTGGCCAGCAGCAAAAAAGCAGAATGGTGTGTTGTTTCCCTGGTGCCAGGATCAAGGATGTCTCGGAGAGGATGCAGAATGTTCTCTCGGGGGAAGAGGGGGCAGCAAGCGGTCATTGTCCACATTGGAACCAATGACATAGGAAGGGAAAAGGTTGAGATTCTGAAGGGGGATTAGAGAGTTAAGCAATTTAAAAAGGAGGTCCTCGAGAGTAGTAATATCTGGATTACTCCTGGTGCTACGAACTGTTGAAGGCAGGAATAGAGCAGATGAATGCATGGCTGAGATGCTGGTGTATGGGGAAAGGATTCATATTTTTGGATCATTGGAATCTCTCTTGGGGTAGAAGTGACCTGTACAAGAAGGATGGATTGCACCTAAATTGGAAGGGGACTAATATACTGGCAGGGAGATTTGCTAGAGCTGCTCGGGAGGATTTAAACTAGTAAGGTGGCGGGGTGGGTAGGACCCAGGGAGATAGTGAGGAAAGAGATCAATCTGAGACTGGTATAGTTGAGAACAGAAGCGAGTCAAACAGTCAGGGCAGGCAGGGACAAGGTAGGACTAATAAATTAAACTGCATTTATTTCAATGCAGGGGGCCTAACAGGGAAGGTAGATGAACTCCGGGCATGGTTAGGAACATGGGACTGGGATATCACAGCAATTACAGAAACATGGCTCAGGGATGGGCAGGACTGGCAGCTTAATGTTCCAGGATACAAATGTTACAGGAAGGATAGAAAGGGAGGCAAAGGAGGGGTGGAATTTTTGATAAGGGATAACATTACATCTGTGCTGAGGGAGGATATTCCCGGAAATACATCCAGGGAAGTTACTTTGGTAGAACTGAGAAATAAGAAAGGGATGATAACCTTATTGGGATTGTGTTATAGAACCCCTAATAGTCGGAGGGAAATTGAGAAACAAGCTTGTAAGGAGATTTCCGTTATCTGTAAGAATAATAGGGTGGTTACGGTAGGGGCTTTTAACTTTCCAAACATAGTCTGGGACTGTCATAGTGTTAAGGGTTTAGATGGAGAGGAATTTAAGTGTGTACAAGACAATTTTCTGATTCAGTATGTGGATGTACCTATGAGAAAGGGTGAAAAACTTGACCTACTCATGGGAAATAAGGCAGGGCAGGTGACTGAGGTGTCAATGGGAGAGCACTTTGGGCCAGCGACCATAATTTTATTAGATTTAAAATAGTGATGGAAAAGGATAGACCAGATCTAAAAGTTGAAGTTCTATATTGGAGAAAGGCTAATTTTGATGGTATTAGGCAAGAACTTTCGAAAGCTGTTTGGGGGCAGATGTTTGCAGGTAAAGGGACGGCTGGAAAGTGGGAAGCCTTCAGAAATGAGGTAACGAGAATCCAGACAAAATATATTCCTGTTAAGGTGAAAGGAAAGGCTGGTAGGTAAAGGGAATGCTGGATGACTAAAGAAATTGAGGGTTTGGTTAAGAAAAAGAAGGAAGCATATGTAAGGTATAGACAGGATAGATTGAGTGAATCCTTAGAGTATAAAGCAAGTAGGAGTATACTTAAGAGGGAAATCAGGAGGGCAAAAAGGACACAAGATAGTTTTGGCAAATAGAATTAAGGAGAATCCAAAGAGTTTTTACAAATACATTAAGGACAAAAGGGTAACTAGGTAGAAAATAGGGCTCCTCAAAGATCAGCAAGGCGGCCTTTGTGTGGAGCCACAGAAAATGGGGGAGATACTGAGTATTTTGCATCAGTATTTACTGTGGAAAAGGATATGGAAGATATAGTCTGTGGGGAAATAGATGTTGACATCTTGCAAAATGTCCATATTACAGAGAAGGAAGTGCTGGATGTCTTGAAATGCATAAAAGTGGATAAATCCCCAGGACCTGATCAGGTGTACCCTAGAACTCTGTGGGAAGCTAGAGAAGTGATTGCTGGGCCTTTTGCTGAGATTTGTATCATCACTAGCCACATGTGAGATACCGGAACACTGAAGGTTGGCAAACGTGGTGCCACTGTTTAAGAAGGGTGGTGAGGACAAGCCAGGGAACTATAGACCAGTGAGCCTGACATCGGTGGTGGGCAAGTTGTTGGAGGGAATCCAGAGGGAGAGGATGTACATGTATTTGGAAAGGCAAGGATTGATTAGGGATAGTCAACATGGCTTTGTGCGTGGGAAATCATGTCTCACAAACTTGATTGAGTTTTTTGAGGAAGTAACAGAGGATTGATGAGGCAGAGAGGTAGATGTGATCTATATGGACTTCAGTAAGGCGTTCGACAAGGTTCCCATGGGAGACTGATTAGCAAGGTTAGATCTCATGGAATACAGGGAGAAGTAGCCACTTGGATACAGAACTGGCTCAAAGGTAAAAGACAGAGGGTGGTGGTGGAGGGTTGTTTTTCAGACTGGAGGCCTGTGACCAGTGGAATTCCACAAAGATCGGTGCTGGGTCCTCTACTTTTTGTCATTTACATAAATGATTTTGATGTGAGCATAAGAGGTACAGTTAGTAAGTTTGCAGATGACACCAAAATTGGAGGTGTAGTGGATAGTGAAGAAGGATACCTCAGATTACAAAAGGATCTTGATCAGATGGGCCAACAACTGAGAAGTGGCAGGTGGAGTTTAATTCAGATAAATGCGAGGTGCTGCATTTTGGGAAAACAAATCTTAGCAGGACTTATACACTTAATGGTAAGGTCCTAAGGAGTGTTGCTGAACAAAGAGACCTTTGGGGTGCAGGTTCATAGCTCCTTGAAAGTGGAGTTGCAGGTAGATAAGATAGTGAAGAAGGTGTTTGGTGTGCTTTCTTTCATTGGTCAGAGTACTGAGTACAGGAGTTGGGAGGTCATGTTGCAGCTGTACAGGACATTAGTTAGCCCACTGTTGGAATATTGCATGCAATTCTGGTCTCCTTCCTATTGGAAAGGTGTTGTGAAACTTGAAAGGGTTCATAAAAGATTTACAAGGATGTTGCCAGGGTTGGAGGATTTGAGCTATAGGGAGAGGTTGAACAGGCTGGGTTGTTTTCCCTGGAGCATCGGTGCCTGAGGGGTGACTTTATAGAGGTTTACAAAACTATGTGGGGCATGGATAGGGTAAATAGGCAAAGTCTTTTCCCTGGGATTGGGGAGTCCAGAACTAGAAGGCATAGGTTTAGGGTGAGAGGGGAAAGATATAAAAGAGACGTAAGGGGCAACGTTTTCTCACAGATGGTGGTACGTATATGGAATAAGCTGCCAGAGGAAGTGGTGGAGTCTGGCACAATTGCAACATTTGAGGCATTTGGATGGGTATATGAATTGGAAGGGTTGGAGGGATATGGGCCGGGTGCTGGCAGGTGGGACTAAATTGGGTTGGGATATCCGGTCGGCATGGACGAGTTGGATGGTGGGTCTGTTTCTATGCTGTACATCTCTCTGACTCTCAGTCCATGTAAGCAATATCTACCACTCTTCCCTCTTCACCCTTCCTGGTAGCTTCCTCAAAAAACTCGCTAACACATGTTTTCTCTTGCACAAACCATACTGACCATCCATAGTCATTCCTCGCCTCTCCAAATGCATATGAATCTTTCAAGATAACCTCCTATAACGTACCTGCCGTCAAAGTCAGATTCTCAGGTCTTTACTTTCTAGGCTTCTCCTCTTAAACAGTGGCACAACGTTACCCACTCTTTTGTCCTCCAGAACCTCACCTGTAATTATAGATGATACAGATATTTTTGCAAGAGGCCCTGCAATTACCTCCCTAATTTCTTACAATGTCCGGGGATACATTAGATCAAATCCCAGAGATTTACCCACATTTATATTTTCTAAGACCTCCAGCACTTTCTCTTCTAAAATGTGAACTGTTTTCAAAACATCAATATTTCCCTGAGTTCTCAAGTCTCCATATTTTTCTCCACCGTAAAACATGCAAAATATTCATCTATTATCTCTCCCATCTCCTGAGGTTCAACACAAAGATGACTTCTTTGATCTTTAAAGGTTTCTACTTTCCCTTGTTCTTTTGCTCTTAATGTACTTGTAGAATCTCTGGATTATCCTTAACTTTATTTGCTAAAGCTATCTCGCATCCTATCTTTGCCTTCCTGATCTCCCTCTTAAAAATTCTCGTCCACTCTTTATACTGTTCCAGAGATTCATTTGAACACCGTTGTATATAACTAACATGATTCTTGACTAAAATCTTTAATCATTCATTGTTCTCTAATCGTACAAGTCTCGCCTTTCTCTATAACAGGAACATAATGACTCTGGAATCTCGTTATCACACTTTTGAATGCCTCCAGTCCCTTTACATGTAATACTTTACTCCAGTCAATTTTTGAAAGTTCTTGTCTTATGCCATTAAAATTTTTCTTACTCCAATTAAAAGCTTCAATTTTATGGAAGGCTTATCCTTTCTCATAACTATTTTAAAACAAATAAAATTATGATCACTGGATCCAAAGTGTTTTGCTAGCTCTTTCTCTCCAGTAGGAATGTTTATGTCGAGTCATAGAGATGTACAGTGGCCTAACCAATGTCCTGTACAGCCGCAGCATGACCTCCCAACTTCTGTACACAATACTCTGACCAATAAAAGAAAGCATACCAAATGCCGCCTTCACTATCTTATCTTCCTGCAACTCCACTTTCAAGGAGCTACAAACCTGCACTGCAAGGTCTCTTTGTTCAGCAACACTCCCGAGGACCTTACCATTAAGTGTATAAGTCCTGCTAAGATTTACTTTCCCAAAATGCAGCACCTCGCATATATCTGAATTAAACTCCATGTGCCACTTCTCAGCCATTGGCCCATCTGGTCAAGATCCTTTTGTAATCTGAGGTATCGCTCTTCGTCACCTCCAATTCTGGTGTCATCTGCAAACTTACTAACTGTACCTCTTATGCTCGCATCCAAATCATTTATGTAAATGACAAAAGGTAGAGGACCCAGCACTGATCTTTGTGGCATTCCACTGGTCATAGGCCTCCAGTCTGATAAAAAACCCTCCATCACCACCCTCTGTCTTCTACATTTGAGCCAGTTCTGTATCCAAGTGGCTAGTTCTCCCTGTATTCCGTGAGATCTAACCTTGCTAATCAGTCTCCCATGGGGAACCTTGTCGAACGCCTTACTGAAGTCCAAATAGATCACATCTACTGCTCTGCCCTCATCAATCCTCTTTGTTACTTCCTCAGAAAACTCAATTAAGTTTGTGAGACATGATTTCCCCCGCACAAAGCCATGTTGACTCTCCCTAATCAGTCCTTGCCTTTCCAAATACATGTACATCCTGTCCCTCAGGATTCCCTCCAACAACTTGCCCACCACCGACATCAGTCTCACTGGTCTGTAGTTCCTTGGCTTATCCTTACCACCCTTCTTAAGCAGTGGCACCTCATTAGCCAACATCCAGTGTTCCGGAACCTCATCCGTGAATATCGATGATACAAATATCTCAGCAAGAGGCCCAGCAATCACTTCTCTAGCTTCCCACAGAGTTCTAGGGTACTCCTGATCAGATATATTGATAATGAAAATTTTCTTGAACACATTTTAACAAATTCTTCACCGTCCAAACTTTTAATACTGTTGTAGTCCCAGTCGACATTTGGAAAATTAAAATCACCTACTATTAGAACCTTCTTATTTTTACGTATATATGAGATCTTTCTACTTATTTGTTCCTCGATTTCCCTCTGATTAATGGGGCAAATGGGGGGGGGTGCAGTCTATGGAACAATCCCATTAAGGTGATCATTCCTTTTTTATTAATAATTTCAACCCATATATTTTCCCTAGATGACATTTCAGAAATATCATCTTCAGTTGCAGTTTATTGAAGATTAAAAGAAGGCAATTTTGCCTTCTGCAACCCCTTTTAATTCATTGCTGCCACAGGTTCTTTTTCCAATGTATTACAGCTTGAGACCATTACATTCCTGTGAAAGGTCTTGCAGGACGACTTGAACTATGAAAACACTCTCAACTACCTCAGGTATGCTTGAATTGTGTCTCTGGAAAAAAGGAGGGAGATAAGAAAGTTTCTGCGAAACATCCATATTAGGTGGAAAGTGAAGTACCTCCTCTCCATTGCTTATCAGTGTTTGTTACCTATGATCAAGCTAATGAGTCCCCGAGTACCCTCTACCCATGTTGATCTGAAGATGGTTTCATTTCGCAAGCCAGCCATTTTTGCAGTGTTTCCTAAGACTGTTCTGTAGAATGATGCATATGAGGTTAAGAAGCCCTCCCCTCTTTGGTCAAGTGGATGTCTCGTACACATCTTTGGCAGGTAATTTCTTACCACAATGCCATACAGGATGACTTTCGTGCTAACAGCAGAACATGACCTTGCTGGAATATGTATACCATAAGACATAGGAGTGGAAGTAAGGCCATTAGGCCCATCAAGTCCACTCCGCCATTCAATCATGGCTGATGCGCATTTCAGCTCCACTTACCAGCGTTCTCCCCGTAGCCCTTAATTCCTCGAGACAACAAGAATCTATCAATCTCGGCCTTGAAGACATTTAGCGTCCCGGCTTCCACTGCACTCCGTGGCAATGAATTCCACAGGCCCACCACTCTCTGGCTGAAGAAATGCCTCCGCATTTCTGTTCTGAAATGACCCCCTCTAATTCTAAGGCTGTGTCCACGGGTCCTAGTCTCCTCGTTTAACTGAAACAATTTCCTAGCTTCCACCTTTTCCAAGCCATGTATTATTTTGTACGTCTCTATTAAGTCTCCCCTTAATCTTCTAAACTCCAACGAATACAATCCCAGTATCCTCAGCCGTTCCTCATATGTTAGACCTGTCATTCCAGGGATCATCCGTGTGAATCTCCGCTGGACACGTTCCAGTGCCAGTATGTCCTTCCTGAGGTGTGGGGACCAAAACTGGATACAGTACTCCAAATGGGGCCTAACCAGAGCTTTATAAAGTCACCATGCTTCAGTGAATGAAGATAAAATTTCACCACCAAGATAAAGTTGTCTGTCCTGCCATCTGAAAAGTCTTTGTTCATTTTTTAAACCGCAGTTCCAAATTTAAAATAAGAAACTAGGATCAAATTATTCAATCTTTGTAATGAAACATTAGGCACAAATATTTTGAATAATAGGCCAAATTTAAAGCACATGGTTATTGTAGTTTCTCATTGCTTCTCCATTCCCTTTCCTTTCCTACTTACGTTACATAACTTCTCTTGTGTTTGCCCTTCCTTAGCTCATTGGTTACTGAAACCCTCGTCCCCTCTAAAATTGACAGACAAAATGCTGTCCTGACCAACTTCCAATCCTCCATAAACTTAAGTTTCTGCCACAGCCTCATTTACCCATCATCCTTGTACTTGCTCGCCTACGTTGACTTTAGACTGGCAATACCTTGATTATAAAAGCCTCTGCTTTTGTTCAAATTTTAATAGCCTGATCTTTCCCTAATGTTGTAGGACTGCAGGAGGTTACAACATTTGGGGTTCTTTTGGCTTCCACCAATTCTGGATACTTTGATATTTCTGATTTTTGTTCCCTCTAACATGATTGTGCCTTCAACTGCCTGAAAAATGTGTTGCTGGAAAAGCGCAGCAGGTCAGGCAGCATCAAAGGAGCAGGAGAATCGACGTTTCGGGCATAAGCCCTTCTTCAGGAAGAAGGGCTTATGCCCGAAACATCGATTCTCCTGTTCCTTTGCCTGACCTGCTGCGCTTTTCCAGCAACACATTTTTCAGCTCTGATCTCCAGCATCTGCAGTCCTCACTTTCTCCTCCTTCAACTGCCTGGACCTACAGCACTGAAATTCCTTTGCTAGGCCTCTCTGCCTCTTTAAATCTTACCTCTGACCACGCTGTTGGTCATTTGGTGTAATGTTTCTTTGTGAAGTTCAATGTCTAATTTAGTCAGCATTCCTGTGAAACTTGGGATGTTATGCTACATGGAAGGTGGTATGTGCAGGCAGGTTTTTAGATTTTTGAATGTGTGCACAGTTTTAAAAGTATGCATAATGCCATGTATTTTCAACACTTTATTTTACTAGCAAAATGTGCATATGGAACAGAAGCATGCTCCTACAATAGAAAAAATGAAACGGTATCTGTACTACCAGCTGATGATAATTGAAAATTACCAGAAGGCCATTAGCAAAGAGCTGAGGCCACTCGTTGAATGGGTATGTTACTGTAATGTTTAATCAAGCATGTATTCCCAAGGAATGGAATGTTTTGATTTTTTACAGCAGTAAATCTTTTTATTTGTTTGTAACATTAATATTCTTTATATTTTCAAGATACCGCATTGCAGTAATTCCTTTACATTCAAATGAAAATGGACAAACATGATTTTGAGTTTGTTTTGCATCAGGTTTATGTTCCCAGTTAATAGGTTCCAAGTCTTCCCATTTAAAGACAGGCACAATCATCAGTAAAGATAATTTACTTTTCTTCATAGTGGTTTTAAATCTCAACACAAAGTAGCACAAATAAATTCTCACTGTCTATTTGCATGACTTATATTATTTGATTAATGAAAATAGAAAAATGTAAACTTGCACACTTAGCCTGGTTCGTAAGCTTGTTTTATTTGCCCTGCAAATTCTATTTATGTGCTTGATGCTCAACTCTTCTAAAAACAGATAAACTGTAATATCAGGAGCTTGCTGATAATTTCTCTTGATATTATGTAGTTTAGTTGACATCTGCACCATGATCTTCTCTGTTAGGATGTTGTCAAGGCTTACCACTTATTGGTTTCATGGTAGATCTCTCCCCTGTCCTGTATCTACAATGATATTTTTGTGTAAGTACTCCCAGAGTATCAAAGAAACCTTTCTTTGTAATCCACTACATGTCATAGAGAAAAAGCGCAGATAGGAACATACTGTCTTTACTACTTAGTCCTAGATTCTTGTAGTCTTTAATCGGTGCCTGACGAAGATTAATAGTGCATAGATTTTATATAGTTTGAGTGCAGTTTTGGCATACTTCCACAGACTCAATCAAGTTAATGCCCTGGTAATAATATGGTCAATATGCTGTGTATAAGCCATACTCCTCTTAATTGTTATATGCAAAATCCTCCATTCTCTGCTGGTTTTGTTTTATTTTGAAAGCAGCTCCGTCTTACCATCCCAGTAGTTCAGAATATTATAGGATAGAAATAGTTACATGTTCCCTAGGATACAAATATAATTCTCTGCTAGGCAAGATATTTGAGGCCACAAGTGGCACAGTGGTTAGCACTGCTGCCTCGCAGCACCAGGGTCCCAGGTTCAATTCCAGCCTTGGGCAACTGTCTATGTGGAGTTTGCACATTCTCCCCATGTCTGCTCCTCGTGCTCTGGTTTCGTCCCACAATCCAAAGATGTGCAGGTCAGGTGAATTGGTCATGCTAAATTGCCCATAATATTAGGTGCATTAGTCAGAGGGAAATGGGTCTGGGTGGGTTACTCTTTGGAGGGTCGGTGTGGACTTGTTGGGCCGAAGGGCCTGTTTCCACACTGTAGGTAATCTAATCAATACTGTTTTCAAAGAGTTAGATATTCTGGTTTTGGGGGCTAAATGAATCAAAGGGTATGAGGAGAAAGTGGGAACAGAGTATTGAGTAGAATGATCAATCATGATCGTATTGAACAGTGGAGCAGATTTGAAAGATTGAATAAGAAATATTCCTTTTTTCTAGGTCTACATATTTGTGATTTTAGCAGTTGTGCAGCGTATCCAGTCAAAGTTAAACACTGATGTAGATGCTTAATTGTACTTAATTATCTTTTGAAACTTAAAATGTGAATACATAGAAATGGCTGTAAACAGGTGACATGGAGTTTATGATCAGGCATTAGAATATAATGAAAACATAAGCATAATGAGAAGGAAGCTATTATGCTCATTCCATGTTTCTTTGACTTTAGGGAATTGCAAAATATATTTTTACTTTCCAGATTATACAGTGATCTTCACAGGGAACATTTCCTAAGAACTACAATAGCTTATCTAATGAAGGATCTGCGTACCGTAGAGAGGGAGGGCAGTGTCAGTGCACCAGAATAAATGATGGGACTGAGCTCTGAGGAGAGATTGAGAAGATTTGTCCTTAATTTCTACAATTTTTAGGTGAAATAGATTCAGAGAAAACAATCTCAGAATAAAGGACAATAGTTCTATATAACAAAAAAATTGTTTAGTCTGCAGGCAGTGAATCTTTGGAATTTTCTCCTCCAGAGTACTGAGGAAGGTCAGACATAAAATATGTTCTGAAAGAAATCAATAAACCGAGAATTATGAGATAGTGTAGGAAAATGTTAAGCTAAATGATCAATCATGATCTCTAAAATGGTGGAAGAGGCTTGAGAGATTGAATGGGGTCAAGATTGGCCTACTCCTGCTGCAATGTTTTAGCAACATTCTGCAAGCTTGGCATTTTGTGCATCTTTGATTCCTTTACCACCTCGGTGATCATGCTTTCAACTGTCCAGACCCTAAGTCCTGAAACTCTTAAACCTGTCTGAGTCTCTACATATATCATGCTTAAGATTTCTAATGGTTAAAACTAACCTCTTTGGCTTGTTCTCTTATCTCCTTATGTGACTCTCTATCACTTTTGTTTGACAGTGTTGCCAAGAAGCACCTTAGGATGCTTTATATGTAGAAGTACAATGGGAATGTGAATTGTTGGTAAAAATTGACTGGTAAAAATATATTTTCACAGGTCAGATTGAATATTCAGAACATTACTTTTAAAGAAGATCTCTGCAAAATTTATGAAGTTGTCTTTGGTCAACTAAGTCAACTATACAATTTAAGTAAAGAATTATACAAAATGTTTCAAGAAACTAAAGCAGGTAAATCCTCATCTGGAACTAAATCTGTAAAATCTCAAATAGTAATCTGCATCAAAAAAAATCTTGCTTTTTCCTAAACTTGTAGGAGGTACACACGAGAAATGTGAATATAAAATCTAGAGACTAGTAATTGATTTTTCATACATTTAAACAAAATAAATAAATTTTATGTTGCATATTGTATTTCTAACTGAGCAAAGATAAAATCTGTACTTGAAAAAAGTTGTTCATTGGTTTGTCAACATTAGCTTTGAAAATTCTTTAACTGTCTGCTTCTTTTTCACTGTCTCACCTTTTTAGTGCTTTCCGATTTAATTGTTAATGATTTAACAAATTGGTTATTATTTGGTTACTCTTAACTTGCCTTAATGTGTTGTACCTCTAAAATCTTTGAGAGGTGTGACACTACAGAAAGTTTTCAAATTAAGACATTCATTTATCTGATATACTAAAATTGGAAATTCAACTTCAAAGCACATTCTAGTCTAATTATTCTTCATACTTGATTACTGGTTTTGGTTGATAGCTGTAAGTTGTCATTTCACATTCTGCAGGGTAATTAGAAGAGTTTAAGTTTGAGATCAGTTATACCAAGTTACTATGTAAACAATTTTTTTCAGAAGCCCTCATAGAAAATTAAAGGAAATTACTTTCCAGTACTTTAAATTGTCAAAGCATATTGATGTGGCATAAATATTTAAAGATCATGCCTGAATTTAACAAAGATTAGATGTTTCTTTGAAGTTACTTTTCTGCTCCTCACTAAGGCCTTATCTACCATCACAGGCATCTTGTTTCAAGTAGGAATTGTGGCAACTGGACAACAGACTGCAACAGAGAAACCTCTTCCTTTTGGAGTTCCTGCTTTTGGTTCTACAAATTATGTTAACGGTTTAGCTCCAGAAGATTTTCCAACAGGTGTTAAACAAAATGTATGTGTACATATTCATGAAGGACCTGGCATCTGTAGTCCAAAGCTTGACATTTCCAAAACAAATACTTCCCGAGTAGTTGGTGCATTTTGTGAGGACATAATATCAGAATCTGAATTGCAAAAATTGCAAAAGAAAGAGCAATCACTAAGGCATTCTAGTGATTGTTCCCCTTTTCTCAACAGTCAGTTTTCAGAAGTGGACCAACCTCCAGAAGAAATTGAATCATCAAATCTATGCAATGAACTCATTGTGGAAACAGTAGCGGACATATTAACTACTGAAAACTCAAGTTGCACAAGCCTGCACTCGAAGCGAGAAGGTCCACATATCCTTTCCAACAAAAGCAAGTCTCTGAATGTTAATCAAACATACATTGTTAGATCGGAATGGGAAGTTTGGGACACTTTTGAATTCCCTACATCGGACAGTGATACTAATTGCTGGGTTAGCCCTGAAAAAGAAAAGACATGTAATGGAAAAGTGCTGATCTCAACTCTTGATGCCATTTCACCTCAAGAACCCTTGAATCCGCATGATATTTTCTGCCTCCCAAATGCAATTGAACAAGTGGCAACCTCAAGAAATTGTGTAGTTTCGCCAGAACAATATGAGAGTTCAAACTGTATGTTGGAACCATTAAATCGGAGTCATTTTTCAAATTCACCATTTGGAAGGGCTATGGAACCACCTGTAGCCAGTGAGATCTCAGAATTCCAGTTTTGTCGGTGGCAGGAGATGGAGATAAGGGTCAGTTATGCAATCGATCCACACTGTTTCTACATTCAGCACGTTGGTAAGGATCTACCAGAACTGATGAGAAAATTCAAGTAAGTACATGAAAGGATTTTCCTACTTTGTGCCGTAAAAGAATCATCCCTTTCGAAAGGGGAGCAAAGTACCACAAGAACAAATTGCCAAGATGCTGAGAGATTAATGAGGCAACAGCAACTCTTAGTTGGTAACACAACACATACGTGGGGTATAGACATAATAGTATTGTTTTTTCTTGCCTCTGACATCAAGGACTGCATCTTGGACTGTCTTTTGATTTAAAATTTACTATATCTCTAAATCCTCTAATATTGCACAAATGGAGTCAACACTGAGTGTTGGATGAAGACAGCAAGAGGCAGGAAATTAATTGGGTCAGGGGACCAGGCATAATTCAGTCCCCATTTTAAAATTATACTTCTGTCCTTTTGATATTATTATAAATACAACCATCTGAATTTATAATAAAAGCTACTAATAAGAGTTTAGCATAATGACATCCTTTTCCATGATACGTCAATGCTTCAATTGGTAAAATAGTGTAATTGCAACATGACAGGGTTTTATGAAAGGGATGTTCATTATAAATTTGGGCAATAAAATTTGTTATATGTAAAGTTGATAAGGAATATGTACAGATTTTATATCTGATTGGTTGATGTGGTAAGTCCAGACCAAACCTATTCAAAGAGCATTCAAGGTGTGGTCTGACCAGTGCCTTGTATAGTTTTAGCAAGATTACTCTAACATTCCATTCCCTTTGATATAAAGGCCAGTAACCTATTTGCCTTTCTTGTTATTTGCTGAACTGTTATGCACTTATTGACAGATAACACTCAGGCTTTGTTAATTTTAAACTTGGTCGTTTTTTTTAAATTATTCATTCATGGGATGTGGGCATTGCTGGCTGGGTCAGCATTCCTAATTGCCCAGAGGGCAGTTAAGAGTCAACCACGTTGCAATGAGTCTAGAGTCATATGTAGGCCAAACCTGGATTTCTGTCCCTAAAAAGACATCAGTGAGCTAGATGGTTCTTTATAGCAGATGATAATGGTTACGTGATCATCTTCAGACTAGATTTTTAAAAATTGAGTTTATATCTTAAAATCTGCATGGTGCGATTTGAACATATGTTTTCAGAACATTCTGGATTACTACACTAGTGACGTTGCCATTACACCACTGCCTCCCCATCGCGAGGAAAAGTTGACTAATCCAGGCATTGTTGAAAAATGAACAACTGAATGGCTGTCACCTACTATGTTGAGTTGAAATAGACACCATGCATGTACATGTTCTTTTCATCTGCAAAGAACTGAGCCCTTTGTATATGTGGCTTCCAATACACACAAGTGCATTACATTGTAAGCCCAACTAATAATCTTAGTTTGATTTTTAGAATACTCCATAGCAACTTGAAGATTAGTCTACAGATAGAGCCACAGTCATACAGCAGGGAAACAAACCCTTTTGCCCAACTTATCTGCATCAACCAAACATCCCTCTCATGATTTTATAAACTTCAATACAGTCACCCTTCAGCATCTGACCCTCTGGGGCATAAAAACCCACCTTCTCCCTATAACTCAAAACCTCCAGTCCCAGCACATTCTTGTAAATCTTTTCTCCATCCTCTCAGTTAAACAACATCCTTCCTATAGAAGGGTGACCAGAATTGTATGCCGTATTCTAAAAGGACCCTGACCAGTGTCCTGTACAGCCACAATATGACATCCCAACTCTTATACTCAATGCACTGAATGATAAAGGCTCACGTGTCAAAAGCTGCTTTCACCCTGCCAGAACCTTACCATTAAGTGTATAAGTCCTACTCTGCTTTGGCTAACCAAAATGCAACACCTCACATTTATCTAAGTTAAACTCCATCTGTCACTCCTCGGCCCATGGCCCAACTAATCAAGATCCAATTGTACTCTGAGGTAACCACCTTCACTGTCCACTACACCTCCTATTTTACTGTCATCTGGAAACTTCCTAACCATACGTCATGTGTTCACTCCAAATCATTTATCCAAAGGAAAAATGGCAGCGTACCCAGCACTGATCCTTGTGGTACGCTGCTGGTCACAGGCCTCAAGTCTGAAAAGCAACCCTCTACCACCATCCTTTGTCTTCTACCTTTGAGCTAGTTCTATATCCAAATAGCCAGTTCTCCATGTATTCTTTGTGATCTAATCTTGCTAAGCAGTCTTTAATGTGGAACCTTGTCAAACGCCTTACTGGAGTCCACATGGATCACACCCACCACTCTGCCCTCATCAATCCTCTGTTATTTCTTCAAAAAACTCAACCAAGTTAGTAAGACACAATTTCCCAAGCACAACACTATGTTGACTGTTCCTAATCAGTCCTTGCCTTTCCAAATACATGTAAATCCTGATCCTCAAGATTCCCTCCAACAACTTGCCCACCACCGATGTCAGGCTCACTGGTTTATAGTTCCCTGGGGTTTCCTCAATACCTTTCGTAAATTTCCTTATAATTGCTTCTCAATTTCCCACTTACAATTGGGGGGCCTGTAATATATATAATATGACCATCCCTCTTTTATTCTTGAATTCCACCCATATATCTTCCAGGAGTATTCTCCCTAAGTACAACTGTAATGTTATCCCTTACCAGAAACGTCACTAGCCCTCCTCTCTTGCCTCCCTTTCTATCCTTCCTTTAGCATCTGTACCCTGGAGCATTAATGTGCCAGTCCTGTCCATCCCTGAGTCATGTTTCTGTAATAGTTATTGTATCCCAATCCCTTGTTCGCAAAGTTCATATGCCTTACTTCAATGCAAGAGGCCTGACAGGTAAGTTCAGTTTAATTTATCAGATTTACCTTGTTCTCTGCCAAGACCATGTCTGTTTTTACTATTCGACTTGCTCCTCTTATGTACTGCACTAGTCTCCAGCCTTTTCTCTTTTCTCTCTATTGCTTTTGTTTCTCTCCTCCTCCCCTGCCCCAACACCGCAAAAGTAGTTTAAAGGCTCCTGAGTAGCACTGGCAAATCTCCCTGCAAGGATATTGGTCCCTTCCAATTCAGGTGGAACCCATTCCTCATATCCAAGTCATTTCTATCCCTGAGGTGATCCCAATAGTTCAAAAATGTGTATCCTTTCCCCTTGCACCAGCTTCTCTAGCCATGCATTCATTTGCTGTATCATCTTATTCCTACTCTCACTCGCATATGGCATCGCTAGTAGTCCAGATATTACTACCCTCGAGGACCTCTCTTTAACCTCCTGCCTAGTTTCCTATGTTCTCTCTCTCATCTCTTTTCCTATCTATGTTGTTGGTACAAGCATGCACAACGTCCTGCTGGTCACTCTTCTCATTCAGAATATTTTGCACCCTTTCGGACATTTTTGACCCTGGCTGGTACCAGGGAGGCAACACACCATCCTGATGTCTCGCTGACGGCCGCAGCAACATCTGTCTGTGATCCAGCCTAGAGAGTCCCTATTACAATTGATCACGTGGAACCTGTCATAGCCTTATTACAGTAGAGGCCCAGTACTGGCAGGCCTCAGTTTTGTATCTGGACCCATTTTGCTTACAGTAAGTCTATTCTTCAGAAAGATTTTTAAACTTCATCAAACTGCCACTTATTCTGAAATTTGAAAAATTCTGAATTCTGAAAACCAGCTGGTCCCGAGCATTTCAGGTAAAGGATTGTGCTCCTGTAACAGCATCTGTTGCTCAAAACTTGCAAATACGGCATAATGACATGGTGATCTAGATTTGCCAATATTGTGTGAATCAGTATTTGTTGAACTTATGAAGTCAGCAACTCACATAGTTGAATTCAGTTTCCAACATGTATGCCCAAATAGATAGTGTTTTTGTGGGATCCCCACTAGACCC
Organism: Chiloscyllium plagiosum; assembly: GCF_004010195.1. Taxonomy (NCBI): domain Eukaryota; kingdom Metazoa; phylum Chordata; class Chondrichthyes; order Orectolobiformes; family Hemiscylliidae; genus Chiloscyllium; species Chiloscyllium plagiosum. Next base: position 54,974,601 of record NC_057724.1, read on the forward strand.
AGTGATCTAAAAAAAATCCATGTTGGGTTCCATGAGAGATGTGATGTGACCTTCTATCTCTTGCACATTTCTGATAAATTGAATTTGCAATTGCCTGTAAGAATTTATTTGTCTTAATGGGCTCCATCATGCACTTAAGTTCACATTTGAAATGAGCTCTCTTACCCAGACATTGTTGTTGAACAGTTGTTTAGGGAATTCTGTAATAGTGTCTACCACAAATGTACCTTCACGAGTAAGTATACATGTTAGGATTCCAAAGACCTATGCACTGTAGGGCTGACCTTATCAGTAACCTCATAGGGCTTAAGCTGTTTGTTCATGCTGCTGAAATGGGGTACTTCAAAGCTATCCTTAGAGATAATGGCTATCCTCATCAGATAATTTCTCATTATATATCAAAAAAGCTCATGGAATCTCAGGGTTGGTCTTGAAAAGTGTTCAATCTAGATTAGATTAGAATAGATTACTTAGTGTGGAAACAGGCCCTTCGGCCCAACAAGTCAATACCGACCCGCCGAAGAGCAACCCACCCATACCCCTACACCTAATACTATGGGCAATTTAGCATGGCCAATTCACCTGAACTGCACATCTTTGGACTGTGGGAGGAAACCGGAGCACCCTGAGAAAACCCACGGGGAGAATGTGCAAACTCCACACAGTCAGTTGCCTGAGGTGGGAATTGAACCCAGGTCTCTGACACTGTGAGGCAGCACAGTGGAATACCTTGGAATACCCTGGTGGGGTAATCTCCACAGTTTGAGCAAAGGTGAATCTAGTTGTTTCACGCTACTACGATGCAGGTGCCATACAGATGGAGGGTTGCTTTTCAGATTGGAGGCCTGTGACCACTGGAGTGCCAAAGGATGGGTGCTAGGTCCACTACTTTTCGTCACTTATATGGATGATTTGGATGTGAGCTTAAGAGGTATAGTTAGTAAGTTTGCAGATGACACCAAAATTGGAGGTGTAGTGGACAGCAAAGAAAGTTACCTCGGATTACAACGGGATCTTGATCAGATGAGCCAATGGGCTGAGAAGTGGCAGATGGAGTTTAATTTAGGTAAATGCGAGGTGCTGCATTTTGGGAAAGCAAATCTTAGCAGGACTTATACACTGAATGGTAAGGTCCTAGGGAGCATTGCTGAACAAAGAGATCTTGGAATGCAAGTTCATAGCTCCTTGAAAGTGGAGAAGGCGTTTGGTATGCTTTCCTTTATTGGTCAGAGTATTGAGTACAGGAGTTGGGAGGTCATGTTGTGGATGTACAGGACCCAACTAGTCCTTGTTTGCAAAACATGCAACATAGTGCCTAAATTAAATGTGATTCTGACTTGAACGAAATTTACAAGATAATCCTGAATATGCCAGGACGTATGATGGCAAACAAATTATGATTGTTAATCAGGCTCTCAATATAACACACTTGTCTGTAATGGTAGCTATATATTAAATCACAATACCCTGTTATTTGCTGACAGAACATGTCCACACACTGCACCTGTAACAAAACAGGTGACAGCCACTCACTGTTCCATTTTTACAGGTCACTGCCCGAACTAATCAAAGTCAACCTGTCTGCTTTAAAATCTAACAAGTCTAACTGTTATCTGTCAATCAGCATCAATGGGTACATTGTCCATGAAAACTCATCTACCTATCAAAGGTCCACTTGCCAACTAATCAGCATTCTCCTCTTACAGTATAAATGCTTGTTTTCTCCTTTAATTTATATTGTTGCAAAATGTCCAGCTGAGTGCAAGAATAGATGCTTTGATACAATGTATTTTTTTTCAACAATACTGAAGTTCAGTTAGAACCAAATAACCATGGACAAAAAAGCTAAACTCAAGAAGTGAGGGTGACTGCCCTTGAGGTCAAAACAGCAATTGACCACATAATACATCAAGGAGACCCCAGCAAAACTGATTTTGACAGCAAATTTGGCAAAATACTCCACTGGTTGCAGTCATAGCTAGCACGGTGGAAGATCGTTGTGGTTGTTGAAAGTCAGCCATAAGACATTTCCCCAAGTAGCCTATAGTAGTGTCAGCTGCTTCTGTATCCCTTTCCTCCATCATAAGTTCAGAGCTTGGGATACTAGCTTTTGATTACATAATGTTTTGTACCAGTTGAGACTCCTTAGTTACTGATGCAGTCAATATCCAAATACAAGATGTAGAGGACTTTCGGGTTTGGGCTGATGAGTTTCAAATAGCATTCAGGACACACAAGTGCCAGGCAATGGCAGTCTCTAATAAGAGAATCTAACTGTTACTCTTTGACATTCAGTGGCTGAATCATTGCTGAGTCGCCCACTATCAACTTCCTGGTGGTTACCATTGACAAGAAACTGATCTGGGCCAGCCATGTACAAATGGTAGTAACAAGAGCAGATAAGAGGCTGGTAATTTTGCAATGAGTAATCCACCTGACTCCTCAAAGCTTGTCCATCATCTACAAGATGCAAGTCAGGAGTGTGATGGAATGATTCCTACTTGTCTAGATGAGTGCAGCTCCAACAGCATTCAAAGAAGCTTAGTACTATCCAGGATAAAATAGCCTGCTTAATTGGCACTATAGCCATCACATTCAACAGTCACTCTCTATCATCAACATTGCAGTGTCAGTACCATGTACAACTTGCATCACATCAACTCCCCAAAGCTTGTCGACAGCATTTTGCAAACTTGTGACCTGTGCCACCTAGAAATATAAGCTGATATGTGAGGACATCACAGCTGCAGGTTCTCTCCAAACCACACACCATCCTGACTTGGAACCATATTGCTCATCCCTTCACTGTTATTGAATCAATCCTGGAACTCCTTAATATCACACACAGTATGCCAATAGCCCAAGGACTACAGTGTTTTAAGGAGGCTGCTCTACACCATCATCTCAAGCAGTTAGGGATGGACAATAAATACTGGCTTAGCCAGTGATGCCCACATCTTTTTTAAATTAATTTTAAAGAAAATTATTGGCTCCCAACCCAAATGAAATTTTGTATATGTTTGCAAGCAAATGTGCTAAGTTAGAGGTTGCATGGTCTGCAGGAAAACACAAATGAGTCTTTGGTTTGGATTTCAGGCCATGGATATGACCAGAATTCCTGAGGTTTTTAGTAGACTTATTATACTGGATGAAAAAATAGGTAAATAAGTTATTTCTCCAGCATGGACTAAGCCACCTGCCTCAATTCAAAGATAGCATTTTACCATCCAACAAAGTGAGAATGAAAAATGCTGAAGTATGCTTAGATTCTGTCACTTGCAAAATCCCAATATCTATAACTATGGCTTTTTTTGAGACCACAATTATTCTGTTCTGTGGATTCACCATGCTATCCATTTCCTCCTCACCAGCTGAGCCAATTACCAAAACTAACATTTGGGTTGTATTTTTTTATTGCAGCATTGAGTGCTCAAGGAATTCTGCTACATTGAGTTCCATCCCTATGATCAACTCCTACGTGTGTGCTTGGCTCCCTGAAAACAAGCAGTGGTATCGGTCTCGTGTGATCAGAATTGTGGGGGATGTAGCAACACATGGTATGCACATAGGCTGTATGCCAATTGAGCTAGAAAACGTATTACAAATTGGAATGAAATAAGTGGACATTGAAGACAAGAAAGTACAAATCTTATGGTTTCAAGTAATTTTTTTGTCAACGTGCAATTCATACTTTTTGATGGGGTAAAAGGATAGCATAAGTGGTCTTTCTTTCAAAAACAAAAAGAGAAATTGCTGGTAAACTGAGCAGGCAATATCTGTGGAGAGTAGGTAGAGGTAACATCTTGGGTCTGCTAGCCCCTCAGGACAGTCTTTCTTCATGTGAGAATCTAACTGGCCAGTCATTAACATTTATATATATTCACTTTTCAGAGGTCCTAACCCATGCAATTATAGCATAAAACAATCCCAGCTGAAATTGGCCAAATCGTTCAATGTGTTGTTACATAGTTTCATAGTAATAGAATATGAGCAGGCCAGTTGGTCCGTCAAGCCTGCTCCGCCACTCCTTAAGATCATGGCTGAACAATCCATCATCTCAGCTCCTCCTACCTGCATTATCCCCATAACCCTTAATTTCCCTACCATGCAACTGTGTCTTGAATATTTTTAATGAAGCTGCCTGCTTCCTTGGACAGAGAATTCCATAGATTCAGCACTCTCTGGGAAAAGCAGTTCCTCCTCATCTCTGTCCTAAATGTACTCTCCCTAATCTTGAGGCCATGTCCCCTAGTCCTAGTCTGACCCACCAGTGGAAACAACTTGCCTATCCATTTCATAATTTTATATGTTTCTATAAGATCCCTTCTCATTCTTCTGAATTCTAGCGAGTACAGTCCCGAGGGCTCAACCTCTCCTTATAGGGTAACTCCCTCATCTCTGGAATCAACCTGGTGAGCCTTCTCTGCACCGCCTCCAAGCCAGTATATCTTCCCTCAAGTAAGGAGACCAGAACTGTGTACAGTACTCCAGTTGCAACCTCACTAATACCTTGGTGAAAGTGGGTACTACACATGCTGGAGATTAGAGTCAAGAGATGAGAGATATTGACTCACCAATACCTTGCACAATTGCAGCAGAACCTCCCTGCTATTAAATTCAATTCCTCTAGCAATGAAAGCCAATATTCCATTTGCCCTCCTGATTACCTGTTACGCCTGCAAGTCAACTTCTAGCAATTAATGTATGAGCACTCATACGTCCTTCTGCACAACAGCATTCTGCAATCTTGTACCATTTAAATAATACTCTGACTTAATACTTCTACTTCCAAAATGGATAACCTCACATTTACAGCATTGTACTCCATCTGCCAGACCCTTGCCCACTCACTTAACCTATCTAAATCTCTCTGCAGATCCTCCACATCCTCTGCACAGTTTGCCTTAGCACTCAGTTTGGTCCTCATCAGCAAACCTGGATATGTTACACTCTGTCTCCTCTACCAAATCATTTATATGTATCATGAACAGCTGTGGGCCCAATATCGACCCCTGTGGTGCCCCGCTCATCATTGGTCTCCAACTAGAGAAACACCTATTTATCCCAACTCTCTGCGTTCTATTGGTTAACAATTCCTCTATCCATGCTAGTACATTCCCCACAACTCCATGCATTCTTATCTTATGGATGATTCTTTTATGCGGCACCTTATCCAACGCTGTCTGGAAATTCAAGTATACAACATCTACCTGTTCCCCACCATCAACCGTGCTTGTTACATCCTCAAAGAGCACCCATAAGTTTGTCACCCATAACACTTCCCTCCTTGAATCCATGCTGCATCTGCCTGATGGAACCCTTTCCATCCAGAAGTCTCACTATTTCTTCTTTAATGATCACCTCCCACATTACATGCTGAGTCAGTAGCAGGTAGTAAAGTTTTAGTAAAGTTTTAGGAATGTGAAACATTGGGTTAGCTTGACATACCAATTGTGTTCCTGAAGCTCTAATACAACCTATTAAAAGCTTTGATTATCCACTTGGGTAAAATTTACATAAATCGTAAATGAGCTTAGTCATTTACGATACACCAACTTTAAGACCAATATATTTTCAGCAACTTATTGAAAAGCTGTTTCCCTCTGAATCGAGCAGTCTGTTTGCATTCATTTTTTGAAAGATAGATTCACATCAAAGAGATAAATTCTTAACTTTGACATTGTTTTGCAGGTGATCATCAACACCTTCTACTGGAAGTGTTATGTGTAGATTATGGATTTTCTGCTTGCCTTTCATTAAGTTATTTAAAACCTCTTCCTCCAGCATATTGTGTCCTTCCCCAGCAAGCATTGTGTGTGTCTTTAGCAAACGTAAGTATATAGGGATGTGAAGTTTACTAAAATTCTTAACATAGAGGGTTTTATTATACCTAATAAAACCAAGACCAATGATGCTGTTTAAGCCCTTTTTTAGCTTTAATGTATACCAGATGAACTAAAACTTATTAAATGCTAAATTTAGAAGCTTGGGTGTTGCAAGTGTGCTGCACCAGTGCTCAGTGCCTTGGGCATGATAGAATATAACTTGATTGATATTGACTGCTGCTTCTTCCCACAAACAAGTTCTCCCTACTCATTATCTTTGAGACACTTATTCTCAGTAACAAAACGAGCATTTTAAAAATTGAAACAGAACATGGCATAAATAGTGTAGTTTCTATAATGAAATAAGTTTTCATAATTAGACCATGAGAAGATCTTGTGGTGCAATGGTAAAAGCCCTCCATTAAAATCCTACTTCTGTACTGGAAGGAAGGTATATTCATGATGTAGCTAAACAGGTTGATTATTAGCCTGCAAATCCTTCCAATATATATGATGGCATTAAGGGCATAGATGGCAAAGACGAAGCACTACAGTATTTTGCCAAACATAATCATAAACCATTCTGATGGGAGTCTGTGGTCACCTGTGTCCTTTTATGACATGGGACCTGAAGAGAGGGACTATGGCAGTCCATAGACATCCATAATGTGTAGTGCTTTTTTAACTCAACTGTTAAGCTTATCAGGTGCTGACAATGATATACCAATTTGTCCACATTGCACTGTAAAATATAAGTTTAACAATGAGCATATGTTAGATTTAAAAGATGAAACAGACACATTTTTGGTCTCTCAAGGGATGTGTGAAATTGGAGTTGAGGAAGAAGACCAGCAATTATTGTTCTGAATGGTTTGGTGTGCTTCGGAGACCACAGGAGTTCCTATGGTCTTATGTTGAGCTTAGTTGGGAATTGAGGTGGTGGGTACAGAATGCAAACAAAACAATATCTTCTCAAATTTGCAGGTTTCTCCAATGCATGGTGTGACCTGGTCCAGATCAGAGATAAACTGGTTCAAGAAGTCTGTGAAAAACAAAACATTTTTTGCAAGACTTTATCAAAAAGCGAACATTATGACGGTGGCACTTTTCAGTGAAAGAGGGAAAATAGGGATCATGAGGTATGCTGGCAAGGCATCCATATATGCTTTTTGACTTGTGATGTTCTTATCTTAATTAAATATATGTTTTATTTTAAGTCGTACTAATGAGACCAGGTAAAAGTGTGTTTCTTTATGCATGAACCACTTATGCCCAATGTGTCTCTTTATCCAGACTAACTGAACCTGCATGATAATCTTAAAACAAATCTGAATTAGGACTTCCAAGTCCCTTTGTCCTTCAGATTTCTGAAACCTTTCCATGTTTAGAAAATAGTTAGCACCTCTATTCTTCCTACCAAAGTACATAACCTCACACTTACCCACACTGTATCCCATCACTTTGTATACTTGTTCTTGAAACTTAAACTGAAAGCTCTCCCCATGCTTAAGCTTTTCCATACTTTTCCATGCAATTGAATCCCCCCTATCTTCACTAATCAGTTTTAAACTCTATCCACAACCTGAGTTATGCGATTGGCAACCTATTCAACCTCTCCTCAATCTGAAGACAATCCTTCCATAACTGGAATCAACTTAGTGCATCTTCTCTGGACTGCCTCCAGTTCTGCTATTACCTTTGATAAGGGGATCAAAATTGCTCACAGTATTATTGGTGTGCTCTAATTTTAGTAGATCCTTTCTATGTTTGTATTCCACTTCTTTTGAAATAAAAGCCATCATTCTATTTGCCTTGCTTATTACCTGCTGCCTTGTATGCTACCTTTTTGTGAATTTTGCATGAGGACTCCAAAGTCCTCCTTTCACTCACGTCAACTCAGCTTTTCACGCATACTAATATACTGCCCCCAAAATTCTGTCTAATCTCTTATTTTATTAAGTAGCCTAATGTGTAACACCTTATCAAAGGACTTCTGGAAATCCAAATATATTATATCCAATTTATCAATCATGTTTGTTGCTTCCTCAATTGTAATAAACGTAACTTCCCCTTCATGAAACCAGATGATGTCACTTGATATTACTACCTATGTTTTAAATGCTCTGCTTTTGCATCCTTTATAATAGACTCTAACATTTTCCCAGTAACAGATGTTAAGCTAACTGGGCTATAGTTACCTGTTTTTAGTCTCCTTCCCAGTTTGAATGAGGATATTACATTGACAGTTTTCCAATCCTTCAATATCTTTCAAGAACCTCTTGATTCTTGAAAGATTCTTAACCAGCGCATCCACTATCTCTGTAGCTACTTCTTTTGGTGTCCTAGGATGCATACCATTGGTCATGACGACTCATCAACCCTCAACCCATGAGTTTCCTTAACATACTTTCTCTAGTGATAGGACATAAATCCAACAACTTTCTCCTTTTACCCTTTGATTATTGAATATTTCTGGAATACTGTTACTGTCTTCTACCACGAATACAGGTGCAAAAGTATTTATTCAGCTTCTCTACCATTTCCTTATTCTGTGATTTCACTGCCTCATTCTATTAGGAGTTATCGTTATCGTTGACCTCTCCTTTTTACAGATTCAAATAAGCTCTTACTATCTGTCTAATTATTACTTGCAAGCTTACCCCAAAGTTTATTTTCTCCCTCTTTATTATGTTAGTCATTTTTTATTAGTTTTTAAAACTTTCCCAGTTCTCTAGCGTAGCACTAATCTTTGCCACATTGTATGATTTTCTTTCTTAAAACTTGATGCTATTCTTATCTTCCAAGGTTAACCATTGTTGTTTTTTCCCCTTCCTAGAATTCTTCTCACTGGTACATATCTTTGTTTTGAGCAATAACCTATTTTCTCAAAAGTCTGCCATTGTTCTTTGACCATCTTTGCTGGTAATCTCCTTTTCCTATCCATGCCAACTTGTTCTCCTTTAACACAGTTAGTTCTGACTGAACTTTCTTACACTCAAACTGCATGCTATATTCTATAATGTTATGGACACTGTTTTATAGATGATCTTTTAGTCTAAAGTAATTTATTGAAGTTCATTTCACATTACCAGGTCTAAAATATTTTCATCCCTGGTTGGATCCAAAACACATTATTCCAAAAACTGTTCTGAATATACCAAGAATTCCTACTCATGGCTACTGTCAATTTTATTTTCCCAATCTACATAAGTGTTAAAATCACCCTTGATTGCCTGTTCTACATGTATTCTCTGTCCTATAGTATAGCTGTCACTAGGGGGGCTATAGACTACTTTCACCATTGTTTTCACCCCTTGTTATTTCTTATCTCGATCCATATGGATTATACATATTTTAATTCTTGCTATTGTAACCTATCCTATATTAACAAAGCTACCCCTTCAGACTTTCCTTCCTGCCTGTCCTTTCAAAAAGTCACATACCCCTGGATATTTTGTTCCCAACTTTGATCAGCTTGTAACCCTGTCTATAAGATCATACCCTTTAGCCTCATTTGCGCCTTTAGCTTCTTTATTTATTTTGCTCCACATCCTACATGTATTGAAATAAAGAGCCAATAAAATGTTGTCCATTAACTGCTGTTTTTGTGTGTATATATACTCAATCCCCTCCTGTCCCATTCAGAGTATCATTATCCAAATAGCTCCCAAACTAATATATCCTTTTGATTTGTAAACTGACATTTCTACTTTGCACACATCTCCATTCCAGCCCCTCTAATTATTTTAAAGCCCTTGCTATGGCTATAGTTATTCGATTTGTCAGGACACTGGTCTCAGTAGGTGCAGTGATTGTAACAAGGTCGTAGAGCCGTAAGCAATGAAACAGGCCCTTCGGTCCAACTTGTCTATGCCATCCAGATATCCTAACCGAATCTAGTCCCATTTGCCAGCACTTGGCCCATATCCCTCTAAACCCCTTCTATTCATATACCTATCCAGATGCTTTTTAAATGCTGTAGTTGTACCAGCTCCCACCACTTCCGCTGGCAGCTCATTCCATACATGCACAACCCTTTGTGTAAAAAAGTTGCCTCTTGGGTCCTTTTTATATCTTTCCCCTCCTCACCCTGAAACTCAAGTTCTGGACTTACCCACCCGAGGGAAAAGACCTTGTCTATTTATCCTATCCATGCCCTCATGACTTTATAAACCTTTATAAAGTCACTCCTCAGCCTCTGACACTCCAGGGAAAACAGCCCCTGCCTATTCAGCCCCTCCCTCTGGTTTCACACTCTAACCTTAGCAAGATCCTTTTAAATCTTTTCTGAACCCTTTCAGTTGAAACTCATGGGATATGAGTTTCCTGATTGGGGCTGTTAATCTTGTCCAATTAGGGAACCCTGACTGATATGTGAAAAGGATAAGTGTCAGATACTGACACTCTGATGTCTGACACTATGAGGCAGTACCATAGTCACAGATTGTTTGTGAATAAATAAACGGTGACTTGACGATGAGATAGTGGCCTCTTTGGAGTTACTTCAGTATGGGTCAAGTGAAACCCTTTGGAACCGCTCTTTTCTACCCCAATAACAATGCCATTATCCCATGAACTGAAACATTCTATCCACATCAATCTTTGAGCTACACATTTAACTCATTGATTTTTAACCCTATGCCAGTTTACCTGAAGAACGGAGTATGTGGTGAATAAAGAGCCATTATCTCAGGTATAATCTCTCTCTTTTTCACAGTGCTGTATAATTTTAGTCCAGTTTCATTTAACAGTCAAAAGTTACAAAGCCTATACAGCATAAGTTCTCTTTCTTTAACTTTGTTAGTTTAGTTTGTTGTTCTTGTTTAAACATTTTATTTCCTGTAGGAGAGGATCTAAGCTTTCCCAAAGGATGGTAGCGGCTGGGCTTGCAAGATATTCAGAAGGTAATTGTGGTAAGTGTTACAGCCCGTGGGTTAAATAACGTCAAAAATGCTTCCTGTATGAAATTTCAAAAGAATAACAATTCCATTTGCGGAAGTGAACTTTAACTTCGACAGTTTTCGCTTTTGTAAAAAATGCCACGTGTATTCTTGCCTCACCATCACATGCTGTAAATCAGTATTGGTTACCCATATAACATTTTTAGTGTATAATACCATTATTCATCTGACCACCCATTTTTGCTCCTTTCACAAAGGCCACTGTTAATGTAGGTAAAGTGCACTTCCCATCAGAGGTTTTTATAAAGTGGCAGCATTTTACTATTCCTAATTACAAGAGTACTAATATACATTGGCGCACATCTGCTATTGCTCCAGCTAAGATCAGCTAACTGCAAAGATTATGGTTTGAACAAGAGATCTTATTGTTCAGTATGGCCTTATTATTTTCTGTATCAACAACAATTTGGATTTATACAAATATATACTATATAAATTAGTAAAACATCCCTGATGCTTCACACAGATTTATTAAATAGTATTTGACACAGAGCAAAGTAAAGGGGTGGTTAAAGGACAGTTGAGCAGTAGCTTGCTGAGAGGTGTGTTTAAGGAGTATAATAAAGAAGGAAAAGGAAGGAAAGATATGAAAGAAAATTCTAGTCCTTAGAAGTTGTTGGTTGAAAGAATGGAGCAATTAAAATTAGGGGAAACACATGATGCCATAATTGCAAAGGTTCAGATATCTTGGAGGCTAGTGGAGCTGGCGCAGGGAAGATCTTGGCCATGGATGGATTTGAAAACAAGATTAAAAATTGCAGAATTGAGGCAGTGTCAGACTACGTCAACAAGCAAAGGGGTAATAAGTGAACAAGAGATGTGACTTTGGATATAGATAGCAATATTTTAGTGAGTTCAGTTTTGTGGAGTTTGGAATTTGTGGGTCTAATTAGAAGAGCATAGATAACCTACAGATAACAAAGATATTGATGCAAATTTCAACAGCAGATGAGCAAAGTCAGGTGATGTTACAAGGGTAAAATAAGGCAGTCTTGTTTATAGAGTGGACTGTGTGGTTGCAAGATTATCTCTGGTCAACTTCAACATTAAGGTGTGAATGTACTGGTTCAGCAATCAACCACTCGGATACAAGGGTAAACTGTTATTCAAATCTACACTACATTGCATTAATTTTTTTTTCCTGAATATTAATACTATTATTGTTTTCATGGTTCCATAGCATAGTGGAAAAACAACTTAAGGGTGACTTTTTTGTTTTTGATTTGTCTTAAAGCTTCACCCAAAACTGGAGCAAGTATTCCGCTGTACTGGAAACAACGTCTCGTACAGTTACTGTCACAACCAACTAACTTGAGAAAATGACTAGGTATGTTCCAATGTGCAGTGATTGTATAGATAATCAGAAGCTGGAGATGTTACTGCTAGTAAAATGTCAGGTAGTTCAGATAGTGTTCTAGGACAACATTTGTCCCTAATGAGTGGCACTAGAATCCAGTGCCCTAATTTTAGCTTTCAGTGCACTCTTCAAAATTTTACCTATAAATGAAATATGAAATGTATTTTTTAAAAAGATGCAGCAACAAATTCTGGGATTATAAACCTCATGAATGATTATTCTCAGTGTAAGAGTATTGTACTAAATTTACGGTGGAAGATAATTTGAACTTGCCATTAGTATTAAGACTAAGGAATACAGAGAAAGAATTAATTACCATCAACATCCCTAGAGAAGTGATATTAAACAAACTAATGCAGCTAAAATAAATCCCCTGGCCCTAATGGTTTACATCCAAGAATCCTAAAAGAAGTAGCTATAGAGTTGGTGGATGCATTGGTTGTAGTTTTCCAAAATTCCTTGGATTCTGGCAAAGTGCCAGAAGATTGAAAACCTACCATTGTGGTATCTCTATTCAAAACAGGAGGGAGGCAAAACTATTTAAACCAATTCGCCTAACGTCTATTGTTGGAAAAGTATTGGAATCAGTCATTAAGGAAGTAATAGCAGAGCATTTGGAAAATCAAATCTAATCAAGCACAGTCAACATGGTTCCTGAAAGGGAAATCATGCCTGACCAATTTATTAAAATTTTTTGAGGAACTCAACCAGAGAAAATCGAGGGGAACCAGTAGGTGTGTTGTATTTGGACTTCCAGAAGGTGTTCTACAAGGTTTTTAGAGGTAGTCTATTGGCATGGATAGTGAATTCACTAGTGAATAGGAAATAGCGAGTGCAAATAAGGGGTTCTTTTTCAAGTTAGTGAGGTGTGACCAGTGCAGTTCCACAGGGATCAGTAACAAAAATAGTGATTTATGGAAAAGCTCAGCAGATCTAGCAGCATCTGAGGAGATAAATCAGGGTTGACGTTTCAGGTTGATTGACCCTTCCTCTGAACGGAGGGTTGGTGTGGACTTGTTGGGCCCAATAGCTTGTTTTCACATTGTGGGAATTCTATGAATGTATTGTCACCAGATTTGTACAGGTCACAAAAATAGGTGGAAAGGTAGGTTGTGAGAGGGATGTAAACAGTTTACAAGAGATATTGTTAGGTTGAGTAAGTGGGTAAAATATTAACAAACTGAGTATTTGGGAAAATATGAAGCTGTTTATTTGGAAGGAGCAATAAAAGAACAAAATATTATTTAATGGAGAAAAACTGCAACACAAAGTGACTTGAGGGTACTTGTGCACAAAACACAAAGCTAGGGTACAGCAGGTAATTGGGAAAGTTAATGGAACGTTGGCCTTGAATTCAAGGGGTTCGGGGCATGAGAGTGAGGAAGTGTTACTGTAACTGTACAAAGTATTGCCGATGCTATACCTCAACTACTTTGAGCAGTTCTGGTCAGTTTTTAAGGAAAAACATTATTTCATTGGAGGCAGTTCAGAGAATATCCACTAGGATTGATGATCCCTGGTATGGAGGGATTGTCTTGTGAGCAAAGGCTAAACAGGTTGGGACTCTACTCACTGGAGTTCAGAAGAATGTAAGGTGATCGCATTGAAATATACAGGATTAATAAGGGCCTTTACAGGGTAAATGTAGAGTATGTTTCCCCTCATAACAGAATCTAGTACCAGAGGGCATGGTATCAAAATTAAGGAATGGCAATTAAAGATTGAGATGGGGAAGAATTTTTTCTGAGATGTGAGTCTTTGGAATTTCTAACAAAATTATGAGGGGCATGGATAGGATAAATAGACAAAGTCTTTTCCCTGGGGTGGGGGAGTCCAGAAATAGAGGGCATAGCTTTAGAGTGACAGGGAAAAGATATAAAAGAGAACTAAGGGGCCACGTTTTCACACAGAGGGTGGTACGTGTATGGAATGAGCTGCCAAAGGAAGTGGTGGAGGCTGGTACAATTGCAACATTTGAAAGGTAGTTGGATGGGTAAATGAATAGGAAGGGTTTGGAGGGATATGGGCTGTGTGCTGGCATGTGGGACTAGATTGGGTTGGGATATCTGGTCGACATGGACAGGTTGGACCAAAGGGTCTGTTTCCATATCGTACATCTCGATGACTCTGTGACTCTACATATGTAAGGCTGAGAGATTCTTGATGCAGTAAGGGAATCAAAGGTTTTGGGGAAAGAGCAGGAAAGTGGATGTGAGGAATGTCATAATGGCCTACTCCTGCTTCAATTTCGAGCAGTCTTAAATAACAGTTGTAATATAAAACTGTACAACTAAATATTTAATGTATTAGTAGAGAAATTTGAACTTTTTAAAAAATTATCTTTTTTCCTTTGCATGGTCTAGACATTGTTGAATTTGAGTTTGGCATCAAGAAAGGCTCAAGAAGAGAACCTGAATTGCTCGGCATTTCTTCATTTCCAGCTTGGAATTTGGATTCAGTTGGCAGTATACCAGTCAATGGATTGCCATAAGATTCTTTTGAGTATTACATGAACACATTATACAATCTATTTATTGGCAAAACTTGATCAAAATTTTAGAATAGAATGCAGAGATGGAAAACACATTGAACTGTAACTGTTTTCTCAAAGACAGTTAGAAATGAGCAACAAATGGCTCACATGATAAAAGTAAAAAATGTTACTGAAGAATAATAGTTAGATTTATGCTTTAGAGTACTTGATGCCATCGACTATTTCACTGTCAATACAAATATTGATTTGGTGTAGTTATGATTGGTTTGATGTTACCTTAATTTTTTAATGCCAGTTGGGTCATTTTTGGTAGCAGCAGCTTGTTCTTGAACACATTAATGTGTTAATTTTGTGCTGCAAAGTCACATAGAATTATGCAGCAACTCAACTATGACATGACTTTGTTGGTATTTATCCTCCAGACATTAGTCTTTCCAGATACTCTGCTTGCTCTGTTCTTCTAGCTATTTTATTTTTCAGCTTCACAACACTGACTTTAAAAAAAAAACTTTCCCTGTGAATTTACTCATTTATCAACTGAAACCATTTGTTTCTGTCTACTCTGTCCTATCAAACTGTCCTCTTGTTTTCTTTTAAAACAAAAAGGCCTGAATTTTTAAGTCTTAAGAATTATATTCCTTGTAATAGGCAGAATCCTAGTAATAACAATGCACGTTTTATTTGTCCCATGTTTACCATAATCTGGAGTTCAATACTACTCTTGAATACAAAATTCTAGAATCCCTACAGTGTGGAGTAGGCCATTTGGCCCATCGAGTCCACACCGACCCTCCGAAGAGCATACCATACCACCCCCACCCCACTTACCCTATCACTCTGCGATTCTCATGGCTAATCCAGCTAGCTTACACATTTCTGGACACTATGGGCAATTCAGCATGACCAATCTAGCTAACCTGCATATTTTTGGATGGTCTTACTATTGAGGTGCACAGGTACATCTCAATTTTAACATTCTGTATCTCTCAGTATAAAACTCAGTATTCCATTAACTTTATTATGGCCTTGAGCTGTTTTCTTTGTTGCTGTAAGTACTCAAATCTTCCTAATTGATCCCAATTTTTAACATTCTCCCAATAACCAACCAGTGCTGTAAAGAATCAAACAGGCCCTTTAGCCCACCATGATTTTACCAACCAACAAACACAACAATACACTCATCCCATTTACCTGCACTTGGTCCATAGCCTACAGTGCAATGACATTTTAAGTACTCATCCAGATGCTTAAATGTTGCTAGAATATTTGTCTCCACTTCCCTTTCAGACACCAGGTTCCATACATCTACCAACCTCTGGGTGAAAAAGCTTTATCCTCAGACATCCTCTAAACCACTTGCTCTTCCCCTTAAACTTCTGCCCACTGGTCTTACATGTTTGCCATGGGGAAATTCCATTGATCTGTTTACTATACCTGTCGTAATTCTATATACCTCAATCAGATAACTGTTCAGCCTTCTCTGCTCCTAGGAAAACAAACACAGCCTATTCAGTCTTTCCTCATGCCAGGTAACAACCTGATGAACCTTCTGTGCACCCTCGCCAATGCAATCATGTCCTTCCAAGAGGAAATACACACAGTATTCCATGTGTGACCTAACCAATGTTTTAAAAAGCTGAAACAAGACTTCCTTGCTCCTATATTCTGTACCCATCTAATGAAGGCAAGTATCCCTTTTGCCTCCTTCACAATCCTGACTCTGTGCTGACACCTTCAAGGATCTATGGACTTCTATGCCACAGTCCTTTTGCTCCTCAGTGCTCCATAGGGACCTACCATTTATTGGTGTATATCCTTCCCTCATTAGACCTCACAAAATGCATCAGCTTGCACTTATCAGGATAAAGTTCCATCTACCATTGCGTTTCCCAATTTACCAGCTGAGCAATATCAAGCTAGCCTGGCACCGAGGTCTTCACTATCAACAATACCCTCAATTTTCATGCTAGTTGCAACCTTACTAATTAACTTGGATGTGAATGCAGAGGTTTATTAATGTACGTAACAAGCTGCGAGGGTCCCAGCACCAATTCCTGTGGTATGCTGATGATCACAGGCTTGCAATTACACAAACAACTCTACATCATCACCCTCTGCCTCATATTTATAAGCCAATTTTAGATCCAGTTTTCCAGTTTGCCGTGATACCATGGGCTGTTGCCTTTTGGACCAGCCTTCCATGTGGGATTTTGTCAAAGGCCTTGCTGAAGTCCATGTAAACCACACCAACGGAATACCCTCACCAATGTGTTTAGTCAACCTTTCAAAAAACTCAATTAAATTAGTCAGACAGGATCTCGCTCTACAAAGATTCATGCTGACTATCCTTGAACAATCCTTGTCTTCCTAAATATTGTTTAATCTTGTCCTTTCAGAATTTTTTTCCAGTAATTTCCATACCAATGATGTCAAACTAACAGGTCTGTAATTACCTGGCCTATCATTGCTGCCCTTAGTAAACAAAAGAAGTATATTAACTATCCTCCAGTCATCTGGTACTCACCTGTGTCCAGCAAAGTATTAAATATATCTGCCAGGGCCCCAGCAAACTCCTCCTTTGCCACCCATAGCAACCTGGGTTACATCTCATCAGGCCCTGGAAATTTATTTATCTTATACCTCCTCTGTATTAATCTTTAACATGTTTTACAACTTCACCATCCCAACTGAAATCCCCAGCTACAATGTTTTTTTCTGTGAATATATATGAGAAGTATTCATTTCAGACCTCACTCACATTCACTGGCTCCATGCATAAATTGCTGCTTTTATCTCTAATCAGTCCCACTCTTTCATTGATAATCCTCTTACATCTACTCATAAAATGCCTTGAACCTGCTGCCTTGCCATCACTCTTAGAGAAGCACACTGGCCCTGAATTCTCACTGTAATCATGAAGGGGTTTGGAGCAAGAGAATAAGGAAGTCTTATTGCAAGGTATTGGTGCAGCTGCAACTAGAGTACTCTGAGCAGCATTCCAGACCTCCCATGTGCCTTATACTGCCCTTGTGTACTCTGGTGACTGTATTGTTGTAGTTTTCCTTCTATTTCTGAATGGAACTTGCTCCTGACTTTACATCTACTCTCTCCAGTACTACTCTTTTGGCCCCTAAAGCTGGTTCCTAAGCAACCAATCCTCTTGTCATACATCACTTTTTAAACTCTGACATCGCCTCAAGAGCTCTGCCTTTGGGTTAAGTGAATATTCTACACACTCATTTCTTCTCCCACTGCTGCTGCGACTGAGCTTGATCTGGGCCCTGTTCCTCCGGTTTTTATCCAGAAGTTCCGCTGCTACCATTCGCTCCCAGGTTCCACCCACTCCTCTCCTGCTGCTGCTCCAAATAAGCTAAAATTATTATGTAATACTTGTCTTTTTTCAGTCATGTACTGCATTTTTACTGTTCACTGCTTATAATGTTCCTCATTATACTATGATCTGAAAATCTGGACATCAGTTCTAAAGATTGCCACTTGTCAATCTCTAACCACCTCTGAAAATACATTAATGGATACCTGAATGAGGGAAATCAGTCAGATGGCCATTAGCCATATGCCAGAATAGAGAAGAACAGAGAAATTAAAGAGATGGTGTCAGGATTCCCTTCTTGTCAATTCGTAAACCAATTTGTTACCTTTCTGCTAATCTTGTATTTGTTAATCTCCCCCCATTACTCTCTCATTATTTATCAAAAGTTTTCTGAAAGTCTCTATATACTACATTCACTAAATTTCAAAGGAGTTCAGAGAATGTGTCAGTCTTTTTTGTCTGAAGGTGAGAGATGCTGAAGCTAATTGTGAAATTAGCTGAGTGAATCTAGAAGATTCATGGTGTAATCTCATGCATGATATATTTATCAACTGAGGTAATTATTAATAAACTTATTTGAGAAGAGGAATGTATGAGAGTCTGTTTCATGTGCGTTGCTGATGTAAAGCATATAATCAATATATGTACACCAGTTCATAGTCCCTTCTTGGATTTATTTCGTCACTTGTTTCTCTTCCCTCTCCCATACCAAGTATTCCTGTCTCCTTCATTCATCAATCCTTGTTCCCTTCCTGTTTTTCAATCTACATGTTATGCCTTGACCAGATCATTTGTTTTTACTCGTGCATTGATGGTACTCTCGTGCAGCTCACCACTGATTCATGATCCTTTCACTGTTAGTAAATTATTCATCTGCTTATTTGATATTTATGATTCGATGAGGAACATTTTGTCCAATTAAATAGTTGGAATACTAATGCTATTGTCTTTGGTGCTAACTCCAAAGTCTACTCCCTAGCTATAATCATGGGCGGCACGGTAGCACAGTGGTTAGCACTGCTGCTTCACAGCGCCAGAGACCCGGGTTCAATTCCCGCCTCAGGCGACTCTCTGTGTGGAGTTTGCACATTCTCCCCGTGTCTGCGTGGGTTTCCTCCGGGTGCTCCGGTTTCCTCCCACAATCCAAAAATGTGCAGGGGTTAGGTGAATTGGCCATGCTAAATTGCCCGTAGTGTTAGGTGAAGGGGTAAATGTAGGAGAATGGGTCTGGGTGGGTTACGCTTCGGCGGGTCGGTGTAGACTTGTTGGGCCGAAGGGCCTGTTTCCACACTGTAAGTAATCTAATCTAATCTAATCTAAACCATTTGCTTGAGACTAAACCAGCCTGTCACTCATTAAGTCGTCCTTTGCTGTTGGTGCAGGATGATTTCTACTGATGCGTTGTTTGCAGGATTAGCATCTGCTTTGGAGATTCTGAAACCATATGATGATGTGTGGCAATCTGCTTGTTCCTTTTCCAGATTTTGCACACATACGAGCAAGTAAGTTAGGAGCATTTAAAGGCCAATTGGCCCTTTGAACATGCTCTGCCATTCAGTAAGATCATGGCCAGTCTGATTGTATCCTCCACTCTATATTACTGCAGCATCATTTGAAGATTAACTGCAGTGATTTTCACACCTTTGTCAGCCTACCTAGTGAACAATAGAGTTTAAGGGGTTCTTGAAGAGCTGAAAAGTTCTGATGTTTGTCATTATGCATGGCATTCTTTGTACATGTGTGAACAGCGCTGGACAGATGAAGACTTCTGGTGATTATCAGATCAAGTTGATAGTAGTGTTGAAATCCTAGATGGTGTGATGACACATTGGAAGAAGGCAAAGTTCACACTATGCACAAATATCTAGTAGCCATTGTCCATTGTGTTATCTTTAAACTTGGCT
The DNA here is from genome assembly GCF_004010195.1 of Chiloscyllium plagiosum. Taxonomy (NCBI): domain Eukaryota; kingdom Metazoa; phylum Chordata; class Chondrichthyes; order Orectolobiformes; family Hemiscylliidae; genus Chiloscyllium; species Chiloscyllium plagiosum. Next base: position 54,994,473 of record NC_057724.1, read on the forward strand.
ACTCCAACAGAGTTGAAAATGTGTTTGTTGCTGGAAAAGCGCAGTAAGTCAGGCAGCATCCAAGGAGCAGGAGAATCGACGTTTCGGGCATAAGCCCTTCTTCAGGAATCCTGTCCTGAAGAAGGGCTTATGCCCGAAACGTCGATTCTCCTGCTCCTTGGATGCTGCTTGACCTGCTGCGCTTTTCCAGCAACACATTTTCAGCTCTGATCTCCAGCATCTGCAGTCCTCACTTTCTACTCCAACAGAGTCCTGACTGGTTTCCCGTGTTCAGTCCTCTGTAAATTTGAGGTCATCGAAAACTCTCATCCATGTTCACGTGCATATCAGGGCATATCTATCGTCTGTTTTCAATTAACTAGATTGGCTTCCAATCATGTGATGACATGATTCAAAACTTATCCTTCTTTTCAAATGTCTTGCATCACTTACTCTTCCTTATCCCTGTAATCCCTCCCATCTCTCAAACCTGTGAAATATGTGCTCATCTAATTGCCTTTTGAGCTTTATTAATTCCATTATTGGAAGCCACACTGTCAACTGTTAAGGCCTTATGTCCTGGAATTCCTCCCCTAAATCTTATCTGATTTTCTACTTCTCTTTCTTCCTTTAAAGTTACATCTTTAATCTTTTGGTCATCTGTCCTACTATCACCTTATGTTACAGTGTCTAACTTTGCTTTATGATAATCCACAAAAGCATTTTGTTACACTAAAGATACCATATAGATGTGTTGTTTCAATACGCATTTTTAACGTTTTAAGATACCTTAAATTAAAAAAAATTTAAGTCTTAAGGCTGAACAGCTGAAATCAACCCAGAATGCCTAGTGAGTTTTAGAAACAAAAATTGGCTTAAGCTACTTGGTGGAATCATGATCTTAATATGTAGTCAGCAATGAAGGCAAGGATATATTTTTGGAAAAGGTAATAGCCACTTATGGATTATACTGTTTAAGGCTGAAAACCAACATTAGCTGTTTCTTGTGAACATATCTGCTATGTTGTCTCACTGCTGATGCAGAGATGATAGTAAGAATTGTCAAATGTCCACAGCTAATTGGTGGATTCAGTTTTAAGGAATGAAAGACAGTTTTAATTGTGTGTGTGCTTTTCCAGATGTTTTCAATTGAAGCCTTAGCCAAATTTATATAACTCTTGTTTGCACTAACAAGTATAGTCTGAACGAAGTATTACACTAAAAAGTCACCATTTTTTACTAGAAAACACCAGCTAATTGACTTGTCTTTGATCATTTCTATAATTTGCATAATTTAATTCCTCATTTAGCAAACAGTTTTGGAATTGGAACCAGAATGAAAATTTTGTCATTGTATTTTTATTCCTAATTTGTTCAAAATTTTGATAAAGGTTTCCTATCAATACAGCAGCAATACAAATGATCACATACTTGGTTATGACAATATTGTTGTCGAGAGAGCAAACTTATTTCTCCATTCATGGGCCGTGGGCATTACTGGTAAGACCAGCATGTATTGCTGATCCTTAAATGTCCCGCTGTTGCAAAACCATGCTAAATCCTTGATATTATGTTTACAATATTTGTTGAGAACAAATTCACATTGGTACCAAAATCTTATACCCAATATTCTATTGAATGTGTTAATTAAACACTAGTAAATACCTTTGTTAAATATTAGACCAAAGAATTTTATATGAATTTACCAGCATATGCTTTACTAATATCATGAGCAAATTCAATGCAATTACATCATCTTACTGTCTGTCTAGGGTGTTCCGGTTAGCTCTTCTAATGTGTGCCTGGTTTACAATGCAGAATGATGTCAACAGTGAGAGTTCAATTCCCACACAGGGAATGTTAAAAATCTCACAACACCAGCTTATAGTCCAACAGGTTTATTTGCAAGCACTAGCTTTCGGAGTACTGCTCCGTCATCAGGTGAACAAAATTCCAACTTGATGTTATTTTAATTCTCCAGTGAATTCCAAGTGATTTCTTTTAAGAAAAACTTAACTGTTTATGTGGAAGCACAAACAACTGATGCAATTTCATTCAGCGCTCCAAAAGCTAGTACTTCCAAATAAATCTGTTGGACAATAACTTGATGTTGTGATTTTTTTTTTTAACTTTGTCCATCCCAGTCCAACACCGGCACCTCCGAATCTCACAGGCTAAGGTTGTTATCTCAACCTCACCCCTTGTCTGAGGCATGTGACCTTACAGGCTAAACCATTATTAGTTGTCTAATATGAGAGCAGCTCTATGGTTCTGTAGGACTACGATGTCTTTACCTGTATTAGTCTGAAGAGAGACCAGGGAGAGTTGTTTTTCACTAATTAATTCTAGGGGTGTATTTTTATTTGTTCACTTATTTTTGAAAAATTTATAGCACGATAGCTGTCTTAACTCTAAGTCACTTAGTTTTTATATTCCAATATTTAACCTCTAAATGATCACTTTGATTACTTGCACTATTTGACTTGAAGTAATAGATAATTTGTTCAAAAGATAATTCATATGGGATCGACTATGTCAGCATCATGCCCAAATTAGGGAATGCAGCTATTTCTGACATGCCTAGAGTATATTAACTGGTAACACTTGCAAATTAGAGGAGAGTTCACGAAATACTGACAGCCTAAGAATTTGAAGAACAACCTGCCAAAGGTGCGCATTAAAACTAAATAAAGTTTAATCAGCAAGAACATTTTTAGGCTACTGAGGTGTATGATAGTAGCTTCCAAAATGTTACCAAGTCACCACCAACAACTTTGTTACCATAAAATAGTTATTTTCATTTCATTTCACAGTAATTTTGTTTTTGTTTCATTGGGCAGTTTGAATGAAATATTTTTAGCACACTGTCCCAGTATCAACTTACATTCCTTCTCCCTTCTGTGGTGGCTACAGCACTGAGGAAATCTCAGACAGCATTGCATCAGCTTCTGTACAAAATTCCAACTTAATGTTATTTTAATCCTCCAGTGGATTCCAAGTGAGTTTTTTTTTAAAAAAAACTTAACTGTTCATACATACGCACACACGACTGATGCAATTTCATACATTACTACACTGCTACAAAAAGTATTTTGTAACAAGATATTATTTGCTCTAATTCAGCCTAACCTGACAGGAGGATGTTTTAACTAGTTCGAACCAGGGAGACAATCTCAGGATACAGGTAGACTGTTTAAGATTGAGATAAAGAAATCTTTTTCAGTCAAAGGATTGTAAATCTGTCAAATTCTCTGCTACAGAAGGCAATGGGCAGCCACATCACTGAATGTACACTGTCTAGGAAAGAGAGAAAAAAATTTTAAAGGCATCTTTGCTGAACAAAGAGAACTTGGAGTGCAGGTTCATAGCTCCTTGAAAGTGGAGTCGCAGGTAGATAGGATAGTGAAGAAGGCGTCTAGTGTGCTTTCCTTTATTGGTCAGAGTATTGAGTACAGGGCTTGGGAGGTCATGGTGCGGCTGTACAGGACACCGGTTAGGCCACTGTTGGAATGTTGCATGCAATTCTGGTCTCCTTCCTATCGGAAAGATATTGTGAAACCTGAAAGGGTTCAGAAAAGATTTACAAGGATGTTGCCAAGGTTGGAGGATTTGAGCTATTGGGAGAAGCTGAACAGGCTGGAGCTGTTTTCCCTGGAGCATCGGAGGCTGAGGAGTGACCTTATAGAGGTTTACAAAATTGAGGGGCAAAGGTAGGGTAAATAGGCAAAGTCTTTTCCCTGGGGTCAGGGAGTCCAGAAATAGAGAGCATAGGTTTAGCGTGAGAGGTGAAATATATAAAAGAGCAACTTTTTCACACAGAGGGTGGTTCATGTATGGAATGAGCTACCAGAGGAAATGGTGGAGGCTGGTACAATTGCAACATTTAAGAGGCATTTGGATGGGTTTGGAGGGATATTGGCCGGGTGCTGGCAGGTGGGACTAGATTGGGTTGGAATAGTTGACCGGCATGGGCGGGCTGGACTGAAAGGTCTGTTTCCATGCTGTACATCTCTATGAATCTATCAAGCAGACTGGGGAGAAAGGAGGTGGCAGTGATTTAGCAAGCCAGCCATTATGCTTTTGAATGACCAGGCTCAAAGGGCTGAATGGCCTATTCCAACTCCTAATTTCAATGCTTCCAATGGGTGTGAAACTCAGACTTGTAATATTGCTGGAGTCAATGTTATGCCAACTGGTGTATCTGCCTGTCAGCTGCTTCTAATATGGCATATCATGCTCTGAAGGACCTTTGCTAGCATGCTATCCATGTGCTGGTACGTTGTCATGTAACTTACAAACTTGAACTATACACGTTCAGTCAACGTATTTGTATGTCACTCACCAAAAACATGAATAAAGCTGGAAGATGGGCCTACTATTAATGTCATTTAAAGGGTCAGGTAACCAATTTAATGAAAGTTGATAATTTTTCTCCATTCTTTGATGGGATGTGGTGTCAGTGGCAAGGTAGCATTTGTTGCCTGTCTCGAATTGCTCAAATGGAGTGGCTTCCTAGGCTATTTCAGATTCAAGCAGTTGAGAGTCAACTTTATTGCTGAAGATCTGGAATCACATAAGCCAGACCAGGTAAGAATGGCAGATTTCCTTCACAAAATGTAATTAGTGAACCATTTAATTTTTAAAGCAATTGATTGGTGCGTCCTTGCCAATATTCTAGCATTTAATTCCAGATTACATAAATTGAATTAAAATTTCACCATTTGGCATAGTGAGATTAAAATTTATGTCCTGGGTCTCTGGATTACTAGTCTAGTGACAATGCGACTCTGCTACTGCCTCCCCAGTTTACACTGATGTCTGCTATTGTGATCATCGTAAATACTGTGGAATGTTTTTGAGGTGTTGGGGTGATTTGCTGGGTTGGGGGAAGAAGTGTTGTTGCATCCTCAGAAAGAAGGTGAATGTCCTGTCTACACAAATTCTGTAATAGGCACAGTGGCTGAAGTTGCAGTGTATTTGGATGTACAATGTGACATGGACATGGACCTGAGTCTGGGAGAGCCCTGTTTGATGCCATCTGTCAAGTTGGACCTCCATTTTCCTTGTCTGCATCAAGAGGCTGTTTAGATTAGGGAGTCAGTGCATTCCAATGTGGTTTGCACCTTCATCGAAATTCTCGTGTATGTAGCCCCACGAGCTAGCACACAAGGTATTCCCCCAACCTTTTATCTTGCCATAGCTCATGCATGCCCAGTGACTCATCTTGTGCAAATCCCCATTCTCTATTAACCTTTAAAGGATGTGTAGTGCCAATGTCTGAGTTTCAGACCAAGTGATGGGGCCCTTTAACTGTTCTAGGGTGCCTGAAAGCAGAAAATTAGGAAATTTGGTTTGAGTAAATGGGATGCAAGATAATAGCAAGATACCCATGGTGATGCTATTAGCAGTTGCAAGTAATGACAGGTGATGGCAAGATGAGGGTAAACTGGGGCAAAAAGTAGGAGCATTCCATCGTGCTCCAAAAGTTTTTAGTGACACCAGATAGCAAAGGCATTGTCCAGCATTGCTGTGAACCATTCTGTAGCCATCCTGAGATTCAGGTGTCTTTACTCCCCCCATCAGTTCTGCTCTGCTCTGTTTTGTTTTTGGTGACCTCTTTAGTCAAGAGACAGGGCTTAATATTGGTACTGGAGTGACGCTGACATGTCTGCCACAGCTGAAAATATAGAGAGAGCAACAGTTAAGTTTGGTTTGTTAGAATATGAGAGTTTTAGTGAGGTGGGTTACCTAGATGTTAGTCTCAAGTCCTGTATGCCAGAAGTATATGCTGGTGCATTGAACACAGAGAGGTAGCGGCTGTGTGCTGTTGTATAAAGACACTTCCACTGATCTTGACCAACCGTTTGAGGACATTAGGTTTCTTGTATTCCTGCTAGGTCCTCAGGATCAGGTGCCAGGATAGAATGGCAAGCATAGAAACCAGTTATGAAACATACAGCATTTACAGTCCTATACAAAAATCAAGCACGGGTGGAAGGGGAAAGGTTTTTTTTAAATATAATCCTTAGATTTTAAAATCTATCAAGGGGTATGGGAAGAAAATGCGAATACAGCATTAAATGCAGGGTAAGCGTCACTGGAAAAGCACAGCAAGTCAGGCAGCATCCAAGCAGGAGAGTTGACGTTTCGGGCATAAGCCCTTCATCAGGAATGTGTCGGGGTGGGAGAGTGGGGAAGGGGCTGAGAAATAAATAGGAGGGTGGGGTGGAGGGAAGGTAGCTGGGAAGGCGATAGGTGGATACAGGTGGGGGGGGTGATTGTGATAGGTTGGTGGATAGGTAGGAAGGAAGATAGATAGTTCAAGAAGGTGGTGCCAAGTTGGAGATTGGATCTGGAATGAGGTGGAGTAGGGGAGTTTTGGAAACTGGTGAAGTTGATGTTGATGCCATTTAGTTGAAGGGTCTCAAGGCGGAAGATGAAGCATTCTTCCTCCAGTCATCAGGTGGCTTGGATTTGGCGGTGGAGGCGGCCCAGGACTTGCATGGCCTTGGTGGAGTGGGAGGGATCACAGGGCAGTGGGGTTGTTTGGTGCATGTGTCCCAGAGACGTCACCTCTAAACAAGGCCCCAAAGGATCTTTTCATATTTGGCAGAGATCGTCCTGCACATCCTAACACCTCATCTATTGTGTCCGTTGCTCTCGATGTGGTCTCCTGTACATAAGGGAGACAGGATGCCAAATCACGGAGCATTTCAGGGAACATTTCTTGGTAACCTTACTTTGGCGACCAAATCTGTGGTTTACTTGTTCCTATTTTTCTAGAATATAGCTGTCCCAAAATGGAATAATCTTTTAAATCTCATAATTGTAAAACATATAACATTTCCCTTCCTACCCATTAACCAGCAAAAGACATCTTCTCCATTGCTTTGCCCCTTTAATTTATAGATTTATAATAGTTGACTGCTAAAATAACTTATGTAACTGTGGGCTGCTGATAATTGTGTAATCAAAATTGATACTTAATGCCATCATGTGGCATTGCCTTGGTACTGCATACTTGGTACTGTTTGAATATCTTTAAATCATTCACAGGATGAGGGTGTCACTGGCTCAGCCAGCAGTTATCACTCATCCATAATTCCCCACAGGGTGGTTTAACAGCTAGCAACGTTGCTGTGGATCTGGAGTCACATGTAGGCCTGACCAGGTAAGGTTGTCAGTTTCCTTCCCTAAAGGACATTAATGAACCAGATGGGTTTTTCCAACAATTGACAATGGATTTGTGGTCATTAGACTCTTCATTCCAGATTTTTTTTAAAACTGATTTCACATTCCACTATCTGCTGTGGTGGGAATCAAACCCAGGTCCCCAGGACATTACCTAGGTCTCTGGATTATTAGACTAGTGACAATACCACTGGCCATCACTTCCTTTTGCTGAAATCCTAGCCACTTTCTGGATTAGAATGGAAAAACTCACAAACAAACCCAATAGAAAACATTCCTGAAGAAGGGCCTGTGCCCGAAACGTCGAATCTCCTGTTCCCTGGATGCTGCCTGACCTGCTGTGCTGTTCCAGCAATAAAGTTTCAACTTTGATCTCCAGCATCTGCAGACCTCACTTTCTCCTCAATAGAAAACATTGCAAAATAATTAGTTTGATATAAGTGAATAATGTAAGTTCTCCCTTGATGGCTCATTGATTCATTGGATAGATCAGTATCATTGATTATAAAGGTTTGGGTTATTTTTCTTCCCCATCTGTGTTGAGTTAGCTAATGTCTGTTTGATGCAATAGTTGGGGGCCACCACAGTTAACCTCAGTACTCCTGGTCTTGGGAAGAAAAAGTACTTTGGGTAAAAATGTTTGTTTCTTGGTATATATTGGATTGGAGGTGAGCACAATAATGACAACACCCACCACGATATCTAAACCAATTTAGTTAGGCTTAGTTTATATTCAGTTGAAAGAAAGACTTTATAAAACATGACTTGGAGATGCCGGTGTTGGACTGGAGTGTACAATCACACAACACCAGGTTATAGTCCAACAGGTTTATTTGGAAGCACTAGCTTTCGGAACGCTGCTCCTTCAGGTGGTTGTGCAGTACACAACTGAAAGACACAGAATTTATAGCCAAAGTTTACGGTGTGATGTAACTGAAATTATACATTGAAAAATATCTTGATTGTTTGTTACGTCTCTCATCTGTTAGAATGACCATGTTAGTTTCACTTCTTACATATGTAAATAGGAAAACTTTTTTTAAAAGTTACATTCTCAAGTGAACTTTAACAATTGGTGTTAGCCCAGATAATGTATTGAAGGTTTTAGTCCCCTGTGTGCTGTTGTCTGTGCCATACTGTTTAGACTGATTCTAATCTAAAAAATGAGTTAAGAATCTCACATGGATTCATGCAGTTTTTGAGCAAAGTACAATCTAACTCTGTAAGTACAAATTCATCCCACAAACGTACATGTGTATGTGGGTTTGGGGGGCATTGTGAGTGTCTGTGAGACAGACTATATGTATATATGTGTGTGTGAGAGAGTGTAAAGAAGTCTAAGTCTGTGAGAGGGTGCATGTGTGTGTCTGTTGGGTGGGTGTGTCTGTGCGTGTGTGGGTGGGTGTGTGTGTATAGTGCAATGGTGGTCACCTGTAGTGTGATATGAGACCAAGGTCCCGGTTGAGGCCATCCCTATGGGTACCAAACTTAGCTATCAGCCTCTGCTCGGCCACTTTTTGCTGCTACCTGTCCCAAAGTCCGCTTTGGAGGATGGTCACCCAAAGGTCCGAGGTCGAATGTCCCGGACTGATGAAGTGTTCTCCAACTGGGAGGGAACACTCCTGACTGTTGATTCGTGTGTGATACCCATTCATCTGTAGCCATAGCCTCTGCTCAGTTTCACCAATGTACCATGCCTCAGGCCTCAGTCCGCACTCAGATTTCAGGACAACTCCATACCACCCTGACATGGTAGATGCTGCAGAGTGTGGACATGGATACCACCACTTTGCGTGGGGACATGTCCCACTCTGTATGTGGCAGGTACTCCTGCGACTCAGCCAACATTGTCTATCTCATACGCTGCAAGCAAGAATGACCTGAGGCATGGTACATTGGTGAAACCAAGCAGAGGCTATGGCAACAGGTGAATGGGCACTGAACAACAATCAACTAACAGGAGTGTTCTCTCCCAGTTGGAGAACACTTCAGTGGTCCAGAACATTCGACCTCGGACCTTCGGGTGACCATCCTCCAAGGGGTACTTCAGGACAGGCAGCAGCAAAAAGTCTGTGACATCGAACACTTCTTCCGCCACCTCCGCCTCCGTGCTTACTTTTACAATCAGGACTCCTGTCCACCTTCAGAGGACCCCTTTGCCCACCTCCAACACACTCCATCCACCTGGATACCCTGTGCTGGCCTATTACCTGCCCTCAATCTCTTCATTTCCAATTGCCGCTGAGACATTAACCACCTCAATCTGTCTACTCCCCTCCCCCACTCCAACCTCTCCCCCTCACAACGCGCAGCCTTCCACTCCCTCTGCTCCAATCCCAACTTCACCATCAAATCAGCAGATAAAGGGGGTGCAGTGGTAGTTTGGCACACTGACCTCTATACCTCTGAAGCCAGATGCCAACTCGAAGACACCTCCTACCACCCCCTCGACCATGACCCCACCCCCCATCACCAAACCATCATCTCCCAGACCATACAGAACCTCATCACCTCAGGAGATGGTCCAGGTGAATTTAAGGTCGGGGTGGAATGTGTTGGTGAAGTTGATGAATTGCGCAACCTCCTCGCGGAAGCACGAGGTGGCACCAATGTACCACAGCTTCCAATCTCATAGTCCAGGAACCCTACATCGCCCGATTCTACCTCCTTCCCAAGATCCACAAGCCTGACCACCCTGGCTGACCCATTGTCTCAGCATACTCCTGCCCCACCAAACTCATCTCCACCTACCTTGACACTGTCCTATTCCCCCCTAGTCCAGGAACTCCCCACATACGTTTGAGACACCACCCATGCCCTCCACCTCCTCCAAGACTTCTGTTTGCCCAGCCCCCAACGCCTCATCTTCACCATGGATATCCAAACCCTCTACACCTCCATCCGCCATGACCAGGGCCTCCAAGTCCTCCGTTTCTTCCTCTCCTGATGTCACCAATAGTAGCCTTCCACCGACACACTCATTCGTTTGGCTGAACTGGTCCTCACCCTTAACAATTTCTCCTTCGAATCCTCCCACTTCCTCCAGACCAAAGAGGTAGCCATGGGCACCCATATGGGCACCAGCTATGCCTGTCTCTTTGTTGGCTACATAGAACAATCCATCCTCCGTAGCTACACTGGCACCATTCCCCACCTCTTCCTCCACTACATTGATGACTGCATTGGCGCCATCTCATGCTCCTGCGAGGAGGTTGAGCAATTCATCAACTTCACCAACACATTCCACCCCGACCTTAAATTCACCTGGATTATCTCTGACACCTCCCTCCTCTTCCTGGACCTCTCCGCCTCTATTAATGATGAGTGACTTGACACTGACATTTTTTACAAACTCACCAACTCCCACAGCTACCTGGATTACACCTCTTCCCACCCTACCTCCTGCAAAAATGCCATCCTGTATTCCCAATTCCTCTGCCGTATCTGCTCCCAGGAGGACCAGTTCCACCACAGAACACACCAATGGTTTCCTTCCTTAGGGACAGCAATTTCCCTTCCCACATGGTTAAAGATGCCCTCCAACCCATCTTGTCCAAATCCCGCCCGTCTGCCCTCAAACCCCACCCTCCAACTGTAACAAGGACAGAACGCCCCGGTGCTCACTTTCCACCCTACCAACCTTCGCATAAACCACATCATCCGACGACATTTTCACCACCTCCAAACAGACCCCACCAGAAATATATTTCCCTCCCCACCCATTTCCATTTTCCGCAAAGACCGTTCCCTCCGTGACTACCTGGTCAGGTCCACACCCCCCCGAACAACCCACCCTCCCTTGCTGGCAACTTCCCCTGCCACTGCAGGAATTGCAAAACCTTCACCCACACCTCCCCCCTGACCACCATCCAAGGCCCCAAAGGAGCCTTCCACATCCATCAAAGTTTTACCTGCACATCCATCATTATCATTTATTGTATCCGTTGCTCCCAATGTGGTCTCCTCTACATTGGAGAGACAGGGTGCCTCCTAGCAGAGCGCTTTAGGGAACATCTCTGGGACACCCACACCAATCAACCCCACTACCCTGTGGCCCAACATTTCAACTCCTCTTCCCACTCTGCCGAGGACATGGAGTTCTTGGGCCTCCTCCACCGCCGCTCCCTCACCACCCAACGCCTGGAGGAAAAACACCTCATCTTCCGCCTCGGAACACTTCAACCCCATGGCATCAATGTGGATTTCACCAGTTTCCTCATTTTCCCTTCCCCCACCTCACCCCAGCTCCAACCTTCCAGCTCAGCACCGCCCTCATGACCTGTCCTACCTGCCTATCTTCCCTTCCATCT
>NC_057724.1:55011730-55031077 GCF_004010195.1 Chiloscyllium plagiosum
AGCCCTTCTTCATTCCTGAAGAAGGGTTTATGCCCGAAACTTCGATTCTCCTGTTCCTTGGATGCTGCCTGACCTGCTGCGCTTTTCCAGCAACACATTTTCAGCTCTGATCTCCAGCATCTGCAGCCCTCACTTTCTCCTCATAGAACAGTACAGCACAGTACAGACCCTTTGGCCCACAATGTTGTGCTGAGCATTTATCTTAATCTAAAATCAACCTAGCCTACACACCCTTCAATTTACTGCTGTCCATGTGCTTGTTCAGCAGTCACTTAAATGTCCCTATGTCTCTAACTGTACTTCCACCGCTGGCAGTTCATTCCACACACTGACCAGTCTCTGCGTAAAGAACTCACCTCTGACATCTCCCCCATACCTTCCTCCAATCACCATAAAATTATGGCCCCCTCATGACAGCCATTTCTGCCCTGGGGAAAAGTCTCTGCTATCTACTCTATCTATGCCTCATTACCTTGTAGTATGTTTCAAGACATTCCCAAAACGTTTCCAGGCAACAAAGTACTTTTGAGAGGTAGTAATGAAGAAAGAACCGCAGCAAGTTTACACACAGGTCCTTCAAACAGCATTGAGATAATGATCAGATTTTGTTTAGCGATGTTGTCTAAAGGGTGTTTTTAGCCAAGGTGCTGGGACAAACTTTCCTGTTTCTTCTTCAAAGTAGCAGCATGGGATCTTTTACTTCCATCCAAGGGTAAAGACAGGGACTTGATTAAATATTTTAAACAAAAGGTAACACCTCCAATAATACTGACCTCTCTCAGTGTTACATTAGAGTATCAAACCTACCTTTTAGACTGAACCCTAAGCCCACAGCCTTCTGATTCAAAGGCAAAGAATTGCATTCACTTATTTCGACATTGGCAGTTTGCAGTATATGTGTTGATAATGACAGCTCACTGTTTTGGAGGGTGTTTCGTTGCAATGGGCCATATCCTTCAACAGAACCCAAAGCCCAAATCAGAGAAGAACAGTTCTATCAGGGTCAATTGAGGTCACTGCGGCTCTCAACTTCTATACAAACAAGTCTTTCCAGGTGGGAGGAGATGACAAAGCCAACATTTCCCAGCTCAGGTGGTGTTTCCCCACCAGAGGTGATGGAGATCCCATATTTCAGAAGAGGGGCTTTGTTGTCTATTCTTTTACCAGAAACTGAAAATATAAAAGTGTACACAAAAACTATTAATGTCCAATTTTCTCTTTTTATTTTCTAATCAGTCTATTTATGTTTTGTTAGATCATTAAATAGTTACTTTGCTCCATTCACGAGTCATGCTGTCATGGAGGATACTGCCTCTTTTGCTTCCACCCAGTATGTGATCTGTTTCACGCTCCCTCATCCTACAACTTAATCCCAATCACCACCACCACCAACCCTTCCATTTGGTATTATTCTTCCATGCCATCTCTTTCCTCCTCTCTTCCTACCACATGACCAGTCTCGTTTTTCTCTTCCCTGCTCTGAATCCCCTGTACCTCCCTCCTACCTAGCAATATACCCAATGAGGCACAAAGATAGCTGTTGTGAAAATAGAAAAGGTTAAAGGAAAAAGCAACACTATCAGAAGAGTCATTCATCTCAATACTATAGCCTTTGCCATGTATTAATTCACTGCCAGTACAATAACACTTCGTACTTGGTTCATTGTGCAATACTTAGTGTTACCTTGATGAGGTGAAATCTTCTAACTTTCTCTCATTCTTTGTTTATCTTTCTCTTCCCCCTTTTGTTTCATTTCCTCCATCTTTCTTAGTATTTTTTTTCTTTCCTCCATACTGGTATCCTGAACAAAATTATTCAGAGTTGGGAGTGAGGTACATCTAGGGCAATATGCTTTATTTTGCATCAATGCATAATACATTTGAGTTGGGTGTGACCAATGCTGACTCTGGTTTCCACAAATGTGAAGCATGCCATCAGATGCTGGTCATCTTTTAAAATTGTTTTAGTTTCAAAGTGAAGAATATTTTTCTTGGACTCCAATACTGCTGAATTTTCAAAATGCAATGGCAATTTTAATAGATCTGAAACCTTTAATGACTTCAGGGTCTTGTTGTTCCACAGTTGCAAAAAGCTATAAGTAAAACAGGGTACTAAAATATTCCTGTCCTGCTTTAAATTTCTTCCTTACATTTCATATGAACTTTTGAGAAGTAAGAAGCTAAAATATAATTAAAATATTGAAAGTGTGAATTGTATTGAAGGTTCTCTTCAAACAATATATCTATATTTTGTTTCAGTGCTGATTAGTCTATAGTGCATGTTTTGTGTTCATTTCATGCCATTTTGGTGTCCTTTTTTACCATTCAAATTATTTTCCAGCTATTAAGAACTGTTTGTTTTATAGTTAGCTTTGCTCATGCTTAATTTATATCAAAATTCAATCCTGCCATAATAAGTATGTTCATTCTTCCCAAATTGGGATAAAGAGCATATTTCTAAAGGAGAATGAAAGCTATTTCCTAGTCCACTAAACAAGTTTTAACCTGGCCTTTTTCTTTCCCTGAATGCAACTAAATTAAACAATTAAACAGTTTTAAATCTAAATAAATACTAGCTCTCAGTAAAATTAACATAAGTTCACATGCTGCCCTTTTGCATGATAAAAAATGTCAAATTGTTAAGGCCTTGAACTATACGGTAAGTCTTAAACAAATGAAAGAGGACTAGGATTTGTTTTAAACAATAAATTGAACAAAAGAAATTCTGTCACTGTGACTGTGACTACAAATGATGCAACTTGGCATTATTGACAAGGAATGGTATTTACTACATCAGACGCCACTTATCGTCACTAAGAACATTTATGGCATAAATGTGATGGCAGTCGACTGAATAAGCATTATTATTGACACAATTTGCATTGCTTCAGTACAAAACATTTCCCCACTATAGTCAGCTGAGTGTCACAGATTAATCACAGCAATGACATACTTCTGATGCCAAGATATGACAGAAAAGGCCATTATTTGTTCAACAAAGTATGCAAAAAGGACGTTTTTCAGAAAATTAAAATCAACAGGAAGAATTCACTCCTCATTCTAAGTTCAAGTTCCTCAGTGTTTCAGGTTAATATCTAATTCACTATTATTGAAAAGAAAATTATGGAGCAAAGTTACCATTGCAGTATATCTTCTCACTCTTCAACAAACATTGCAAAGCCTCAGTGAAATCAATGAACTATCCAGCATAAGAAAGGGATTGAATATCAGGATGACTGTATGCCAATGCTGCCAGAGGCACAGGGAACTGTCATCACATGCCCATCATCATGCCTCCCTATCCTGACTTGAAACCTCCACAGCAAAAATCTGCCACTGTTACTTAGGTCTACGTAACCAGAATTCTGTCTTCAGCAGTTATTAGTGGATCAGCAAACTGATACATTTTGAAAAAATTGAGAATACATTGATATAACTTATGTGTAAGTGAAGGCAAGTACTGAAGGGAAAGCGGGGATTAACCTTGTTTTGATGCAGGATGAATCAGCTGCCCCTTTGACATTGTTTTTCTTTACAATTTACATGCAGCAACATCTTGCATTTAAGTAGCAGCTTTACTGTAGTAAAATGTTCTGAGGCACTTCATCAGAGTGTCATCAAACAAGATTTGATAAGCACCTAAAAGGGCCACCAAATGCTTTTCTTCCATCCTCCATATTTTCTCTGCCTCAGCTCATCTGATGCTGAAATCCTCACCCATATATTTGTTACCTCTCGGTCACTATTCCCATACTCTCCTGACTGACCTCCCATCCTTCACCTTCCATAAACCTGAACTCATTCAACTTCTGCTACCTGCATCCTAGCTTGCTTTGTTTCTTTCCCTATTTCCCTTGCACCAGCTCTTTATATTGGCTTCCAGTCAAATAATGCTTCAATTTTCAAGTTCTTGTCTTTAAATCCCTCATTGAGACTTTCTCTATGACTTCCCCACTGAAATCCATGTATGCTTTCAATTCTGGTCTCTTTTACATCCCAAATTTTGACCACTCCACTATGACTAATATCACTAGGTAAAAACAAGGACTGCAGATGCTGAAAACCAGAGTCTAGATTAGAATGGTAATGGAAAAGCACAGCAGGTCAAGCAGCATCTGAGGAGCAGGAAAATCGATGTTTCGGGCAAAAGCCCTTAATCAGGAATAGACGCATTAAGTCTATTCCTGATGAAGGGCTTTTGCCTGAAACGTCGATTTTTCCTGCTCCTCGGATGCTGCCTGACCTATGCTTTTCCAGCACCATTCTAATCTAGACTACGACTGATCTTATCTTCAGTTTCTTTGGCTCTATGTTCTGGAATGCTCTTCCTAAGTCTTTGTTTTTTTTCCTTCTTTGAGGCATTTTGGATAATATACCTGTTTTGTAAAGCTTTTAGCACTTATTTCTTATGTGGTTGATGAGCAAACCTTTTTTGTCTGCTCCTACGAAGTGGCTTGGAACGATTTACAATGTTTAAGGTGCTGTATAAAGGCAAGTCTCTGTTGTTGAATAGTGTCTTGTAATGACAATATTAGTTGATTTCAGCTTTTCTAACTACAACAATATCAGAAACAATGTGGCACACCATAGTCTTGTTTGCTGAGGCCAACCAAGCTTAGATTAGAAGGTCAAGTGGATTGTTTTTACTCGTCTACCTATTTGGTTAACTCCTCTAATAACCACATTGGACCATTGGAGAAGCACATATGCTACTTTTACTTTAATGCATTAAAGCAAAAATTATACTGGCCAGAAAACGTTTTGCCTTGCAACTGTGCTGTTTTGTAAAATAGTTTGCAGTTAACCGACTTGGAGAAAAATCCTTTCATTCATTTTACTAAATCTTGTTGACATGTAAATACTTTTTTGTTAGCCTGTAGAAATTGCCATAAATAAGGAATATTCTTAATTGATTTTAAGTATAAATGGTTGAATGTAAAAAATGGACAAAATTGTTTCATTCGTAAGGCCTTTCCACAGACAATGTCCATGTATGGGAGAAAAGGGATAACGTGGGCGAACAACAATGAATAATAGGCACATGGTATCTCTGCGACTACACAGATTCCTTTATCTAGTGTAGGTGGAGATGAAGGAGTCGGAACTGAATACTGTTTTGTTAGTACAATAAAAGGAATCATTGTATGCAAACGTAATATGTAGAACGCTACAGGCCATATGATCACCAATTACAAAAGGCGTTGGGTTGATGCTGACACGGAGGAATTGGCACCTTAATTGATTACTTTCCCTTCCCGAACCGAGTGGAGATGAACTGGCCTGTCTTCTACACTGTTCTAATAGGGGTGAACAAGCATTCGACTGGCATCGGACGGATATGGCTCTCTGTTCTGTTCATTTTCAGGATCATGGTGCTGGTTGTGGCCGCAGAAAGTGTCTGGGGCGATGAAAAGACTGGCTTCACTTGCAACACTCAGCAGCCAGGTTGCAACAGTGTCTGTTATGATCAGTTTTTCCCCATCTCCCACATAAGGCTTTGGGCTCTCCAGCTGATTCTGGTGGCCACTCCTGCTCTCCTGGTGGCCATGCATGTTGCCCATAAGCATCACGTGGAAAAGAAGATTTTCCGGATCAAGCAGCTAACGGGTGAAGCTGGGGAAATGGACATAGAGAAGGTGACCAAGCGGAAAATGCATATCGTCGGCTCTCTCTGGTGGACCTACGTGATCAGTATTATCTTCAGGGTGATTTTCGAAGTTGCCTTCTTGTACATCTTCTACATGATCTACCCGGGCTTCAGGATGATCCGACTGGTCAAGTGCGATGCCTACCCTTGCCCCAACACAGTGGATTGCTTCGTCTCCAGACCCACCGAAAAGACTATCTTCACCATCTTCATGCTGGCGGTCTCTGGCGTCTGCGTGCTGCTGAATATAGCAGAGGTGGGCTACTTGATCATCAAGGCTTGTGTGAGACAGTGTCAGAAAAAAGAAACCAGATCCAGTAAAAGTGCATTTTACGGGCGTAAGTTTCCTCAATTCAGACCACATGAAATAAATGAGTTGCTGTCAAATCATGAACCAGCATTTCTGAAAAACAGTAAAATGAACGCTGTGCGGAAAAGTACATCTAATAAAGATATTTGTAGAACCGCCTGAATGTTTAAACATGACCTCCCTTGTGTAAGCATTTTGATTTGGGAAAAAAACATTTTTAGTTAGCTTAAGCCCTTTGCCCCCACCACCGCCTGATTTTGATCGTTTTTATAGCACTGTACTGAATATTAAAATCTCGTCAATCTTTTTTTAATGCATCTTTCCCACCCTCAGATTTCAGTGCTATTTCTGTTCTAAAGCCATTAAACCTGTTAACACTCCAGGATTAATGATGTTGCTGGGCAGTCACTATAGCATGCATCTCACTAGAAGATGCTGGGTGCTTGGTTGCCAACAGTTGTGTTGGACTAAGTCTGTCCTGTAACAGCCTTTGCTTCAATTCTACAATTATTTCCCCAGTAACCTCTAAAACAGTTTGTGGTGTGGAATCATCTTAAAAGGTCCACTAGTCCATTGGTTGGGTTGTAGAGAGTTTGCAAGGTGGACACAATATAATTCATGTAAGAAGTAATGATACTAAACAAATGGGTCGCTCCCCAAAATTTTTGAGTTAATTTAAGTAGGTAGCTATTCTCTTGCAGCCTTACCAATGGACTCAATGTATGTAGCCTTTATGCAACCACAACTAGAGTTGAGCGGATCAGAATTTTGGCTGGAGCTTCTCTTCCAACAGCTAAAAATAACCCTAACTGCTGTAAATATTTCAGCAACTTCTGCCCATTGCTTGACATTACTTCCACCGAAGATCAGTGTCCTCACCGGAGTTACTGAGCAAGCAGCCACCTGCAGTGTCTCTTGAGAGATTCTGCTGGTCTTCCATCGAAGTGACATCAGAAGATCCTATGGGAATTCCACTTGTAAATGTTGAAACATTGAGGCAGTATGGAAGCTAGTCTGAGGATTGCCTAACTGTAGGTAGGTCCAATGATGCCCAGGAGATCCCTTGAGCATTTTTGAACTTCGTTTGACATGTCGCTTCATTTGGTGTTACAACCAGAATGAGAGCAAGTTTCCAGGTAGCCCAGCCCTACTTCACTTCAGATTTAAATCAGGCCCTGTCTCTGGACTCACGCAACTCTGCAAAGCAAAACTATTGGTAGTCATGATAAAGCTGTCATAGAAATGCATGTGTCCCACCGCTGCTAAAAATTACTAAATTGGGCAAGAGAATTTAAGTAGGCATTAGCTTGTGCCACACATATGATGGTGTATTTATCTTCAATTGTACATAAAGCTGTATTTTGCTCTGCTAAAAATAAGCTGGCTAATAATGGAAATGAGTCAGTGATCAGAAAGATAGAGTTTAGGAAGTATTTTAAAGGAGAGGAAGAAAGGAGAAGGATGCTTAGGAAGGGAATTTAGAGGGAATTTAGATTATGGCAGCTGAAAATGATGGTGTGTAAAGGACAAAGACTGGAGGACCCTAAGATATAGGAGCAGAATTAGATCATTCAAGTATTGCTGATATGTTTCTGAACCCCTTTCTCCTGCCTTCTCCCCATGGTCCCATTACCAATCAGGAAACTATCTATCTCTGTCTTAAATACACTCAATGGCTTGGTCTTCACTGCCCTCTGCAGCAATGAGTTTCACAGATTAACAACCCTCTGGCTGAAATTCCTCCTCATTTCAGTGGGTTTTAAGGCTGGATAGGATTATAGAGTCATACAGCACAGAAACAGATCCTTCAGCCCAACTTGTCCAGACTGACCAGGATTCCAAAACTGAACAAGTCCCATTTGCCTGCAGTTAGCCCATATCTCTCTATCTTTCCTGTCTATGTACCTGTCCAAATGTCTTTTAAATGTTGTAACTGTATTCACCTCTACCATTTCCTCTGGCAGCCCACTTCATACACACAACCTCTATGTGAAAATGTTGCCCCTTGGGTTTCTTTTAAATCTTTCAGAGTGGCAAAACCATGGAGGGATTTAAAAAGGGCTTGAAATGTTAACTGTTTCTCTCTCCATGGATATTCTCTACTTGCTGAGTTTCTCCAACTTTTCCCATTTCTATTTCAAATCTCCAACATCTGCTGTACTTTGTTTTCATTTGTAATGGTTAAAATTATTTGGTGCAGATTTTTAGATTGTGGAAGATGAAGGTAACCAGAACACCATTTTTAATTTAACTCATTTGTGGAATGAGGGTGTCACTTGATGGGTCAGCATTTATTGCCCATCCCTAGTTGCTCTTGAGAAGGTGGTAGTGAGCTGCCTTCTTGAACCACTTCTGTCCAAAATGCTGTTAAGGAGGGAATTCCAGGATTTTGACCAAGCAATAGTGAAGGAAAAGTGATCTATTTCTAAGTCAGGATGGTGAGTGGCTTGGATGTAAACTTGAAGGTGGTGGTGTTCCCATATATCTGCTGCCCTTCTCCTTCTAGATGGAAGTGGTCATGAGTTTGGAAGATGCTGTATGAGGATCTTTGGTGAATTAATGCAATGTATCTTGTAAATAGTACACACTGTTGCTACTGACTGTCGGTGGTGGAGGGAGGGGACGATTTTGGACGTAATCCCAATCAAGCAGGCTGCTTTGTCCTGGATGGGGTCAAGCTTCTTGAGTGTTGTTGGGGCTGCACTCATCCAGGCAAGTGAGGATTATTCCATTTAAAGTCAAAAAGTCCGAAGATAACAAGTGAATGAATGAATGTGATTTTCAAGAGCAAATGAGCTGCAGTGAAGGTTGAGACGGACAATGCTGTAGAGGCAGGAGGAGGTGATCTTGTAATTGATACATGGCCTGAATCTCATCTCAAGGTCAAATAGAATGACAGATGGTCACAATCTCAGACAGTGACAGTTTTGTGTCTATCATCTCTAGATTAATGTACATCAAGTTCTTTGTTGAGTGTCATGATTTGGAGATGTTGGACTGGGGTGTACAAAGTTAAAAGTCACACAACACCAGGTTATATTCCAACAAGTTTAATTGGAAGCACTAGCCTTCGGAGTGCTGCTCCTTCATCAGGTAGTTGTGAAGTACTCAATTGTAAGACACAGAATTTATAACAAACAAATTTGCTATAAATTTTGTTGCTTATAATCGTGTACTCCATAACCACCTGATGAAGGAGTAGCACTCCGAAAGCTAGTGCTTCCAATTACATCTGTTGGCCTATAGCCTAGTGTTGTGTGATTTTTAACTTTGTTGAGTGTGAGATTGATCCATTGACCAGAGACCAAGTGCTATCACCAGCCTTATCACTCTCTCGCCAAAAGAAGAGGGAGGAAATGTAAATGGGAGTGCTACTCTTTGCATAACTCCTGATATCCATTTACTACAAAAAAGTAGCAGCTACTCTTTGTGCTGCATACCTAGGTTTCACTTGGATATTGTATGTGATGCAGTGAAGAGAAAAGAGATGAGTAGAAAATATATACACTTTGTCATATTTTATGGATTCAGGTAAACACCACTTCCTTTGCAATTTACTGCTCATCCCCAAATAATAATTACAGCACAGTCACTAAAATGTGATCTTAATCTTTCCTCCATTTCCTGTTTGTGTTGCTCAACTGAGCATAACTGGAATTAGGGAAGATGTTGGAACACACAGATTTTACAAATTAATGGATATTTTTTATGTTTAACTGTTTTGATAAATAAAAGTAATAGATGCCTATTTATGTAGCACTGCTTGGTCTTCACAACTGCGTATTAAAGCTAAGTAGTCCTTGTTCAAATTGAGCAAGGCAAAAGTGAGGACTGCAGATGTTGGAAATCAGAATCTAGGTGAGACTGGTGCTGGAAAAGCGCAGCAGGTCAGACAGCATACAAGGAGTAGGAAAAGCGATGTTTCGGGCAATAGCCTTTCATCAGGACTGAAGGCAGGGAGCCTCCAGGGTGGAGAGAGAAATGGGAGAGGGGTGGGGCTGGGGAGAAGGTAGCAAAGGGCTCAATAGGTGGATGGGGGTGGAGATGAAGGTGATAGGTCAGAGATGTTGGACCACAGGGCGGTGGGGTTGATTGGTGCAGGTGTCCCGGGGGTGTTCTCTAAAAACTCTTGTTCAAATTGATTTTAAGTGTGGAACTGGAGTTGGTTGGTTGCACAAACAAATATCATTTCTGCAGTAATTTACTGATCAGTATTGGATCTATAGCAACAAAGCTGAAGAAACAAGTGCAGATTAACTGTTAAGGTTATATCTATTGAGCAGTCTGATATCAATACAGTGAGCATACAATAAATTTTATACAACTGGGGAACTGATCATCATCAATAATGGCAAAGGTATGGTCTTTTGAGAGGCAAAAACACCATCTCTAGGCTATAAAGGATAAGAAAGTCTTAGGTTTAATTCACCTGTGTATGCTGAGTTAGCTATTTCAGAATGCTGTTAGGGATGCTACAGTTTGTCATTTCGATCTTACCAAAGAGCAAATCACTATCCAACGAAATGCTAGAAATGCAGGTATACAGAACTTAATTGAAAGTGGGATTGAAATTATTGTGATGCCTGCACTGATCAATAGTTTGCAGTCACTGTTGGTAATATTTATGCATCAGTGATATCAAATTGGTTCAATGTATTAGAGAAACCACATTCCAGCAAGAAAACAACCTTCCAAAGAAGTATGATAGAAAAATTGCAGAAAATGTATTTTTTCTGGCTTCCTGCATCAACCATTATAGCACATTCTGGTAGTGCATGGACAGCTAAGAATATCATTAAGACCAAAACCATGCTTCCAAAAAGGAATGGGCTAGAATCAGGAAAGCTTGGCTGATGGACACTCCTGGTCAGAAGAGTGATTCAGGTGATAAGGGGAGCAAGGCTGGGCTCACAGGAAGCAATGGAGGTGTAAAGGTGTAATGTAAAGTTGTTTTGAGAGGATAGAGGCTTCAAACATATATAAAGTACATAATTAAAAATTACTTTTACATAAAAGAATCCATGAAATTGAGACATTGTCTTCATTAGTGGAAGTTTGAAACAAAAAAACTTAAAAAGAAAAAATATTCAGAGAGATAGATAACTGGATTACATAGATTGAGTTACATGTTTGATGGAAATCCTAATAAACAGGATATAGTCATGAAAGTAATACTGGCAACATTTCATTTGATATCAAATCATGTATGTTTTGTGATGAGGATAATCCTTATGAGATTTAAAACCAATCTCCCATTCCAGTTTAAAGCTCAAAACTGATGATGCTTTGCACATAAGGGATCAGATAGGCAGTAATATACAGAAACCAACTAGTATCTTTTTACATCAGAATTTCTATTCCTTCCTGCATATATTTCCCAATGGGTTGACATAGTGAACCAGTCACATATTCAGTCTGAATTTTACAAGGTACGTATTTGTGAACACAATTTAAAATGTTTCCAGTCTAAAGCAATAGGACTTTAGTTCAGGGTTCCAAACAGCAAGTTCAAGACCAATTTCAGGAAATGTAAATGATTCTCAAGAATGGTGGTTGAAATCAAGATGCAAAACATGCTTTAAAAACGGATAAATGCTGTAGTAGGAAAGTATAAAGTCCGCTGTGAAAGAAAATAAAACAATCTCTTCTTTCGAATTCATTTTGTAATTTTGCATCCTATGTAAATTATTTTGGCCACCTCAATCTATTTTTTTAATGAATGGGAATAAAGCAAACAATTCCCTAGTTGTGTCAAACAGAATCAACGGGATCATTGGTATGAGAAATTGAACAAATGCCACATTAGCGCAGAAGGACAGGGCCCTTCTGAGGGTGGGTTAATGCAAGAGTTTAACTTTGCATCTGACTGTACTATATTTGATCTTCAAATATTTTATGGTGAAACTATAAGAATAAGAGCTCCAATTACCAAAATCAAACACTCTCAGTATTAACAGAATGTTATACTTAAAGAAATGGAACTTACCAGCCCATTAGAATATGGGTTTTACTGGCTCATGCACTGACTTCCTTTGTTTATTATTATTTCATTTTAATACCATTAGCCAAGTATTGTTTGTCCCCCTCCTATATGGCTTCAAGATTGTACTTTTCTGTCTCTATGTTGCACACCTCTTGCCACAATGGACAACAAGCAACCTGTTTCCAAATGTGTAAATGTCAAACAAATGTGACACTGGAAAAGCACAGTGGGTCAGGCAGCATCCAAGAGCAGGAGAGTCGATATTTCAGGCATAAGCTCTTCATCAGGAGTGACATCACAAAGCTGTGCTTTTCCAGTGCCACACCTTTTGGCTCTGATCGCCAGCATCTGCAGTCCTCACTATCTCCTGGTGTCTACCAATCCAACAGATCGCAATTGCCATATTTTTTCTGTACATTGTATAGAGTTATATTGGAGGAGAAAGTGAGGTCTGCAGATGCTGGAGATCAGAGCTGAAAATGTGTTGCTGGTTCAGCGCAGCAGGTCAGGCAGCATCCAGGGAACAGGAGAATCGATGTTTTGGGCATAAGCCCTTCTTCAGGAATCTTATTATTATATTGCCCAATTATAGAATTATTTTGCCCAATTAAAGTGTTCTGACTAGCTGAGTAAATTAAACACGACTTAGTAATATTAATAAACAATGCCAAATGAATTTGGAAGTTTGTTGGCTTAGAGATTGGCCTTTATCTTTGGAAACCAGTTTCAATTATGATCAATATGTAGGAATTGAGGTCTTCACCGGTTATAAAGTGAGTCAGGACAATCACAATAAAGTGTTTCTGTGAGTCCACAGTACAAAAATCCCTTAATGTGGCATTAATTAGCACAAAACTAGTAGTATTGCTTCAGAGACCACAAAATGCACAAACAAAATCATGTTGCTACAAAATAGGGTACTCTTAGTGAATTGGGATCTATTGTTGGAAGATTATGAAAGAACCATTACTAGCAATCTAACTGCACTACATATGATTGAAAGATTTTTATAGTGTACCTCCTTCACCTTAATTACAAAATGGCTGTCAATAACCATGACTGTCACTGATCATTGGAGTTTAGACAATAACTACCAAAAATGGAAAAGGTAACTGTGATGGAAAGTCACTGCTCCCTGGGTTAAGATGTTTCTGTTCAAAAACTATTAAATTTAATTTATTGTGATTAGAAACAAAATTGGCAAGTTTTTTTTATAGTCAGATATGAAGTAGATTTATTGTGATGTAGTAATGACTGAAAGTGTGCTATTTGCAAATGAGGTGTGGAAATAGATACTTAAGGTCAACAGGGTAAACTAGTGGGAAAATCAAAATATCCTTTGTTCTAATGTCATGTCAATTATTCAAGAAATTGCATCAAATAACAAAAATTTTAAAAATCATGAATCTTTACATGAGATACAATTAGCCCATGAAAATATCCTTAATATAAAACCCTCTGCTTTCTTTTTCATAAATATGGACTGTAACAGAAATTGCTTGCAGCTACGTGATTCTGTAGTTCTGTTCATGCCCCAATTACTAACTATTGAGTTTTTAGGATATTTTCTTCTTTTTCCCTTTTACCAGTATGGTGCTGCCAGGGTTACATCGACAGATAATACAGGGTTATATCGTTCTGCCTACTACTGTCACTGACAGTTTAGTTGATGGTTATAAAGTATGTCTGCCTCATCTTTCTCCTCTCACCCCCAATCCACCAAACTCTGAGAATGATTAAATGGTTGGCAAGGGGAGTTCAGATGAGGTATTGTGTTGCAGCTACCAGAGAAACTACAGTGTCTCACAATTGGGACTCCTCCCAAAGATATAATCAATCCAACATCCAGCAGTAATTGTTGATTCTATTGCAGAATCATTTTAAAGCCTTTGCTCTTAAAATCGATTTTATAGATCATAGAATCATAGATCATAGAATTTCTGTGGCAATGTTTGTTTTAGCAATGGTCATCCGGGAAGCAGGACAGGAGGGGTTCCTAACAGAAGTCCTTTAGTCTAACAATGGTCTTCTGTACACAGTCGGGTTTGAGAATTCCTCCTGATCAATTCCCTCAGTGGGTTTCACATTCCAAAGTATTCCAAAGCTGGTTTATCTGTCTCATTTTCATGACCATTTAAAGTATATTTGTTGCATTGTATACGTGTCAGAACCGGACACCCAACATTAAAAAAAACTAATGCTGCATTCCCAGACTAACCCGCAGTCAGCCACTCATCTAACACTAATCTCTAAAGAAAAAGGTCTCCTGCCATTGCAGATGCCTGAAGACTGCTTCACCGGCCAAGATTTGATTCTGCAGTTGAAACCCCAGGACCCGAGACGATAGCTCAGCGTTTTTCCATCTGGAACGTCGAAGCTCTTCATCCCAATGGTTCTGGGGACTGGAGTCACACTCAATGCTCTTTCAGTGAGCCACTTCAGGTTTCTTGATTGACATTTTACCGTTTCCTTCATCAAATTCTCGGGCTTTCTCGGACTGATGCCCGAGACCACGTAGACAGACGTTCAAGTTTTCCTGGTCAGAACTCCAATGTCTTTTTTTTTGGTTAAATCGCCATGAAGGGCTTTCACATCAATGCTCGACCTTTAGTTGTTCGACATTCCAGGATTTGCGGCCTGATGTCCAAGATTTTTCACCTTAAGTACATTTCGTCATCACAGCTTCCCATTTCATGCATTCCTCTGGATCCCCAGATTAATATCCATGATTTCACCTCTGGAACATTCCAGTCCTCTCCTCCCTTACTGACCTGCTCCAACAGATATCCATTCGCGTTCACACTATGGTGACATGTTTAGTTAACATTGCATCAAATTTCAAAAATTTGAATGAGATTATGCCCTTTTCAACAGACCCTTGTTCTTAAAGGAAACGGACCTGAATTTTAAGGGTAAGCTTCTTCTGGCCAAAGTTTGGTTCGGTTGAGATTTTGGGTTCAGTTCGGAGCTCAAGACTGTTAAAAACAAAACCCTCGGGGTTCGCGTCCACCCTTGGTCCAATAAGAGAGTATGAATTTTAAAACTGAATTGCAACTTCGCCAAATCCATGATTTCAAATACGTTTAAATCATGCCTAATCAATAAGTTAGTTGACCAGTTATTTATGTTGGTTTTTTAATAGATTATATTAATATTTCAAATGTAAAACTTACATCTGTACTGATAGATCGTTTGTCTTGACTTCTGTAATATGACTTGAATTTGCTGCTATTGAATGATTGAGTGATGCCACGCATTGAAAATACAACTAGGTCAAATGTAATCATAGAATAGAATCGGGGTCCCTACAGTGTGGACGCCATTCGGCCCATCGAGTCCACACCGATCCTGGCAAGCGTATCTCACCCAGACCATCCCCCTACCCTACTCCCATAACCCTGCATTTCCCATAGCTCACCCACCCATTCTGCACGTCCCTGGAAATGAGGAGCTATTCTACCTAGCTGTAATCGCTGTGTGATTTAAAAACGAGATAGCAAGATCCTGCTAAGATCTTTGACAGCGAATGCTTCGACTTTCCCTACTCTGTTCCTTCATCCGGTGTAATATCGTCAAGACAACGTTCTTTCAATGTCCTTCGAGGAGACGCGTGAATAGTTAAACCACTGAAACCCCACACTGTGAGCGTCTGTCTTAGCAAACTATATGGATAGAATTCAAACCACAATGCAGAGTTGAGGTGGAGCAGATCTCTGATTCACTCCCCGTGGTCAATTTTATTGGGTTTCATTTCTTAGATCAGCTATTATTTTGCCTTTTTTTTGATTTTCTAAATTCCCGAATTTCCATTCACCAGACCACCCTCCCGTTAACCGGCCAGTCGAGCATATTAGAACACGGCAGGCAGCTACTGATCACTTAATGTCGCTGTTCAGGGGTCTTTTGATCTTGCGATGTGCCATCGGAGAGTTTTTATTTCCTGAGCCACCGCTCCCACCCCCTCCCCCCACCACACCCCTGTACAAATCGGGCTCTCACGAAGAAAGAGCGTCCCATTGAGTATCATCGTCTGGACTCCGCCTGAATAGATATTTTTGCGCAGTTACCCTGCAATCCTCTAGTATTGCTCTCGCAGCTGCTGTATACCATACTTACAGTTGAATGCATGATGTACAGACAAAAAAAACTGGAAAATAACAGTGTGGGTTTGCAATTGTGCCAGGTGCCTGGACACCTTGTGGCTACAAATTAACAAGTTGGGCATGCGTTACAAAGATAGATACTGCAATGTCTAGACAAAGTAGCACTGAGGGACTTGTCAGAGGGTGCGGCAGGATTAGTTTTCATATCAGTTTGAGCGGAAGAGACGTAGACTATATGGAAGGCAATGTGTCACCCAGACACAGGCATATTTGGTAAGCAACACACAAATGATTCAAATTGAACATGAAACATTGTGAAAATGTCGTGTGGATGGAAGAACGGGGAAAAAGATGAATTTCACTCGAAAATGAGGACAGTAATCTAAAATCGATTTGACCTTTGGAAGCGGGGACGCCTTATACAGAAGCTTCTGTCAGCAAATTCAATCCATTAGATACAAGTTTACGCTATGGTCAACGCAAAGAGAGGGTTTCGTGCGATCAAGTTGCCTCGTTTCCCGCTCTTTAATGTTTGAGAATAAGCTTTCTGTACGTGCTTATTATTTCGGACACCAATCTTACACGGATTGTTGTGCAAACATAGACCTAGAGATGCACGCAGGCTCTCATACACGGACACTTCTGTCCGAGCTTTCTCGCTCCTTCAAACAATGTCATGTGGAGGATAGCAGCTCCCAGACAGACACGTCTGAATACTGAACCACAAACAGTATGTGCCGCTCGAAGGCACACGCCTGTGCTAAAACACATCTTTATGTCCTCCAATCAATGTACAAACAGTCCAATCAGTATTACAATGGAACTAAAGGTCCAAACATTGTTTTTGGCTGATCAGATTATTCCAGATTTACCATGTTGTCTGAGCACTTCAAGGATAAAGTCTACTTTTCAATTCCCTGCTCATCTCCCTTGTCAGAAGTGGTCCCTAAGGGTGAATTGTCCTCATTTGTAAATGTGTAGTCCCCACCGGACCGAAGGATCTTTATTGTTGCATGCTGCTAGATTGTCATAATCTGCTTCTTTTACATCACTAACTAAAACCTCGAATAGGGATCAGTTTTAACAGCAACAAACTATTTTAGGGTTTACAGGTGGTTAGCGACGCTCCCAGCATAACGCCATGCTATAACTTTATCAATTCTCCCTTCTTGAGTCTGTTTCCACTCCCCACCCCCAAACCTCCATGTCTAGTGGAGGATTGGGGCTGGATATTTGACTGTAACCTTTAGAGATCGTTTTAAGAAATAACCTGCGGCCCTCAAACATAACCCGGGTCGTTACGTATTAAGCGAAAAACCAGAGGAAAGGAAGCTGTGATTTATTTTCATGTCGTTCATACTATGCTCACTGTGCTGCATGCGCCGGTTTTGCTTCTGAAGAATAATGTTAAGACAGTGCTATATACTGGCAGAAGATACAATTACATTTGTCTTCCACTGGCACTACTGGGCGCTATTCCTATAACCTTCCCTTTCAATCCCGTTGTTTGCAAAATATTGAATCCTGAAGTAATGCGAGCAATGTATTTATTTCAGAATGTGCACGACTCATTAAAATAATCTAATTACTTATAAATGTTGACATATTTGATTAAAACGTATAATATATTTGAACTAAGAGCTTATCTTGCTGGAAAACTGTGAGCAATTTTATCTGATTGGATAATTGAAACTTACGTTTCCCAGAAAATGCTCAAAAGCGAATTTTAATTGGTCCAGGAGCCGGAATATGAAAGAAGCCGAGATTTGATCTAAGCTGTTCAGGGATAGCGTTTAAACAAAAAATGCTACAGCATCTTTGTAGTTCATTCTATTGAACAGCTCAAAAGTCCAGATATTCATTAACATACAATGGATATTTTGTGTATTAAATAAATTGTATTCAACATTTCAGAACTATGACAACTAAATTCCTTTCATTCTCACTGCACTTTTGTGAAGAAAAATGCAAAATCTCGATATAAATGTCAGATATTATGCTGAATGCCGTGTATAGTGTTCATACGTGTCAACCGATTTCTTTTTATGTGACGATTGTACTAGTTATTAACTAAATAAACTAACCACACTCATACATGTATGTGTGAATGTGGTATATTTATTCAATGCAATTAAAATGGTTTCAATTAGATGCTACTTGAATATTGTTTGACCAGGAAATTCATTTGTTGTATAATATGAAATTTTCAAGCTCAGTCAATAAATGTGATCTGAAATTCTGAGACTGTTTAATGACAGTGTGAATTAATGCCACATTTTTAATTTAATCAGGATTCTGAATTTATAAACAAAAGCACAGTTTGTAATGTGATGGACTTACAGGAGATTAACTTTCATCTCTGGGATATGAGTTAAAATCTAGTCTGAGGAAATGAATCTCTCCATTGCTGACTGTAAGTACTTTAATTAGTTTTGATAGTTTAACCCAGTTATTTTTGAGGATTGACCCATGACATAATGGTGCCTCTAATTTGCTAGTACTAAGCACATGTCTCATACAAATAGACCATAGGTTGACTAGCATAGAAAATTGAAAAATGCCAGATCAGAGATGACTATCTCACAATGAACATTTTAGGAGCAGAGTAGAGGGAGCTGTACGTTACCTTTAATGGGATTGTGGATAATCTGCTGGCAATAATACATGAAATAAGAACATGGGGGCTCACCAGGGACCCAGGTCCGATTCCCGCCTCGGGCAACTGTCTGTGTGGAGTTTGCATATTCTCCTGTATGGGTTTCCTCTGGGTGCTCTGGTTTCCTCCCACAATCCAAAGATGTGCAGGTTAGGTGAATTTGTCAAGCTAAATTGCCCATAGTGTCAGGGGTAAATATAGAGCAGGGAAATGGGTCTGGTTGGGTTACTCTTTGGAGGAGTGTTGTGGACTTACTGGGCCAAAGGGTCTGTTTCCATACTGTAGGGGATCTAATCATGAAATCCTCTGTTATTGAATATTAAAAGCATGCACCATGATTGATGAGGGCAGAGCAGTAGATGTGATCCATATGGACTTCAGTAAGGTGTTCGACCATGTTCCCCGTGGGAGACTGATTAGCAAGGTTAGATCTCATGGAACACAGGGAGAACTAGCCATTTAGATACAGAACTGGCTCAAAGGTGGAAGACAGAGGGTGGTGGTGGAGGGTTGTTTTTCAGACTGGAGGCCTGTGACCAGTGGAGTGCCACAAGGATTGATGCTGGGTCCTCTACTTTTTGTCATTTGCACAAATGATTTGGATGCAAGCATAAGAGGTACAGTTAGTAAGTTTGCAGATGACACCAA
>NC_057724.1:55031473-55042681 GCF_004010195.1 Chiloscyllium plagiosum
CATAGGTTTAGGGTGAGAGGGGAAAGATATAAAAGAGACCTAAAGGGCAACTTTTTCATGCAGAGGGTGGTACGTGTATGGAATGAGCTGCCAGAGGATGTGATGGAGGCTGGTACAATTGCAGCATTGAAGAGGCATTTGGATGTGTATATGAATAGGAGGGGTTTGAAGGGATATGGGCTGGGTGCTGGCAGGTGGGACTAAATTGGGTTGGGATATCTGGGTCGGCATGGACGAGTTGGACCGAAGGGTCTGTTTTCATGCTGTACATCTCTATGACTCTATGAAACATAAAATCTGCAAATAATTTACAAAATAATGAACTCCCCCACTAACGTCCAGTGCCAAATCATATTGGAGACTCTACTGGATTAAATTTGTGTCAATGATTTCCCTTGCAACTGGTCCCTGCTAACCTTGATGACAAGTGTGACGATGCCCTTCTTTCCAGTGGACAACTCACTCTATGTTTCCCCATATGCATTTGTGTCTAATTCAGAACAGCATTAGTGCAATCATCAACACAATTTACTCACCTTTTTGACCAGAAATAGTCTATGGCTTTATGGAGAGTAGGGAAGGAGAAGAAAATTATTGATGACAATGGAAATTTCATTTTCCCAAAAGAAGTAAGTAAATCCCACTAAAAACAAATACAAAGGCAGCCATTAAAGAAGATTTCTACCATTTCTGCAACTGGACCTCAAAGTAGGATCTGAGGTAAGTCTATTATTTACTATGTTTCAGTCGTTCCTACTTTAACATGCTTCTTCGGCTATAAGGAACTTTGAGATGTCCAGTGGTCATGAAGTACTTTATAAATGCAAGTGATTCTTTTATCTTTCTTTCTCCTATTCAAAAGTTATCACCAGTTCTTGTGTACATCTGACCCCATCATGACATTAGAAAGTTAACACTGTAGAATGTGAGAGGAAAGTCCCTTGCAGCTG
The DNA here is from genome assembly GCF_004010195.1 of Chiloscyllium plagiosum. NCBI lineage: Eukaryota > Metazoa > Chordata > Chondrichthyes > Orectolobiformes > Hemiscylliidae > Chiloscyllium > Chiloscyllium plagiosum. Next base: position 55,032,424 of record NC_057724.1, read on the forward strand.
CCAGTCCTATTCCTGCCATTTAGTGCATGGCACAACACAACAGTACATTGTATCATTGGATCAGACTTCCTGAAGTTGTCCAGTTGTAACAAAGCAATTCATTTACGTGATGAGAGTTCCATAGTGTTTAAGAATTAAACAATGTCATGTGAAACGTTGAAAATTTACAACTTCAGTATACTTCAGAATAATACTTCTGTTAATAAATAAATAATGAAGACAAATTTTTTTTATGGAACTGAACTCACACATGATGATATTCTCAAAATGGCCATTTGGTGGGGATGCTGCATAGATGTGGTTAGCATGCCAGCAGACCCATGAGGAGGACACGTGGAACAAATTGTGTGCATTGAACAATTTTCATGGGACATTTTTGTGCAATATTAATTTTCATTGTTCTATTAATATTCTTGAGATACCTTCCATTCCAATAGCAGATTCACAAATACATTGCAGCTAATGGTAAAATTTAAACATTTACACATTTATCATTTGTATGTTTTAAACCTCTTGTTTATTTTCTTATTAAATTTAACAGTATCTACATCTTTCTTTACCATCAAAAGAAAAGCAACTGTAACAAAAGAATCCATTAAATTTATCCTTTGCTCAACAGCTACTCTGCAGATCGTCATAAAATCAAACTGTCAAACAGGTTACACATGTTCATATTGGTGGACTTAGCGGAGGTATATGTGGCAGGACTTCTAACATAAACAATGTTTGCAGGAATTATTAAGCATGTTTTTAAACCTAATACTAAACATTTTTTCTGATCGGTTTATCCACCTCCCAAATATCAACTGTTGCAGTGAGATTCTATATCTGTCAATGCCCACTAACATAGCCATAATGGTACACAAATCAACGGCAGAACCGATTGGAGGCTTGTCTGCAATGACAGCAACAACTGTGTTCAACTACTAGCATTAACATAATAAGATTCATGGAATTTGTACTTACATGTTGGACCCGGATCAAGTGTAATAAACCCATGTGATCCATTGGAACCACATATCGGACTTCCGATGTGTCATCTCAAGAAGCAATAGCACTAAAAATTTAAAATTTATGTCTGTCAAACAAAAAGAGGCACCGAGTAGAGGTTTCCATATCTAAAAGGAGAGAAGATCAATACAAAAGCTACAGTGGAAATCCAAAGAGCTGGTTACAGAACAACCCTGGAGGAAAGGTGGATGTAGGTTTTCTCACTGAGCAGGAAGGTTTGTTTTCAGATGTTTCATCACCATACTAGGTAATATCTTCAGTGAGCCTCTGGATGAAGAACTGGTGGTGTAGCCCGCTTTCTATTTATATGTTTAGGTTTCCTTGGGTTGTTGATGTCATTTCCCGTCGTGATATCATTTTCTGTGGTGATGTTATTTCCTGTTCTTTTTCTCAGGGGGTGGTAAATGGGATCTAAGTCAATGTGTTTGTTGATAGAGTTCCAGTTGGAATGCCATGCTTCTAGGAATTCTCGTGCGTGTCACTGTTTGGTTTGTCCTAGGATGGACGTGTTGTCCCAGTGAAAGCGGTGTCCTTTCTCATCCATATGTAAGGATACTAGTGAGAGTGGGTAATGTCTTTTTGTGGCTGGTTGATGGTCATGTATCCTGGTGGTTAGTTTTCTGCTTTTTTTGTCCAATGTAGTTACAGTTCTTGCAAGGTATTTTGTAAATGACATTAGTTTTGCTTGTTGTCTGTATAGGGTCTTTCAAATTCATTAACGTCTGTTTTAGTGTGTTGGTGGGTTTGTGGGCTACCATGATGCCAAGGGGTCTGAGTTGTCTGGTAGTCATTTCTGACATGTCTTTGATGTAGGGGAGAGTGGCAAAGGTTTCTGGACTTGTTTTGTCTGCTTGCTTGAGTTTGTTGCTGAGAAATCGACAGACTCATTTCACTGGGTACCCATTCTTTTTGAATACACTGCATAGGTGATGTTCCTCTGCTCTGCGTAGTTCCTCTGTGCTGCAGCATGTGGTGGCTCATTGAAATAAAGTTCTAATGCAGCTTCATGTGTGGATGTTCATCCGGAGGGTCACCAGTATGGTGACAAAATGCCTTAAAATGAACCTTGCAGATCAGCGAGCAAACCTACATTCAGAACCTCAACCTGAGCTACAAATGTTTTCAAAACATTCGCTTGGAAATGTATCTAGCATAACGGCAACAACTTATTTCATATATTGCCGTTAACAGAGAGAAAGTAGAATTTCTACGTTTCAGATTATGAGATAATTCTTGATTCGGGGATATAAAATAGGGGAAGAAAATTCTAATTAAATAAATAGTGAGTATAAAATGCATTATTTTATTGGTTCCATTGCCTTGCATGTTGAATCCAATATTTCAGACCTATATGTAATGGTTGCAGTACATGTTATATAGGTTAAATACACACCACTTCATTTGAAGACTGCAGTTACTAAGGAGTCTATACTTGGCTCAACTTCATCAAAATTCAATGCTATTCTCTGCAGGCATCTGGACAAAACGTTACCAGGGGAAATATTGGTCGCAGAAGAACATTTTCCAGTTCAGCTGTTTACTATGTTCCATATCTGCCCAATCCATCATTATTACTAACATATCTTTGTAGCTTTTCCTCTTTTTCTTTCAGATCCTAGCAACTAATTTATTTCTCGTTCAATGTTTACATATATGATTGTTCATGACAAGTAAGTATCCACCCTCACTGTGAAAAAATCATAATTTTTACTTAAATGTTTAAGAATTTACAGATCTCCAAACAGGTTCTTAGATGAAAGAAGTTGAGAGTGTGGTGCTCGAAAAGCACAGCAGGTCAGGCAGCATCCAAGGAAGGAAGACAATCAATGTTTTGAGTATAAGCCCTTCATCAGGAATGAAGCTTGTGAGCCAAGGGGGCTGAGAGATAAATGGGAGGGGCATGGGACTGGGGGAAGGTATCTGAGAATGTGATAGATAGATGAAAGGGGTAATGGTGATAGGTTGGAGAGGAGGGTGGAGCAGATAGGTGGGAAGGAAGATGGACTGGTAGGACAATTCCAGTGCCAAAATGCTATCCCTTATTCCCAATTCCTCCACCTCCTCTACTTCTGCTCACAGGAGGACCAGTTCCACCACAGAACACACCAGATGGCCTCCTTCTTCAAAGACCACAACTTCCCTTACCACATCGTCGATGATGCCCTCCAGCGCATCTCATCCACTTCCCCATCTTTGCCCTCAAACGCCACTTCTCCAACCGCAACAAGGACAGAACGTCTTAGTCCTCACCTTCCACCCCACCATCCTCCGTATACATTGCATCATCCTCTGCCATTTCCACCAGCTACAAACGGAGCCCACCACCACAGATATATTTCCCTCCCCACCTTCTGTAAAGACCATTCCCTCTACGACTCTCTTGTCAGGTTTTCGCCCCCATCAGCCCCCTCCCCTCCCCTCCTGACACCTTCCCCTGTCACCTCAAGAATTGTAAAACCTGCGCCCACACCTCCCCCCTCACCTCCATCCAAGGCTCCCTAGAAGCATCCACACTATCAAGGTTTCACCTGTTCTTCCACACATGTAATTTACTGTAACCGTTGCTCCCGATACGGTCTCCCCTACGTTGGGGAGAGAGGATGCCTACTTGCAGAATGCTTCAGAGAACACCTCTGGGACACATGCACGAAGCAACCCTACCATCCCGTTGCTGAACACTTTAACTCCCCCTCCAACTCGACCAAGGACATGTAGTTGCTGGGCCTCCTCCACTGCCAAACCCTAACCACCCGACGCCTGGAGGAAGAACGCCTCATCTTCTGCCTTGGGATTCTGCAACCACATGGGATTAAAGTGGATTTCACCAGTTTCCTCATTTCCCCTCCCCTCACCTTATCCCAGATCCAAGCTTCTAACTTGACACCACCCTCATGACTTGTCCTATCTGTCCACCTTCCTTCCACCTATCTGCTCCACCCTCCTTTACCTTTACCCCCACCTCCATCTACCTACCGCGATCTCAGCTACCTTCCTCCCAGCCCCACACCCGCCTCCCATTTAGCTCTCAGCCCCCTCGGCTCACAAGCCTCATTCCTGATGAAGGGCTCTTGCCCGAAACGTCAATTCTCCTGCTCCTCGGATGCTGCCTGACCAGCTGTACTTTGCCAGCATCACACTCTCGACTCTGACCTCCAGTATCTGCAGTTCTCATGTTCTCTTACAAGAAAGAATCCAATCTTCAACATATTTCTTGCTTTAAATATCTTGGAATCGGCTGATTAAAGACTCTCACTCAGAACCAGTTTGAAAATTAGCATCTGTAAGACTGTAACAATGCTAAATTGTTACGTGATTCTTATCTGATTTCTGAATTAATGGATACCATTGTGTTTGGACTCGTGCTCCAATATTAACATTTCTCAGTTACGTTTCTATGCCTGCAGGCTGTTTTTGAAATAAAGAGGCACTTTTGCTCAGGCAATTATTAGTGCAGTACTACAAATGCCTTGAAGAAATTAAGGCCAGAGTTGATAAGATGTAGATTTTGAGATTAGCTCCAAAATATTTTCCTGTGAAAATACTTAAAGATGAAATAAATTCCAGGAGAGAATCCTCTAACTGTGATATTATAGTTACTCAATATTATCTTTCTTTCATGAATATTTGGTCTTATGAAGTTGAAAGATATCACAACTGAAGATAGCAATTTTTTTTTCTCTTATTTTCGGCCAAAGATAAATGCATACTAAATGTCCACCACTGCCCCAGAAATGCACCCAAAATTTGGCAAAGCAGTTTCGATTTACCAGTGTTTCATTTTGATTCTCATAAAGTTAGCTTTATGAGCAGTCTGAATTAGTAAATTGAACTGTTTAGTTCAAATTAGAGATCTGGAACACTTGTGGTTTGCTTTACGATAACCAATCACACTATGTTAATTACTTTTATAAATTTTTATCATATTCACTACCCAAGTTGAAATGAGCACAATGCATTGATTCTGAGATACCAGGGTAAAGATTGTCCCAGTGCCAAAACCACATCAGACGTATGACAGGACAGAACCTTCTTTCCCAAGACCTCATTCAAAATTTCAAGTATAAGCTCTTAAAGTAATAGAGTTAAGTGCCTTCTTAATTGAGATGCTATAAAAGGGAAGTTGGACTTTCCCACTGGCCTGTTAAAATCTGGGAAAAGAATTGGAGGCCCCCCCAGCCAATTTGTGCTGTAGATTCCAAGCAATTATGTCAAGGAAGAGAAGGGAGGAGTCAGAGATGGACCAGGTGAAGGTGAGAATGAGGTGGAAATTGGAAGCAAAATTGAAAAGCTTTTCCAATTCCAGACAAGAGAGGGAAGTAGCACTAATTGATATACTAAAGAAAGACTTGTGGGTTGGGCCTGTAACAGGACTAGAATCAAGAATGTTCCATGTACCCCACAAAGAGGCAGGCATAACTGGGGCCCATTTGTCCCAGATATCAATCTATTAAACAACTCCTTTTCTGCTTCAAAAGCACTTACATCCTTTCTTCAATAAGAAGACTAAAGCTGCACACTGTATTAGAATATGGTCTTCCCAGTGCCCTGGGGAACTGAAGCATAACATCCTTGCTTTTATGATCAATTCCTCACATAATAATGAAAGCATCGCATTAGCCTTCTTGATTATGTGTTGGAACCACATACGAATATTTTGTGACTCATGCACCAGAACACTTCAATCATTCTGCACTTTGGAATTCTGCAGTTGTTCTCCACTTAAGTAATACACTACTAATACACTTGTTTAATTTTTTCTGCCTAAGTGAATATTTTCACATTTTCCGACAATATACATCATCTGCCAGTTTTTGAGCCACTCACTCAGTGCATCTATATCCATTAGTAAACTCTTTCTGTCTTCTTCACAACATACTTTCCTACTTTACTTTGGGTCACCTGTGAATTTAGCTACCATGCCTTTGCTCCCTTCATCTAAGTCATTGATGCAAAAGGCCCCTTCAGGACTCCATTTGTCACATCCTGCTAATCAGCAAAGACCCATTTATTCATAACAGACACAGGGAGAACATGCAAACTCCACACAATCAGTCACCTGAGGTGGGAATTGAACCTGGGTCTCTGGTGCTGTGAGGCAGCAGTGCTAACCACTGTGCCACCATGCCACCCAACCTATAAAATCTTAAAATATAATTCAAGAAGGGAAGTAGGCAAAAAGAACAGGAAACTATAGGCCAGTTTGTCATGGGGAAGGCATCAGAATCGATCATTAAAGAGGTTATATTTGCATACTTAAAAAAATTCAAGTTAATTTGGAAGAGTTGACAAGATTTTGTAAAAGGGAAGTCAAGTTTAACCGATATATTGGAGTTCTTTGAAAAAGTAACATGTATCGTGAGTAAAGAGAAACCTACAGCTGAACTGCACCTGGATTTCTAGAAGGCATTTGATAAGGACCTATGAAATTTTAGAAAATTAATGCCTCTGCAACCTAATTAGCCATCCCTTTTAATACTCTACGTCAAAGGTGATTGTGAAAAATAAAAACTAGGATGCAGGAAGGTAACGTATCATCATAGGTAAACACTGACTGGCTGGGAGAAAACAGGGTATGAATAAATGGGTCTTTGCTGATTAGCAGGATGTGACAAATGGAGTCCTGAAGGGGCCTTTTGCATCAATGACTTAGATGAAGGGAGCAAAGGCATGGTAGCTAAATTCACAGGCCTGTTTCCACACTGTAAGTAATCTAATCTAATAGGTCATAGTTTCTGGTAGGAATCTTGCCTGAACCTATTGGAAATTTTGGAAAATTAACACCAATGCATCCACTATCTCATTACCCTCCCCTTTTAACATCCAAGGATGAAATCGATTTGGACCTAGAAACTCTCCAACCCAGTGCTCCATCAGTTTGTTTAGTACTAGTGATAGCAATTTCATTAACTTTCTCACTCCTCTTCATCTCCTGATTTACAATTATTGTCAGAATATTGATTTTGTTGTGAAGTCAGATACAAAATATATGTTAATATCATCTGTCATTTCCTTATAATTGACTATTAACCCCTCATTCTCACTCTCTGAAGGAGCAACACTCACTTTAGTAATTCTTTTCCTTTTTAAATACCTTTAGAAACTTTTGCTATTTTTACATTTTTAGCTGGCTGACTCTCATAGTTAATTTCTTCCTCCTGATTAACCTTTCTCTGCTGTTTTGCATATTCTAACAAATTATCTGATCTGCTATTTATCTCCATACATTTATATTGTTTTTCTTTGAGTTTCTTGCTTCATAATTTCTTCAGTTAATCATGGATGATTGGCCCTCCATTTAGAATTCTTCTTTATTTTAGATTAGGTTAGATTAGATTATTTACAATGTGGAAACAGGCCCTTTGGCCTAACAAGTCCACACCGATCCTCCGAAGAGCACCCACCCAGACCCATTCCCCTACATTTACACCTTCACTTAACACTACGGGCAATTTAGCATGGCCAATTCACCTAACCTGCACATTTTTTGACTGTGGGAGGAAACCGGAGCACCCGGAGGAAACCCACGCAGACACGGGGAGAATGTACAAACTCCACACAGACAGTTGCCTGAGGCGGGGAATTGAACCCAGGTCTCTGGTGCTGTGAGGCAGCAGTACTTTAGATATTTACTTATTCTGAAGTATACCCTTAAATGGCTGCCATTTCATTGTCTCTATTGATCTTTCCTTTCACCTAATATACTGGTTCACTTCAGTTAACTCAGCTATTATGCCCACATAACTGCCTCTATTTAAGTTGAAAACTTAGTCTTCTCCCTTTCAAACTAAATGTAAAATTCGATCATATTGTAGCCATTGCTACTTCAGGATATTTGTTATGTGGAAGAAAGAAACATCATCCTGGATGTCCAATGGAGTGCAGAACTGATTATCAAGGACAGAAGAATATCCAAGGCAAATAATGAGGTGATTTCAATGTATTATACTCTATTTTCTTTATACAACCTATGATATAATATTGATTTAATCGTCCTCAGAAGAGTGAGACCTGCCCAGGTTTAACCTTCATGATCATCAGGACCAGATTCTAGCTCTCAACTGACTGATGCACACAGTCAAGATTAGAGTGGTGCTGGAAATGTACAGCAGGTCAGGCAGTATCCGAGGAGCAGGAAAATCGACATTTTGGGCAGGAGCCCTTCATCAGATCTGACTGATGCACACATTATAATGAGGAGAGAGCAGTCTTAAAGTCTTCAGTGAATTAACATTGCAATTATCCCATCCATCCACCTTTGCACTTGACAGTTGGTGAAACAAGCATTAACTTGGTGTCTTATGAAACAGAATCTTTTTGACCATAAGAGCCTGTATCTATATCTGTCTTGTTGACCCCAGATGATTCTCTGGAAATAATTCAAATTATTTTCTGCTGGTTCTCCCTTTTAATAACACATATGCCTCAACCAGTATTGGCACATTAATTGTACTGCTGTTGCTACTTGCTTATGGATTTTTTAAAATTCACAAGAATTGCATGATGGCTCAATGTCAGAACCAATAAATATTGGCCTGTACTGAGTAAATGATTTCAACCTGGTGCAGGAGAAGGCATTAATTAGACATCAGCATCCCTGGGTTATGAATGACACCTAGCCACTTTCATTTTCCAGTAGTCTGCACTAAAAGGTGTGCCTATTGGGTGAGAAGGAAATTGGATTTGTCAACGACTTCAGCTGTTGCAAGGCTCACACGCAAAAAAAATCAGTCTTGTATTCTGGACAAGAGCATAGCTGATGCCTAGGATCAATCAGTTAGTTCCTTCGGAGAGGCAGGAAGAAATTAAGAGAAAAAAAACTTGCAGTGATTTTCATCAGACAAATAGACACAGATAAGATCACCACTGTTGTTTTATCTCAGATTATGTGATGTACAATAGCATGAGAATAACATCTTTTTTAAAGGGACACCGTGCCAATTCCTTTCAGCAACATTCTGTGATAAATAATCACAGAAAACATTGCTGATGCAATTTTAAATTGGAAAGGGCAAAACTGAATTTTACCATATGGTCTACAACAGGAGATACATCTGGTGGAACAGAAACAATAGAATAGGAGATCAGGATCCACAAAGCAACTAGATCTTGTTTGCATCGCGAGACAAAGAAGCTGATAGGAGATATACCATATCCCTTATTCCCTGAGACTTCACTTGTTCTGTTCTATAAATAGTATTGTTCATTGACAGTACCACAATATGTTAACTTACCCAGAGGCTTTTTGAAAAGTTGGGATTTTTCAGTATTTATGCAGCTATTTTGAAAATTTTAATGAATAATAACATATCTAATCCTATAACATTGAAACTACAGTTTTCCTACATTCATGTTTCTAAACTGAGCAAGCTAATATGCTAAAACCCAGAGAGTTGGTCCCCAGGCTTAGTAGACCAGAAGGCTTAATCAATGTAGAAAATAATGTTCACATTGAAGGCAGACATACCACACATGTTGCGAATATTAGTGGTTTTACAATTTACTGTGATGACACAATGAAAGTATTTTTAATTTTTGCTAAACAAATTATTATATGGCAGTTACACAGATTCCAGACATGTGTACATCAAAATCAATCTTCCATGCCATTACCTACATCTACAACCACTACCTATCAGCTCCCCTCACCCTGTACTTCAGTGTTTTAATTTCCTCACTTTTCCTTCCTCAATTAGGCAGGTGTGACAATTTGTCTTACCGTTGCTTTTTCAGCCACCAAAGCTGTATTTTTTCTTCTGCTGGCTTTCATTTTTCAGTTCTATGGATACCGATTTTCCCTATTACCTTACCTAAATAGCAAGTCCTGACGTGTCAACCTCAATAGCAAGTGTTATAAGGCTATTCAACAATGGGGGAGGTACCATTCCTGATATGGAGTCCCCCTGCATACTATCCAGCTGAGGCACGGGATGGCAAAGATGAGCAGGAATTGCAGTGATTGTGAAATAATAGCATTCCACGCCTAACTTGGGGACAGGTGCTGGATCAGTGGTGCTGGAAGGGAAAGATGCCCTCCAACGCATCTCATTCACATCCCGCACCTCCGCCCTCAGACCCAACCCCTCCAACCGCAACAAGGACAGAACGCCCCTGGTGCTCACCTTCCATCCTACCAACCTTCGCATAAACCAAATCATCCGCCGACATTTCCGCCACCTCCAAACAGACCCCACCACCAGGGATATATTTCCCTCCCCACCCCTCTCCGCCTCCCGCAAAGACCGTTCCC
>NC_057724.1:55043307-55103118 GCF_004010195.1 Chiloscyllium plagiosum
TGAAGAAGTTTTCCTCTTCACCCCCACCCTCCTCTAGCTTATCTCTCCACGCTTCAGGCTCTCTGCCTTTATTCCTGATGAAGGGCTTTTGCCCGAAACGTCGATTTTGCCTGTCCTCGGATGCTGCCTGAATTGCTGTGCTCTTCCAGCACCACTGATCCTGGTTTCCAGCATCTGCAGTCATTGTTTTTACCTTGGGGACAGGTGGTCATGCAGCTCAATGGAATAGGAGCTCCAGCCTCTGAACCAGTTCAGGTCTCACTTAAGGGTTCAGGATGGAACTCAGGTACAATGAAGGCTATTATAATGTTCACATAGCCCCAATTCCACATGGAAATAGACCCTTTAGTCCAACTCATCCATGCCAACCAGATATCCTGACCTGATCTAGTCCCATTTGCCAGCACTTTGTCCATATCCTTCTAAACCCTTTCTATTCATATATCTATCCAGATGCCTTTTAAATGTTGCAATTGTACCAGCCTCGAACACTTCCTCTGGCAGCTCATTCCATACATGCATTACCCTCTGCGTGAAAAAGTTGCCTCTTAGCTCTCTTTTAAATTTTTCATCTCTCACCCTAAATCTATGCCCTCTAGTTCTGGACTCCCCCACCCCAGGGAAAAGTCTTTGACTATTTACCCTGTCCATGCCCCTCATGATTTTATAAATCTCTATAAGATCACCCCTTAGCCTCTGACACACCAGGGAAAACCGTCCCAGCCTATTCAGCCTCTCCCTGTAGCTCAAATCCTCCAAACATGGCAACATCCTTGTAAATCTTTTCTGAACCCTTTCAAGTTTCACGACATTGTTCCGATAGGAGGGACACCATAATTGCACACAATATTCCAAAAGTGGCTTAACCAATATCCTGTACAGCCGCAACATGACCTCCTAACTCCCATACTGAATGCTCTGTCCAATAAAGGAAAGCATACCATTAAAAAGATAAGACTTAGTAATTTTATTCTTTTACAGGATGCATCACTGACAAGAACAATATATATTGGCCATCCCTAACAACCCATGAATACCACTGAGAGACTTGTTAAATCACTTTAGAAGGGCATTTAAAATACAACCACTTTGTTGTGGATCTGGAATCATATGTAGGCCAGTTGAAATGAAGATTATTTTTATTTCAAAAATATACTTTATTCATAAAATATTTTGATGATCTGTACAATTGGTCATGTCATACATCCGTAAACATTCCATTTCTTGGTATACAGAGACAGAGTAATCATTCATATATACAGGTTTGTACGATTATATATTGAGCTGAGGTGTCAGCAGAGCCCAAATGACTGCGTGGGCCCCCTGTTCTTCTTAGGCAGGCAGATGTTACACAGTGGTCTTTCCCCACTGCGCCTTGGCGGCAGCTGCCTCAAGCTTCAGCGTGTCCCTCAACACGTAATCCTGAACCTTGGAATGTGCCAGTCTGCAACACTCCGTCAGGGTCAACTCCTTCAGCTGGAAGATCAACAGGTTTCGGACCGCCCAGAGAGCGTCCTTCACCGAGTTGATGATCCTCCAGGCACAGTTGATGTTCGTCTCAGTGTGCGTCCCGGGGAACAGACCGTACAGCACGGAGTCCGGCGTCACGGAGCTGCTCGGAATGAACCTTGACAAACACCACTGCATTCCTCTCCAGACTTCTTCTGCGTAGGCACATTCCTGAAGGAGATGTGTGACAGTCTCGTCCCCCCCGCAGCCGCTTCGAGGGCAGCATGCAGTGCGAGAGAGAGTTCGGGTGTGCATAAAGGATCTCACAGGCCCTTCTCACCACCAGCCAAGTCATGTCCTAGTGCTTGTTGGAAAGTTCTGGTGATGAGGCATTCTGCCAAATGACTTTGACAGTCTGCTCAGGGAACCGCTCGATAGGATCCGCCCTCTCCTTTTCCCAAAGGGTCTCAAGGACACTACGTGCTGACCACTTCCTGATGGACTTGTGGTCAAAGGTGTTTTTCTTCATAAACTTCTCCACGAAGGACAGGTGATCCGGAATGGTCCAACTACTCGGAGCGTTCCGCGGCAGCGAGGCCAGGCCCATCCTTCACAACACCGGGGACAGGTAGAACCTTGGTACGTAGTGACACTTGGTGTTTGCGTACCAGGGATCCACGCACAGCTTGATGCAGCCACACACAAAGGTGGCCATCAGGGCGATGGTGGCATTGGATGTATTTTTCCCCCCGTTGCCCAGATCTTTATACATCGAGTCCTTTCGGACCCGGTCCATCTTTGACCTCCATATAAATTGGAAGATGGCCCGGGTAACTGCAGTGGCACAGGTTCTGGGAATAGGCCAGATCTGTGCCACATATAACAGCAATGACAGTGCCTCACACCTGATGATCAGGTTTTTTCCCGCGAGACATTAGCGAACCAAATGGGTTTTATCATGGTTTCATGGTTACCACTGCTGATACAAGCTTTTAGTGCAGGTTGAATTTTATTAGTTGAATTTTTAACTTCCTTGGTTGTATTTGGATCCATGTTCCCAAAGCGTTATCCTGAACTGCTGGTCAAATGACCTTACCACTAAACCATCTCCACCTCCATTACTCTTATACAACACCTTTCACAACCTCAGAATATCCAAAATTGCATTCCAGCCAATTAAATGTAATCAATAGCATAGTGTAGAAAATACATCAACTAATTCACACATGGCAAGCTCCAAACATTACAATGACATAATGATCAGATAACATTTTTGAGCTGTTGACAGGGTAACAATCCACCCAGGCCATCAGTGTTAAATCCCCATTTCTTTGTTGAAATAGAATTGCTTCCACCTAACAGGACAGAATTCTCTTGGTCGAACAGTTTGTGTGAAAGACAGTACAACTGACAGTCTAGCACACACTCAGTACCACTCTGGAACATGAGTCTGGAATTTAGAGCTGAAAGATATGGAGAGGATATCAACCCACAATTGTCTGACTTGATGGTAAAAGCACTATCCATTGAGTCACTCAGGTGTCAGTTGGTCACTGCAGTGTCACCAAGAAGTATGCTCAGTGGATGCTGACTATTTGCACACCAGAAAAAGAGAAAATATAATCACTGTAATAATTCCATGCATACCATGGTTCCTAAATCTTGTATATCTAGCACACTGTCACAAGTGGGGGCATAGCCCAGGACAATCAAAAATAGAGGAAGATTAATTACCTTGCTCTTGGGAATCAAGTTAAATGAGAGCTATTCGTCAATTTTTTTCAAAAACATCAGCAGTTCTCTTATTTTAGATAACAAGTAGCTACCTTATGCATCTACTGTATTGTTTACAAATGCATAAAACATATATTGTATATCTGAGGCTCTGAGAGGAATGCAGACAAGAGTTGGTGGACATACTGGAAACCAAAATGGATACTTTTTAAAAAAATGAACATTGTATTTATTTGAACATTTTTGAGAGATAATAAAAGAAATATTGATGTTTTTCTTGTTTCAACCAAAATGAAGTTTGAGCATATTTTTGCAATCGAAGAATATCGAGGTATCCCAGACAAAATATTTTCCTTATATTGATATACAGGCTATTATTTATAATGTATATATTGAATACATTATTTTCACTAATTTATTATCATTCTCTGAATCTGCAATAGACATATCCAAATTGTTGATCTAATCAGACATCGATATCATAGGCAATACATACAATTGATGCCTATTATGGCATCGATACTGGCAAAAGAAGAGCCTAAAGTGAATTACAACTGCCACAGAAAGCAATTCATCTCTGTAGAGAAAGAAGAAAAGACTTAGATATATTACATTTGCATAACTCAGGCTGTTCAAAACACTTTACAATAACAACAATATTTATGTAATGCCTTTCATGCTGTAATGTAACAGCATTTTATAACAGTGTAATCAAACAAATTTTAACACCAAGTCACATAAAAAGGCAGATAAGCAAAAACTTGATCAAACGAGGTAGGTTTTAAAAAGAGGCCAAAGGAGGAAAGATAGAGATGCAGAGAGATTTAGGGAGAACTTTTCCAGAGATGTGGACATGGACAGATGAGGGCATCACCACTAATGATGCTTGAGAAGCCAGAGGAAGATGGATACAGAGCTGGAGGAGATAATATGGGAAAGGAGGGGTGAGAGTGTGAAAAAAACAGCATGATAATCTTAAAACCAAAGGATTACTTAACTGAGGAACAGTATAAGTCAGTGAACACTGGGTGGTGAGTGAACAGAACTTAGTGCAATTTAGGGTAAAGGCAGGAAGGTTTCCTTACATTTATAGAGTATTTTAGTAGTGTAGTCACTGTTGTAATAGAGGAAATGCAGAACTAATTTGTACAGGTGGTTCTCATATAAATTGTGTTTCGGCAGCGTGATTTGGCTATAGTGTTGCTGAAGAATGAGGGAATGGTATTTTCGAGAACGCTTTCCTCTGTTTGCAACAGCGCAATTCCAGCAGTGATTGTTTTTCATGCTTCATTCTACACATGCGCCAATGTCAGCGCTGAAGTCTCCACACCGTTCTGTGCATACGCCGATATCAGCTGCCATCAGACCATGTGACAGGTACAGTACTATACATTGAGCAGCTTCCTCTCAAAAATTAAACTCATGAATGTTCATCGCTCTCCCTCTGAGACAAGAATTTTCTTGTATAATTCCTGTACAAGCCCTGCATAATTCCTGCAGGACTGCATTACTCTTAGACAGACCATTTGCCTTTCTAATTTGTTCTTGTACTTGCGTACCACACAAATCTCACCAACCCCCACAAGAAACAGTCAGAAGACAATCAACCACAGCCATCTACTTCTGCAACCACAACTGCACCTGATGATGATTTGGAGATGTCGGTGTTGGACTGGGGTGTACAAAGTTAAAAATCACACAACACCAGGTTATAGTCCAACAGGTTTAATTGGAAGCACACTAGCTTTCGGAGTGACGCTCCTTCATCAGGTGATTGTCACACAACACTATAACCTGGTATTGTGTGATTTTTAACTTTGCGCACCTGATGATGGTGGTGATGATGATGACCTTCTGTCCTTGCATTAACAATATTTTTTTCAATGTAATGTGTTAAATTTACTTTTGCTAATAAATATGATTTAAACTTTTATTCAGGCTGTACTATACTTTGTGTTCAGCTTTTGGGTGATTTTTGAGTGATCGCAAGTGATTTTTTTGCTGGTCTGCCCTCCTAACCCCACTTTTCCCATAGGCCCCATTATTTCTATTAAGCAATTTTTCTTTTAAGTGAGGTTTGACTGGATGTAACTATGATCACAGAAGAACTATTTGTACAACACATTGATCCATCAAGAGCAAGAGATAATAACTGCACACACTTCTGACAACACATATGTATATAACATCATTAACATAGTTGAACATTCCAAAATGTTTCTTCAGGATGTTTTCAAACAAACATTGATTTTGGCTTAGGGACAAAAGAAATAAGTATTCGAGATAATTCTGCTGCTCTTTGTTGAATATTGTTGTTGGACTGCTTAATATGCCAAGGGGACAAAAAACAAACCAGTATAACATCTCGTCTGAAAGACAACTGTGTAGTAGCCCAGCATTGCATTGAGTTGATAATATGCTTGTGTCTTTGGTCTGATCCTTGAACCAACAACCAATTGGCTTAGACTAAAGAGATTTCACGACAACAGACACTTACAGAGTTGCTGTTCCAGCAGTAATAATAATTGCTTCAATGGTATAAATCTTGTCTATGGGCATCTGAATGTCAATATTATATGTCCTGCATTACATTATTGACAACATCCTGAACTGAGATTGAAGACAGATTCTGCAGATCTGCCTGTAGGCGATTAAAATAACATATGGCAACTACTGCAGATCATTTCACCTTTTTAAAATGTTGCAAGTTGAGCTTTGCTGGTTCATGTATCACTTAATGAGATTAATGCCTGGCTACAACTTCCTCTGTGCTATGTTTAAGGAAATGCTATTTATCGTCAACAGTTATAAATCGCTCGTTAAATATCCTGAGCTGGGGGTGGGGGTGGCGGTGCGGTGGGTGGTGGGAACAGAATGTGACTTTAAGGGATTAATTGTTTTAAACAGTATAAAGCTCCAGAGTATCAAACCATTCCAAATTGGGGTTCATTGTGAGAATTCAAAGGGGCTTAGCCAAGGAGTGATTTCACCTAGATTCTGACTAATGGGTGAGCAGAATTTCTAGAAAGCTCCCATACCTCTAACCATTATCCTAACTATTATCTGCCTCGACCTTCTTCATTTCCAACTGCTGCAGGGACATTAACCACCTCAACCTCTCTACCCCCCTCTCCCACTCCAACCTCTCACAACGAACAGCCCTCCAGTCCCACTGCTCCAATCCCAACCTCACCATCAAACCAGCAGATAACGGGGGTTCAGAGGTAGTTTGGCGCACTGACCTCTACACCGCTGAAGCCAGATGCCAACTCGAGGACACCTCCTCCTACCGCCCCCTCGACCATGACCCCACCCCCTCATCACCAAACCATCATCTCCCAGACCATACAGAATCTCATCACTTCAGGAGATCTCCCACCCACCGCTTCCAACCTCATAGTCCAGGAACCCCACACTGCCCAGTTCTACCTACTTCCCAAGATCTACAAGCCTGAACACCCTGGCCGACCCATTGTCTCAGCATGCTCCTGCCCCATGAACTCATCTCTACCTACCTCGACACTGTCCTATCCTCCCTAGTCCAGGAACTCCCCACATACATTCGAGACACCACCCACACCCTCCACCTCCTCCAAGACTTCCGTTTCCCCGGCCCCCAATGCCTCATCTTCACCATGGATATCCAATCCCTCTACACCTCCATCCGCCATAAGCAGGGCCTCCAAGCCATCCGTTTCTTCCGCTCCCGACGTCCCCAACAGTACCCTTCCACCGACACTCTCATTCGTTTGGCTGAACTGGTCCTCACCCTTAACAATTTCTCCTTCGAATCCTCCCACTTCCTCCAAACCAAAGGGGTAGCCATGGGCACCCCTATGGGCACCAGCTATGCCTGTCTCTTTGTTGGCTACGTAGAACAGTCTATCTTCCGTAGTTACACCAGCACAACTCCCCACCTCTTCCTCCGCTACATTGATGGCTGCATTGGCGCCACCTCATGCTCCCGCGAGGAGGTTGAGCAATTCATCAACTTCACCAACACATTCCACCCTGACCTTAAATTTACCTGGACCATCTCTGACACCGCCCTCCCCTTCCTGGACATCTCTATCTCTATTAATGACAACCGACTTAACACCGACATTTTTTATAAACCCACGAACTCCCCAGTTACCTGGATTACACCTCTTCCCACTCCAACTCCTGCAAAAATGCCATCCCATATTCCCAATTCCTTCGCCTCCACTGTATCTGCTCCCAGGAGGACCAGTTCCACCACAGAACACACCACATGGCCTCCTTCTTTAGAGACCATAATTTCCCTTCCCACGTAGTTAAAGATGCCCTTCAACGCATCTCGTCCACATCCCGCCCCTCTGCCCTCAAAGCCAACCCCTCCAACCGTAACAAGGACAGAACCCCCCTGGTGCTCACCTTCCACCCTACCAAACTTTGCATAAACCAAATCACCTGACAACATTTCTGCCACCTCCAAATGGACACCTCCACTAGGAATATATTTCCCTCCCCACCCCTTTCCACTTTCCACAAAGACCATTCTCTCCGTGACTATCTGGTCAGGTCCACGCCCCCCAACAACCCACCCTCCCATCCTGGAACCTTCCCCTGCCACCGCAGGAATTGCAAAACCTGCACCCACACCTCCTCCCTCACCTCCATCCAAGGCCCCAAAGGAGCCTTCCACATCCATCAAAGTTTTACCTGCACATCCACCATTATCATTTATTGTATCCATTGCTCCCGATGCGGTCTCCTCTACATTGGGGAGACTGGACACCTCCTAGCAGAGTGCTTTAGGGAACATCTCTGGGACACACGCACCAATCAACCCCACCGCCCTGTGGCCCAACATTTCAACTCCCCCTCCCACTCTGCCGAGGACATGGAGGTCCTGGGCCTCCTTCACTGCCGCTCCGTCAGCACCAGATGCCTGGAGGAAGAACGCCTCATCTTCCTCCTCGGAACACTTCAATCCCAGGACATCAATGTGGATTTCACCAGTTTCCGAGGGCCGGCGGGGGGGAGAGATAAATGAGAGGACGGGCGGGGTGGGGAGAAAGTAGCATAGTAGCATTTATCTCTCCACCCTGCAGGCACTCTGCCTCTATTCCTGATGAAGGGTTTTTGCCCGAAACGTCGATTTTCCTGCTCCTCGGATGCTGCCTGACCTGCTGTGCTTTTCCAGCACCACTCTAATCTAGAATCTGGTTTCCAGCATCTGCAGTCCTTGTTTTTACCATTATCCTTTGGCCGAACGGGAATGGGGGCTGGTACAGAGCAGCCCTTCAGACCTGAAAGTGAGTCTTCGTCTTCAAGAAATTGTAACCACTGCTGCCCCTCAGAAAGCTTAGGCCAATTCCAGCCCTGGAACGTGATAAGACAAGTCCCACCCTGAAAGCAATGCAAGGCGGGTTTATATTTAGAAAGGGCTCCGAGCCCTGTCGCTCACTCACTTCCCAACTTCAGTGTGAAGAGTTGGAGTTCAGACCGAGCCGGATCACTCAGCAGCCAGCAGGTGGGTTCATGTGTGCGGTAAAGTAGGGGCAGGGGAGCAAAGGGGACAGCGTTTGTGCGCAGATTTCTTTCTTGTCCGGTTCCTGTTCAATAGCTGCAGAAACTAGCCGGAAAGAATATCGCTTTTGCGATTAAAGACAGCTCGTTAAACTGAAGCTGAGGATCAAAGGATCGATGAGATTCGAGAAATAATTGTCAAGTAGCCAGGGAGAGTACCAGGAGAGACTGGCTGCTGTGAGATATATCCAAGTGATCTGCTTGGAATAAAACCAGCCTCTGGTAACAAGGTAATAAGGTCACTGTTATCTTTATGACTGTTTTATTTCTCCGTTCGAAGCGTTTATTGCGCCCGCATTGCGGGAACATCCCCAACATGAGTGGTTAACGAATGACCTTTATTCATTTTCAGGGGACAGCAGCCACTTCCATGAAAAATGTCAAAGCAGACCTTTTTGACAGAATGGGGCTTTTTTTTAAAATTTGAACAAATCAGTTTGCCGGTTAACTGCAACTATTCATCCAATGTTTAGAAACAATTAGAACTGTCGGAGTGTTACACAGGAAGCAAGTTTTATTTAAAGAAAGTTCCGCTCAAGCAACATTTCCTCGCAGTTTGTGGGACAAGGTGAGTTAATGTTGTTCCAGGGACTGTCAACTTCTCGACAGTTCAGGCCAGGGCGATGGTAAACATTTTATCCGTGAGGGTCTCCAGTGTTTAAGGGCAGTGAATATAATCTATGTGTCACAGCCAGACACTGGGCAGAATAGGATTCTAGTCCTTGTATCTCAGTCAAACAAATTAGTGATCCAGCTCCGATCCAGTCACACAATTTCACCTCCTGTGTTCTCTTCGGCAGCAAATGTACTAAAATGAGAACAATGCAGCTAAGTCATGATTGGAGGTGCCAGTGTGGGACTGGGATGTACAAAGTTAAAAATCACACGACACCAGGTTTATTTGGAAGCGCTGCTCCTTGATCAGGATTCCTAATGAACCTATTGGACTATAACCTGGTGTTGTGTAGTTTTTAACAATGCAGAGAAGGTTAGCGAGGATTGACCCGCAAATTCGTGAAGTGTTCCATAGTTTACAGAGCTCTGTGGCACAGTGGCAGGGTCCCAGTCTCTGGGTCAGAGGACCCGGGCTCAAGTCCCACCTGTGCTGGAAATGTCTCACAACGTGTCTGAACAGCAGAACAGGAGTAGGCCACTCAGCCCTTCAAGCCTGTTCCTCCGTTCAGTAAGATCACGGCTGATCTGTGGCCTTACTCTATATACCTGCTTCTGGGCTCATAACCCTTCTTAACAAAGATTATCGACCTCAGATTTAAATGGTTGATTCAAATGCTTACAATTTCACCTCTCTATTGCTGAATTCTCTCTCCAGCTCAATTCCTTAATTCCCCCTCCCCCCACCTTTTATTTCTGGTGCTCCATTTATGCACTTCTATTTAACTTTTTCTTCTTTTTCCATGTCCCTACTCCTCCTGTTTAGGATCTTGTTTCATACCGGTAGTGCTCCTGTCTCTGAGTCAAAAGGTCTGTGTTCATGTCCCACCTGTCCTTGAAATGAGTCATTACATGTCCTAACTGTCTTTTCCTGTTAGTGTTTGCAATCGTGGGTCAGAGAGTGTCAGCAACACTGGAGTTTGGTTAAATTAGTTAAGACAGCAATTACAGAGAGAATAAGCTGAACATTAAAAAAAACGCTTGAGTAGGCGAGAAGGTTAGTGTTACCAAGCCTAGTCCCAATCCAACTCGCTTGCCTCCAACACAGGCCAGTCAGAGAGCAGATGACCAAGCCACTCCATTATGCTGAGCAGCACTTGAAATGATGACGTTTATTGTGAAGAGCCAGGTTTGCTGAGCCAACCAGCTAAATCCAGGTGAGGAATCATAGTACCATACAAAAGATGAGGTTACGCAACAAAAGATGAGGATTCAGCCCATCATGTTCATGCCGAATCTCCCACATGTTACAGTCCAAGAGGGACCAGGAAGAAGAAGTGTTGAACAACAGCAGGAACATTATTATGGAAGTGCTGTCTCCTCAGCCAGGAGGGTTAGACTAAGCTGTCCCCTATAATATAGTGGGATAGGACTCTTAAAGTGATATTCTGGATTAGTGGTGCTGGAAGAGCACAGCAATTCAGGCAGTATCCGAGGACAGGCAAAATCCAAGGACAGGCAAAATCGACGTTTCGGGCAAAAGCCCCTCATCAGGAATAAAGGCAGAGAGCCTGGAGCATGGAGAGATAAGCTAGAGGAGGGTGGGGGTGGGGAGAGAGTAGCATAGAGTCTGAATTACCTCGTTTTTACCTCTTAAAGTGATAGCCCACCATACTAACAAAAGACTCAATACCACAACTGCGTCCGATCCCTACATTCTTCCATTTTACTACCTCTTCAGCTGCTTATTCACATTGCTCTTGAAACCCCTAAATGAACTGCTTCCACCATGATTAGGGAGTGCTTTCCCTTCTGCTGTGTGAAAGTACAGAGTTCAGTTGAAAAACGTTCAAACGAATCCAAGGCTGAATATCAAATACTGTAAGTGATTAACCAAGTCTTTTCAATGAATATC
The DNA here is from genome assembly GCF_004010195.1 of Chiloscyllium plagiosum. Classification (NCBI taxonomy): domain Eukaryota; kingdom Metazoa; phylum Chordata; class Chondrichthyes; order Orectolobiformes; family Hemiscylliidae; genus Chiloscyllium; species Chiloscyllium plagiosum. Next base: position 55,054,571 of record NC_057724.1, read on the forward strand.
CAGTTGAATCTGTATCCTAGGAAAAATCACTGAGTGTTGAACAGAATGTAGAATTCAGATCATCTCTTTTCCTTAGCATGAGGGATCCTAAAACAATTTGTAGTGTTATTAGTTCTACTCCTGCTAACTCAGTAAGCTAGAGATAGGAATGGGACCACCCCAAATGTGTAGCTTAGTTTTACGGCAAACAGTGAGATAGTCCATTTATAATTAACACAGCTCATCTAATATATATTTAGTTTACACCAGACTAAATTAATTTGCCCTAAAAACAAGACTAATGATGTGATTACAACAAAATGCTACCGATAATATTTGTTCACTCTCCCCTGAACAGTTAATAACAAGACACCATCTTGATAAGATGTTCCACCTGTCAATAAATTTCAAATCTCATATGATTAGAGAATAATGACAATAATCATGTATGTGCATAGCACTTTGAAATATGATTTCTATGCAAAAAAGGAAGAAAATAAAGATCTACATTTATGTAGCATCTTTTAAAACTCTGTAATATCCCAAAGCACTATTTGGCTAATTCAGTATCTTTAAAATCAAGAAGCAAGAACTGTGGCAGACAATTTGCGCATGAAAAGTTCCCATGCATAGAAATGAAATAAATGACCTGTTTTGGATGTTGGTTGTAGGACTCCTCAGGAGAGCTGGAGGGACTGATAGGACCCCAGTTAGAAATTCCGCCTGAAAGATAACACCTACTGATGCAGGATTTAAATGCCAACCTAGACTCTGTGCTCAAACCTTTATGGTGGGATTTAACCCACATCCTTTTGACTCACAGGTACTACCTTTGTGCCAATTGAATTGAATTGAATTTAATTTAATTAGCTTTCTTGTAATATGTACTCAAATGAGTACAGTGAAAAGTTTATAAGTTGCCGATTACAGTGCTGTCTTAAGTACAAAGGTACCGAGGTACAATTCTTAGTTACAGAATAGAGAAATTAAGAAAAAAAAGTTTGATTAGCGATACACAGTACGACCATAGGTCAGAAAAAACAAGAAGCAAAGTTAAAAAGACAAATGTCACTATTTGAGAATTGCTCCTAACCAACAATAAGATGAACATGGTGAAACTTGGTTATTTGTGAAGATTATGTCAAGGATCATTATAGAGTGAACAATAATCACATAGCAATCAGAAGATACTAAGGCGGATTTTTGAATGAGAAGATTTTGAATTTTCATCACAGCATGACAATAATAAACTCTGAAAGTAGAAACTATTCACTTAACTCATTTTCAACTATTCACCTCATCCTGTATATGATAATTGAGATTACTATATTATAGTCAGATATCAAACAAATGCTTGAGACACAGGATTGAATCTTTTCATTCACTGGATTACGTAATTTAGCAATACAGGACCTCATCATTGTTTGCAGGCTTCAATACAACTTCAACATGTGACTAAGGCTGGTGTCAGGTAGAAAATACAATTGAGAATCAAGCCTGAATATTAGAGTTTAGAGGGGAGGTGAAAAACTATTGAGAAAAAAATGGTGGAGTATTAAAAGAGACTGACAGCTAACATAAAAGGGAACCTCAAAGTTTACTACAGGCATATGGACCATGAAAATGTATTAAAAGGAAGGATATGGCTGGTTAGAGACTAAACAGGAGTATTACACATGAAGGTAGTGGCCATAGCTGAGGTATTAAATTAGTACTTCCCACCTGTCTTTACTAAGGAGGAAGATGCTGCATGAATCCTGGAAGAAAAGGAGGAAATTCAGTCACTAGAAAGATTTACAACTTTGAAGGGAAAGAGATTGGGAATGTCTGAATTTAAAATTGAAAACCCTGGCAATAGATTAGGTAGTGTCAATTTATCTGGAGAATTGCAAATGTTATACTTTTGGTCAAATAAAGATAAGCCCAGCAACCACAGCACAGTCAGGTCAACATTGGTTGTTGGGAAACAACAATAAATAATGATTTGGAAGAAATTAATAGCCTCATGAACAAATTATGGTTAATTAACAAAAGTCAGCATGGATTTTGCAAAGGAAATACAAATTAAAGTAACTTGCTGGAGGTTTTTGAGGAGGGAGCAGACTTGATGAGACCAATGCAGCTAATGTGGTGTTTGTGGGCTTCCAGAAAAAGGTTTGATACAGTGAGCAAAGTTATGGCTTAGTACATCATGGCTGCAAACTTGGCGAGTGACAAGAAACAGAGAGTAATGTTAATGGATGTTCCTTGAGCTGGGTGAAGATTCATGTTGGCATTTTCCAGAGATCAGTGTTGGGATCCTTACTTTTCCTGATATATACTAATGACCTGGATCTTAATATGCAGAATTCGTGGGTGATACAAAATTTAGAAGTTTGCAAACTGTGATGAAGGTGGTTTAGAATTTTAACAAGAAGTAGAAAATTTGATGTAAAAGGTAGACAAGTGGCAGATGAAAATTAATACAGAGGAATGTGAAATGATCCATTTTGGTGGGAAAGGCATGAACAGATGATTTAAAACCAAAGGGAACAAATTTAAAATGGGCACACAAGCAGAGGAAACTCAATATATGCGTGTGTAAGTCATTAAAGCTGGCAGGAAAGATTGAGAGCAGTTAATAAAGGATAAAATATTCTGGTTTAACAGGGGCAGAGTGTACAAGAGCAATAAGGTTATAATGGACTTACATGAAATATTAATTCAGCTTCAAATGGAACATATATCCAGTTCCAGGAACCACATTTCAGAAGCATGTGGAAGCATTGCAGAGAGTCGAGATTCTGTTGCTGGAAAAGCACAGCAGATCAGGCAGCATCCGAGGAGCTGGAGAATCCTGATGAAGGGCTTATGCCTGAAACATCGATTCTCCTGCTCCTCGGAAGCTGACCTGCTGTGCTTTTCTAGCAACATACTCTCAACTCTGATCTCCAGCATCTGCAGTCCTCACTTTCTCCTCCGTGTTGCAGAAAGTACAGACATACAAAATAGGAGCAAATGTAAATCATTCAGCCCTCGAATCTGCTCCATCATTCAATAAGATCATAGCTGATCAGTCTTTGTTTCAAATTTCTCATTCCGAATTAGCCTGATAACCCTTGATTCAACTGCCTAACAAGAATCTATCCAGCTCTGTCTTAAAGATATCCAATAGCCGTATCTTAAAGGTACACTGCCTGCTGGGTTTGGAATCTATGGAATAATACAACACAACCAATCACATTAAAGGATTTTCACAGATCACCAAACAGAAAAGAAAAGCAGCAAAATAATTTAAAAAACACTGAAACTGATTATTTAGAACAAATTGACCACTGGAACATACCTATGAGGTAAAGAGAGAAGCTAAAATATTCTGAATATTTAAAAATTGAACATGTACTTATTAATCATTTAACAGCATTCCATGATTACAAACTTATTTCAGGGCCATTTTTGCTATTATGTTTCAATGTAATTTATGCAGTCTCTAACAATGGCTTGGGTTGGGGAAGTCGACATTCTCACTGATGTCAGTGTGTCTTGAAACCCTGGATAACAGATTGCACCTTGAAGATGTCAGGATGCTGCAGTCAGTTTCAGAGGGGTGGTAGAAGATTTCACTGCTTAACAGAAGCATACATCCAAAACATTTACTTGGCATTAACTTTAAACATATTCTTTAGTACAAGTTGCATAAAAATACAGTAAAAGATCCTGTAAATGTATTAATGCTTGGCCTGCAAGTAAAAATGAGTACATATCATTGTTGACATGAACATGTCAGTGTTGATATTTGAATGGCACATTGCTAACTAGAATTAAGCTGGATTAAAAAAAGGCCAGGTTACAATATACAACCTCAACTGGAATGGATCCCAGTTAAAAATGGATGACATTTAACATTGTGAACCACAGTTGGACAGCTGGCCAGCACTAATCATGAATAGCAGATACTTTGCAAGACATCAGAGAGTGACTGTTGCCAAAAGGAACAGAGTCGGAATCAAAGATTTCATGAAATGAATTGGACGAAAAATAAAAACTCACAGGAGCACTTAAGATATGGTGTTGCTTGACATTAATAGCGATCAGGTGACCCTGAAGAATTAAAGACTTCAGCATTAAAGCATTGGGGAAGCAGCAGCCATTTTTTAATATGTCAGTGTCACAACTGTAATATTTGTTGCAGAAGTTGGAATTTTGTGATTGCGACAGGCCTACATAACACATGGTGTTTGCTTCTTAGATTTGCTACCTTCTTACCTCAGCTTTAAAAAGAATATTACCAATTTGTGAGTGGAGGCGGGTGGTGGTGATGGTGAAGTGATGAGTGACTATATCATATAGCATGGAATCCCTACAGTATGGAAACAGGCCCTTCAGCCCAACAAGTCCACACCGACCCTTGGAAAAGTAACCCAGCCAGACCCATTTCCCCCACTCTACATTTACCTCAGACTAATACACCTAACCTACACATCCCTCAATATTATGGGCAATTCAGCTTGGCCAATTCACCTAACCTACACATCTTTGGATTGTGGGAGGAAACCAGAACACTCTATAGATCATGAATCTGTTACAACACTTAAACATTTAACACTGCAGCATTGTTGCATGTTATTTCATTGAATGATGCTGAAATTGGATCACCAATGAAATTGATTTAAAACTTTCTCACTAAACAAAGTCATCTTCTATTTCGACAAATTAATGTTAATCTATCTTTTTAAAGATTCTATTAGTTTTCCTGGCAGGTACTGGATGTTTCAGATTTAACATTTTTTAAAAAGAAGGTTTCATTGTCTAAAGTGTTGACATGGTCAAGGATTCTAGAGGACACAGACTAAAATCATTCCTTCCCAACTATTGTTCTAAACAAAAGCTGTAAACAGCACAACCTGCTGTCAAGGAAGCCACTGCAGCACCAAGTGCCTGTTTCCCAATATCCCAATTAACGGAAAGCTATAAAAAGAATTCAATGGCTTGTAGAGGATATCTGCGAAGGAAGCTATTATTATGCAACTACCATCTCCTATTCACTACCCGTTTCCCTATCTCACATTCAATACATAGAATTGTTCAGGTGCCATTCTTGATCAACTTTTATTTTGTAAATTATTTCCACCACCTGCACGTTTGTCTCTAAGTCACTGACTTAGAAATATATCACCATTCCTTCACTGTCACTGGATCAAAATTCTGGAAGTCCCTCTTGAGGGCATTGTGGTTTTATCTATACCACGTGGACTAACCCTACCACAGTGGTTCAAGAAGGCAGCCCACTATTACCTTATCCTGGGAGCAGTCAATAAATGCTAGCCTACTAGTGATCCCCACATCCCAAGAATTTTTTCAAAACTTCAGATGTTCCTTCCTTTTCCTGTTCAGCTATAAGAGCAAAAAGCCTCCTCCAATTAGAAGAATATATAGCCTGGCTTTCAACAGCTGTTTTGCTTATCAGACAATGCAAAGTGCAGTGTTATGAGCTGAAGCAATATTATTAACTAACATGAATCAAAAAACAACATAAAACACTTTACGAAGGGAATTACCTCTTAAAATACTGTCTATGAAACTTATATTATTGTTCAGGTCATTGTGTAACTACCCAGAACCATTTGCATCTCGCTCCTGTCTTAGTGCTGATTACATTTGTCTACTGTTTGGTAAATTAAGAATCAATTCATCTTCCTTTTAAGTATTTTAACCTAATCTGCATTTATTGCAGCTCAGTTGTGGTAGCTGTATAACCTCCAGTTCTAACTTCAGATTTATCAACTGAAAATGCAGGCACGGGTTTTTGTGGAGACTCAGTGGTCCTTTAAAAACTGATGAGTGGGAACAAGATGTGGAACAGCACACATGAATCAAATGGCCATTTGAAATCGGTTGAGTTCAAACACCCAATTATGCTGTCATAAGATACTTGATTTGCAATGGAGCAGCCATGAAATTTTGTAGGAGACATAAATGCTTATGAAGGCTGGAGACGGTCTGTTAAACATCAAAGTGTGAAATTATTTAAATCCTTAGCCTTTTAAAAAGTTAAAAAAAGAAATCAATTGGCTGTTTGCTGAAGTGAGAGTTGAAAAAAATCTGTTCAAGAGCAGTAATTGTTTATTGAAATTTCATATCATGATGTCATTATTCATGCTTGGGTACTTTCCACAACTAATAATTATCTTAGCAAGAAGCTTGTAAATTCATTTGATTGGAAATTTGATAGACAGTTCAAAAATGTGATTAAAAGATTAGCTGTCTTTGATGTGCGGATCAGAATGCAACCTTGCTTATTTTTTATAAAGCATTCATTACTTTGAATGGATTTAAGAGGAATAGGCTTTTATAAATCTGTGTTTTTTCTGTAACGCAGTGAAGGCTGTAATCAATGGCTAGACGTTAATTTTATTTAATCTCAACATGGCTCCTGAAATCTATCCATGGTGGCTACTGGGTGTGTTGGCAAATAGGGTGTAAGGGTTGTTTGTGGTAGGTGGGTTGACATGAGTTGGCATTAAATTGGCAGTGGTGCTCTAAAAGGGCTATGAGATGAATAGGTGTCATGGGCTGGCATGACATTAGCATGGAGGTGTCATAGGAAGTTTATTCAGGATGGTGTGATGTGATGTGAGAGATGAAAGTTGTAGGGCTTAAATTTTATGAAAACAACTGTCAACAAAGTCTGAGATAATTGAAACCTTTAAAAAGACAGCCTTGGCACTTGGCAGCCTATTGTCAGGCCTGACGCTCTCCTATAACTACCTCTTCCACAGCAAAGATCCCATCATTCAAGATATTTCTTACAAGGCATGTGTAGTGAGCTGGGAAAATCTGGTTTTGTTTCATTGTAATTCCATCGATACACATTCGCAACTCTGATGTTCGAAAACAGGATCTCACAAAAAAAGTGTTCAGATAATGTCATCCAATGATTCAGAACTACCTCTGACATAGGACTTGTGACATGCCAAATAGCATGATGTTCTATTTTTCCCATCTTGTATCATTTGTTCACACATTGTCAACTGTTTAATCCTGGTCCTCATATGAGTGGCATTGGTTAAACTGCAAGTTCAACATAACACTATCTCTCCTCCTGACTACTCAGTGGCAGGATCCTTCCTCCCATTTTAATCACTCATCATTTTTTGACACAAAGCCACCTCGGGAGTTGGTCCTAGAATTTTTGTCAAATTGAAAGTATGACATTTCAAGGAGCTCTGAAGCATAAATGAGAAAGTATTTGAATATCTGAAACTTAAGCTGCATTCCAACTCTATGGCTATTGAACAAAGACGAGAAAGATCCTTTTGGCTTTAATAAAATTAATTCACGGGAGATGGGCATTGCTGGCTGGCCAGCATTTATTGTGCATCCCTAAGTGCCTACAGGCCAGTTAAGACATTGACATTGTCTGTTATCCTAAAATCTGGGACTTATTCATTCATGGGATATGGGCATTGCAGGCTGCGCAAGCATTTATTGCCCATCTGCAGTTGCTTTTGAGAAAATGGTGGAGAGCTGCCTTCTTGAACTGCTGCAGTATATGTGCTGCAGATTGACCCACAATGCCAATAGGGAAGGGAGTTCCAGGATTCTCCCCAAGAAACACTGAAGGAATGGTGATGTATTTTCAAGTTAGGATGATGACTGGCATGGAGGTGGTGGTGTTCCTATATATCTGCTGCCCTTATCCTTCGCAATAGAAAGTGTCATGAATTTGGAAGGTGTCATCTAGGGAGCCATGGTGAGTTTGCGCAATGCATCTTGTATATAAACACCTTGTTGTTTGAAAAGTAATAAAGTGGCACCATCAGGACTTTGTGGACCAAGGGTAAGGAAATTTGTAGAGGTATGCCTTGCTGTTGACAAAACTTGAAGATGAAAGGTATTAGATAAGACTCCTGGCCTACTCTGCGTAGACAAAGAACAGTATATTGTGGAATTATGCAACTACATAATGTGACACTCCTTTATTTGCTCATGGGACATGAATGTTGTGGGCCAATAATTTTGCTCATCCCTAGTTGCCCTTGAGAAGATGATGGTGAGTTGTCTTCTTGAACCACATCAGTCCTTGTACTGTAGGCAGACCCACAATGCCATTGGAGGGGACATGTAGGGAGCGATGTCAACACCTGCAGTTGTGTAAGACATATCCTTGTCATATCAACTCCTTAAAGTGAAACTTATCTTTTTTATTTGAAGTATCATTTACTGGTTAATTCATGCACAATTTGCACTGGTTCTGATTCACGTTAAAGTAAAATTTACATAAGTGGGAATTGTTGGTAATTTATTCATTTGAAATATTCATTCATTCAGAAAATTTGGTTATTTTGGTTCATGGTTTACCCACGGTAATTGTAACACTAGGCAAAAAAACACTGGTCAAAAAATATCTTTAGGATTATAACATCTGATGGATTACTTATGCTTTCTGTTGTCTTGTTGGTTCACAAGGAATTCCGTTGTTCTCTTCCTCATTATAAAAGTGAGATTGAAGAGATTTTAATTTGTCTTGTATTTGCCATTTACTGGAACCAACTCCAAACTTGGAGTAAAATATTTGCTAGTTCTGCAAAGAAAATTCTAATGTTGTGATTAATTCAACCATTAAGAAAGTACAAGAAAACTGGGAAAAAAAGTTAGGTTAATTCAGCCCGATAATGACAGTCCTGAATTACTGCTATCAAAATTAGCTAATAAAACTGAATTACTTCATACATTGCTCCAGCTTCTACTTAAGTATCAGTACTAAGTCATTTAAAAACAGAATGTTAACATCTGCATGGACAAATTAGACAGGCTGGACACATTGGGGGGGTTTCAGCTGAAGAAACAGTGAGAGTTTATGCTGCCTCTTTAAGGGAAGGCCAGCTGTATCATGTGTTCCTTGGGCAATGGACAGGCCAGGAGTCCTCCAGAACCCCACCTGCCAGAAAGCTGCCTTTCTGTTAAAGCACAATGAGGGAAGCAAAGGCTGCTATATGTAAAACACTCAAATGAGGCCTGGGATCATCACCAGATCCCACTCCAGAGGTGAGTGATGGCAAGAGGGGAAGACTGGCGGTTTGAGGGGAATCAGCAGCAACATGCATGATTCTCCACCCTCCTGATTTTGAAACCTTCGATCAGGCACAGGGTTGTTTGTTATGCTTCCCACCAGAAGTACCCTCTGCCCATCTCTAGGTTCATACATTTTCATCACTTGTGGTTGGATACTTGAGTTAGATGTCATTGTGGTATTTTAATGTCTGTGCTAAAGGGACTTGCTGAAAGTAGAGAAATACTTCTAAGTAGGTATTAATTTACCACCTTAAGGGTCTGAATTCATAATAGAACCAGAAGGTCATCCACAGGCCTTCCTACCATGGACATAATCAGAATGGTGGAGGGAATTTGGTGCAGACACCACCCTCAACCTTCCATTTGATTAAGAGAGCCCCCAGAGGAAATTAGACATGGGAGAGGGCACCACCTATTCACTTCTGAAGATGTTAAGCAAACATCCATCGATACTGGCATTGAAATATCTGCTCTAACAAATCTTGTACTTTAATACAGAAATGATATTCACACCAAATATCAGATGGAAATTACTAAATGGGTATTGAATGAATCAGGCCCTTTCAGTGTCATCCACTAACTCTAAAACAGAAGAGCACAGGAAGGGAAATGTTAACAGAAGGGATGTCTAGTATTTTAAAAGGAAATGAATACTGCGCTTGTGATGATTAAATGATAAAGAGTTCTAAATTTGAAAGTGGAACATTGTGACTCAGTCATGATGGACCTTGTGATTCTTAGCCTCATAATCTGCTCTTTGTTTCAAATAATGTGCTTTCGTGTGAACAGTTTAATCGAAAATTAGATTTTCTGCCTTTCGTACAGCAAGGCCTTAATGTTCTATCACACACATATATAATATATATATAAAAAGGATAGCATTAATGTACCCTGTGTGCATTCAGTGAGTGAATAATTTTTGACAGATGGTAGTGAATGTGTCTGTATTCTTTAAACCTATGGCAACTCAATCTGTAATATCTGTTTCTAAATGATGGTTTAACACAAAGTAGAATTCCAGTGCTAAAAGGACACTTTGTTTTTGGGAAATCATGGATTATTCACAACGACATACCAAATAGTTGCATAAGCAAATTATACAGACTAAACCCGTTCCCAAACATGTGCTAATCTTATTTGGGACAGAAATAAGCGCAAAGTTGAACTAAGCGTGTCTCACTAACTAGATGGAAAATTGGTACTTAAATGAAAGCAAAATGCTATGGATGTTGGAAATCTGAAATAAAAATAAAAGTTCTGGAGAAACTCTGCAGCTCCAACAGCAACTGTGAGAGAGAAACAGAGTAAGTGTTTCGAGTCCAGTACAGCTCTTCTTCAGAAATAAAAGGATCTGGAAAATGGTGGTTTTAGGCTGTTAACAGAGAGAGGAGGAAGAGCAAGTTAAACAGATTGTGAGCTTGACCAGACCAAACTACAATGTTGGTGATAATGGTGGTAAAGGAGTAATAGATATGTAAAGTAGGTGTGAAAAAGAGAAAATAGGCTTGAACTGCTGGGAACAAAGTCAATAAGACAAAACAAAACATGGCTGGGGCTATATGGAAGATGTATAGTAGAGTACCTACAGATAGAGTAGAGATCATAGAGTCATAGAGATGCACAGCATAGTAACAGACCCTTCGGTCTAACTCATCCTAACCTAATCTAGTCCCATTTGCCAGCCCTTGACCCATATTCCTCTGAACCCTTCCTATTCATATACCATCCAGATGTTGTTCCACAAAGCACTCACCCCATCTATCTTTGATCTTGCCAATGTAAAGGTCACTATCACTGTCTTTTGGTCTGGGCACACTCATCATTGTTCCTCCTTCCATCTGTCAACAGTATTAAAAAAACACCATTTTCCAGCTCCTTTCAGTTCCAAAGAACAGTTAACTCTGTTTCTCTCTCCTCAGATGCTGCCAGACCTGCTAAGTTTCTCCAGGACTTCATATTTTATTTTGGAAATCAGAGTCCTAAACCTTATTAAATTGCCTGTGAAACAAAGAATGGGATATAAGTGCTTGTCAGCTTTGATTGAGAGGTTTGCCACTGTATCCTAACAATGATTACTAATGCTCACAAATGAAGTCTGGCCAATAGGCATAGTGTCCAAGAACAGATTACACCCATATGTGTGCCCTACCTATTTTTGAAAAAGCAGCAAAAAGTGGCAAGTCCATTTATCTGTGGTTGGTAACTTGATAGGGTGAAAAAAATCATTTCACAATGAACTTACATAAATAACATTAAAATAACACAACAACACATGACTTGTTTGATGCATCTCTTTTTCCAGATCCTGAATAAACTGACAACATCCAGTTTCATGAAGAGACTACCTCTTCAAATTTATATAATTAGCGCAACTATAGTTAACAAATCAAAAGTGGCAACTACATTAGCATTTAAAAATATAGTGATATTATAATCCAATGACAGGAAATAAGATTTTAAGTTCAGCAGCAGACTTTATAACTTTGCTGCCAATGCACAAATGCAGTCCAAGTTCCAAATAAAACATTGGACCAGGTTTGTTGTATGGAGAAAATGGTTGTGTGACATGAGATACATAGATAAGCTTGAGTGTTTGATACAGTCAATGAGAACTGACTTGGAACATATTTCGTAGAGGATGGCAGTCAGGTTAGATTGTATGATATAGAAAATAACTCATGGTCTGGAGTAAGCTACGTAAAGGATGAATGAAAAGGAATTGTACAAGGACTTCGGACGTTGACTCTTCACAATCATTAATCATGGCATTTGTAGCTGATGTGCAGCAGAGTACAAGAAGGTATTTACATTGTTTACATTAACCTATGTAGGACTGCTTTCTGATGAGTGGTAATTTCACATAGATTACCGCTCCAGCCTTTCTGTTTTACAAAAGAAGGGAGGTTGGGAGATCAGGAGGTCAGTAGATCTGACAGGAGAGCTGTACTTCCGTTGTGACAGATCTCTTGTTTCAGTGAGCTGTCAGAGAGAGGCAATCCATGCACCATTCCGTAGAGATCATTCCCTCTGCGATTCCCTCATTAGGTCCACACCCCCCACCAACCCACCCTCCACACCCGGCACCTTCCTTTGCCACTGCAAGGGGTGTAAAACCTGCACCCCCTCACTTCTGTCCAAGGCCCCAAAGGATCTTTTCACATCCAGCAAAGATGTTCCTGCACATCCATCCACCTCATCTACTGTGTCTGTTGCTCTCGATGTGGTCTCCTCTACATTGGGGAGACAGGATGTCAACTCGCAAAGTGTTTCAGGGAACATCCCTGGGGGACACGCACCCAACAACCCTACTGCCCTGTGGCCGACCACTTCAACTCCCCATCCCACTCCACCAAGGCCTCCTCCATCATCAAATCCAAGCCACCCAATGACTGGAAGAAGAATGCCTCATCTTCCCCCTTGGGACCCTTCAATCACACGGCATCAATGTCAACTTCACTAGTTTCCAAATCTCCTCTCCCCCCACCTCATCCCAGAATCAACCCTCCAACTAGGCGCCACCTGCTTGACCTGTCCCACCTGTCCATCTTCCTTCCCATCTATCCGCTCCGCCCTCCCAACTGACCTATCAAAATCACCTCTCACCTGCACGCACCTATCGCCTTCCCAGCTACCTTCACCCCAGACCCACTCTCAGCGTCCTATTTATCACTCAGCCCCCATCCCCCCCACATTCTTGATGAAGGGCTTATCCCCAAAATGTCAATTCTCCTGCTCCTCAGGTGCTGCCAGTGCAGACATTTTGACCCCAACTTCATAGCAGCCAGCTGTCCTATTCTGAAATTGGACATTTCTGTAAACTATGTGATAGCTGCTATTGAACTGTAGGTACGTAAAGTAAATGTGATGTTAGGGTGCTGGAGGTTAGGCTGCTGGATGAGTATGGGGGTGGCATGCTGGATGGTAAGGGATAGGGTACCAGTTGGGTAGGGTGTAAAATGGGAAGGGTGGAGGTTGCCAGGATGCAACTTGGTAAGGAGGCTAGATGAGAGATGCAGCGTTTAGGGAGGAGGTGGTTCAGAGAGTTTGTAGTGGTAGGGAGGAGATGTCAGTTTAAATCTAGTAGGGGTAGGGGCACGAGCTTGGTCCATTCCAGCATGGGGGTGGCTGGCGGTCAAGTCTTGTCAGGTATTCTGGAGTCCAATGGGGCGGGCATGAAAGTCAGATTTGGCAGCGGGGTTCTAGATGGAGGATGTGAGGCTGGGAAGGGAGGGTAGATGAGGGGCCAGTAGGGTCTAGTGGTGGGGAAGTGGGGCAGAGCACAGAGGAAAGGAGTTGGAGGATGTATCAGGTCAGAATCTCAGTGTGTAAAGGGTCTGGGGGAGTTTGGGGTATATGAGGTAAGTATGGAATGTATTGAATAGTTACTAGACTATTAAGTATGTAGTCTAACTTTTCCTGACTAACTATTTTACTTAATTTCATCAGAACTCTCAAATTATCTGATTTAAATCAAGACTTTTGGAGTCTTCCAGGAATAGAGAAGTTGCCCAACAGAATCTTCAACTTCTCAGGCAATCCCTTCGGAATATGATACTCTGGGAATTCCATGTGCGACTTCCCTCTACACTGGAATAACAACTACCTGGCAATCAGAAAAATTCAACCATAATTTAAGGCAATTACTTTCATTTGTACCCTGAGAGCTTTTGTAGAGTAAGGGAAGACACATGTTCAGTTTGATTGAGAAAATGTCTTTCTCAAAGATAATAAACATGAATTATTCAAATTCTTTTCTTCAAAATCACAACCATTGCGTAGATCATACTGTAATGTACAAGAAGCTAGATTAGAGTGGTGCTGGAAAAGCACGGCAGTTCAGGCAGCATCCGAGGAGCAGGAAAATCGACGTTTCGGGCAAAAGCCCTTCATCAGGAATAGAGGCAGAGTGCCTGCAGGGTGGAGAGATAAATGACAAGAAGGCCAATTGTATGTTGGCTTTTATTACAAGAGGTGTTAAATATAGCAATAAAGATGCCTTACTTCTTTCCTTACAATATTTTTGCCATCGATGGAGTGCAACAGAGGTTCACCAGCCTAGTTCCTAGGACAATCCTTTCATCCTATCAGAAAAGATTAAATAAACAGAACGTAGTCTTTGGAGTTTAGAACAGTGACAGGTGATCTCATTCAAACGTACAAAATTATTAGAGAGATGGACAGGGTAAATGAAAGAAGGATGTTTCCCCTGGTTGTGGTGTGTGAGGGTAGAAGAGGGGAATCTAGGACCAGGGAACAGTCTGCCATCCAATTCTCTATCCATGCACTTTAATTTTACAGGGAAAACTAGAGGGCATAGGTTTAAGGTGAGAGGGGAAAGATTTAAAAGGGACCTATGGGGCAACTTTTTCACACTGAGAGTGATGCATACATGGAATGAGCTGCCAGAGGAAGTGGCAGAGGCTGGTACAATTACAACATTTAGAAGACATTTGGATAGGTACATGGATAGGCAAGGTTTAGAGGGATAGTAGTCAAATGCAGGCAAATGGGACTAGTTCCTTTTAGGAAACCTAGTTGGAATGGGCAAATTGGACCAAACGGCCTGTTTCCATTTATGACTCGTGTCTCAGAGCAGGGAGGAAGCCATTTCAGACTGAGATAGAGAATAGTTTTTTTTATTTGAGGCCATGAATCTTTGGAATTCTATGTCCCAGAGTGCTGTGGAGGCTCAGTCATTAAGCATATTCCTAAATTAAGCACATTGATAGATTTGAAAGCATTAATATCTTCACACATGAGGGGGTGGTACAAGAAAATGGTCACATGGCTGAAGGGTTGGAATATATGGTTGTCAAATTTGCTAACATCACAAAAGTAAGTAGGAAGGTAAGCGATGAAGAGAACACCAGGAAGCTAGAAAAAGATATAAATGGGTTAAATGTGTGGCAAAGATGTGGTAAATTAAGTATAATAAAAATGTGAAATTGTCCGTTTTGTGAAGAGGAATAAAACAACATAAATTGAGAGAGATTGCAGAGTTCCAAGACATGGAAGCATTTTGATATCCACATGTTTGAATTGCAAGTGCACAGGTATAGCTAGTAATTGGAAAAGCTAATAAAACATTATCATTTATCAAAAGAGAATTGGATACATAGAGTACTGATGAGACTGCATATGGAATTCTGTGCACAGTACTGGCCATGGTATGGCCTTCTATGTAAAGAAGGATGTAAATGCATTGGCGAAAGTTAGCGAAACCATCAAACTTTTGGAAAGTGGATATAACCATGCAAAGATAAGTAGCCAGTCAGATAATTGGTCAGAATATAAATAATATATTCAATAACGGAGAGCAGTGGAAAAGAGGAAGCCATGATGTCTGTTGTGGAAAAGATTGATTTGATTAGAATTGATTATTGAAGAGGTTACAGTTGTGCGCTTGAAAACTCTCAAAATAATCAGATAGTATCAACAGGGTTTGATCAAAGAGAAGCTATATTTAACAAATTTATTGGAGTTCTTTGAAGAAATAACATGTGCTGTGGACAAAGTGGAGCCGGTTGATGTACTTTATTTTGATTTTCAGAAGGCATTTAGTAAAGTGCCGTATCCAAAGTTATTGCAGAAATGAAAAGCTAATGGTATAGGAGGTAAAATATTAGCATGGCTGTGATTCTAAGAGATTATTTCACCATTTCTCTTGAAATACTTCTGATCTTAGCACTGAATATTCTGAGGGCTCTTGCATTGAGTCCCAGGTTGGCGGGTTTCATATCCATCTGTTTCTCATAGGACAGCATTCTTCTGTAATTACCAATGAGTTATAATCACGGCATAAAAGCAGCATAGAGATTCTTCATATCTAAGAATAATAATTCAAAGTACCACTTTGTGTCAGCTTTAATATTCCAACCAAAAATATGAAAATAACCAAACATTGGCATGAAAGGTCATAAATGAATGTTTTTAGCCTATTTTACCTTATTACCATGTCTCTGCTCCTAATCATTTAAGATGGCTTTCTCAGATTATTGCTGAAATTAATTTTGTTGTCATCTGGTTTGGATAATGTCTGCTATCTCTCTACACCAGGGGCTGTATTGTGTTGCAGTCCTATGTTTACTTCTAACAATTTCTGCGACTGCAACTCCATTGTCTGAATGACCTTTTGTACTTTAATATTAAAAATTGTGCAGTTTACATATTTTAAAGCTTTATAATGCAGGATACTTCTCAACAAGAATTATATGGTGAAAGCTGTGCTATCCTTTGCATTTATTCGCAGTAACAGGGATTTAGATGTGCAATTATAAACATACACACAGTTGAAACTTTGCTCTTTAACATTTAATATAGTCAATGTGTTCAAAGTTTGTGAGAAGATTTGTAGCTCGGGTGCTCGTTGTTGTGGTTCTGTTCACCGAGCTGGGAATTTGTGTTGCAGACGTTTCGTCCCCTGTCTAGGTGACATCCTCAGTGCTTGGGAGCCTCCTGTGAAGCGCTTCTGTGTTGTTTCCTCCTGCATTTATAGTCAATGTGTAGGTAATTAGCCATTGTCTACAAAGACCAGAGGCATCTGACTCCATATGAGAATGACAACTAGTTATTTTACTTGATAGACTCTGCTCTGCATTAAGGAGGCAGGTTTCCATGAACTACCAAAGCAATTGCAGATATTGAACCTCTGTTGTTGGTGTCATTCTGCACCACAATCTACTTATCTAAGTTAACTGACCTCAAAACCATATCAATCACAATGTAAAATAGTCATGATTTGGAGTGCTGGTGTTGGACTGGGGTGGACGAAGTTAAAAAAAATCACACAACACCAGGTTATAGTTAAACAGATTTATTTGGAAGCACTAGCTTTCAGAGCACCACTCCTTCATCAGATGGTTGTCCAAACTATTGTTTTCAGCCTGATTTTAAAAATAACAGCAGAGTCTGTTCTAAGACAGAAAGGCCATCCTAATGTAATTGAACCAGGTGGAAGATTATTACGCAGCCAATAACTACACCTTGAAAATGGGGAAGAAAGATCCTCCTTCAATCTGTTGCAAATGCAAGTTCACCTGAGAGCTGACATCCTGCTAATTTGATTAGAGGATATCTCATGACATGCTTAGAATCTTCTGCTTTTACAAAACCTTCACTTCAGCTAAAAAGCATCAATTCATCTAAAGGAACTTCAGGCTGGCTATGAAAACAACTAAAATAGTTCCAAATTGTAATAATGCTTTCTTAAAGTTTATTTCTGTATGATTGTGTGAGAGAATATATGTGCGTGTGATTCATCACACTCTAAGCATGTCCGAGTGTGTGATGTTAGATAATCTTTAATATTTTTTAAATTCACAAAAACTTGTTGTTAATTGACTGAATTTGAACAAATTATTTGTAAAGAAAATCCATCAACTTCACACATAACTGGGCAGTAATAGAATGCATAAACTCTGCTGTGGTACTATTATCAAGGACAAAACATTGTAATCACTTCTTCATTTCTATGACTTAAAAATTGTCATCTAAGTATAATAACATTGAACAGCCAATGCGTTAGATTTTAAACACTCTTGGCAATTAAGATATCAGTGAAAGTTTTATATTAGAAGTATGGTAATGCTAGAATGATTGGAAAGGCATAGGCAGATCGATAATATGCAATGCATAAACAACAAATATAAGAATAATTGTGCAGCTGCCGTGAATTTAACCAGGTCCATTCCATCCAATCTTATTGATCTCCTCCAACTGCACATCACCACTCTGCTTCTGTTTCTTCGTGCTGTCATCATTGTTATTTCAACCAGATGCTATTTTCCTTTTGAACTCCCTTCATAAACATTTCCATTGGTAGCATCTGTCCAGTGCTTTTAAAAATATCTCTTCAACTTTGAATTAACCTTTCTGCCCTGTTCCCCATCTTGGCAACAGTGACTGCTTTTGTCCACACTGCCTTGTTCTTTGGATTTTCTTGGGAAAAGGTAGATTAGTGTGAGCATATTTGGTTGTGTGTTTGCAGTGTTGATTTAAAACTGGAGGCAAAACTTTATTTTGCTCATTGTAATCACGTAGTGGGAACCATACAATTAAAGCAGTTATGTAGAATTAAAAACTGAGAATAGTGAAAACATTCAGCATCTCTTTGGAGAGAACTTTGCCAGTCCTAGATCCTCTGCCTAGGAGACAGGTGAGCTTGTAAAATGCACCCCCGCCCAATGCAGCTGGGCAATTTAAATAATTAAAGGTCATTTTTCTGTACCATTAGCAAACTGCTGATGGCAAAGCCACACCCTTACTACAAAGGTTGTTCAACAGCTGCCTCTGAGTAGCTTGGGTGGGGAATCAGGGACCCACTATTCAAGGAGGATTCCACCAATGACTAAATTCCTGACTGCTTGGTTCAGCAAAATGTACAACTTGCTCTCACTCTTGATGAGGGTGCCTCAAAGGGGAAACACCCTGGCATTTTCCTTGCTGATGTTCAGTGGCATTGCCAAGGCTACAGGGGTTCCAGTCTTTGATTGGGCTGGTAAAATGGGAGACCTGCCATGTAAGATGGGTTATACCTGAAGCATTGACTTCTCCACTTCCTGATGCTGCCTGGCTTGCTGTGTTCTTCCAGCCTCCTTGTCTATCTTGGATTCCAGCATCTGCAGTTTTTTTTGTCTCAGCCTACTTTACCTCCTCCACAAATCTGCCATCTTGTGAATGCCTCCTCCTTATAATATTGCAGGGATAGCCTCACATCCAAACTGAGCCTTCTGGCCAGGCTAAACATTCCCTGGGTATCTGGGCTTTTCCCCCACTGGGAAGATTCTGTCCAATGTTAAAGGTCAATGACCTTTCATCAGAACCACTTAAAACTGGTAAGTTCGTTTCTCGTATAGGATGCAGAAAATGGTCCCCGTTTTTGAGAAAATTCAGGGATAAATGCTGTGAGAAATAATTTTATCCAAAAAACAAACTGAGATGGAACGCCAAACATACTAACTTCTCTTTTTCTCTCTCTCTCCCCACTCACCAAACCCCCCTCACCCACCACCCACATTTCTCTGTTAACCTAATACAGGAAAGAATGGGAGATTGGAGTTTCTTGCAGAACCTGCTGGAAAGTGCCCAGCAGCACTCCACTGTGGTAGGGAAGGTGTGGTTAACGTGTCTCTTCATCTTCCGCATTCTGGTGCTCGGGACAGCCACCGATAAAGTCTGGGGAGATGAGCAGTCCTTCTTCACATGTGACACCAAACAGCCCGGCTGTCAGAATGTCTGTTACGACAGGATCTTCCCCATCTCCCACATCCGCTTCTGGGTGCTGCAGATCATCTTCGTGTCCACCCCAACCCTTGTCTACCTGGGCCATATTTTCTATCTGGTGCAAATGGAGGAGAAACGGAAGCAGAAGGAGAAAGAGAAGCTGAGCAGATACCTAGGTGGAGACAAGGAGGCATTGACACAGAATGCAGGGAACATTAAATGTCCATTGCTGGATGAACATGGCAAAATTAGAATGCAAGGAGCTCTTCTTCGTACATATTTGTTCAACATTATTTTCAAAACCATTTTTGAAATTGGCTTTATATTAGCCCAATATTATCTCTATGGCTTTGAGCTGAAACCTCTCTACAAGTGTAACTACCAACCTTGTACTAACCCCGTTGACTGTTATATCTCCCGTCCAACCGAAAAGACAATTTTCATCATATTCATGCTGTCCATGGCTTGCCTTTCACTACTTTTGAACCTAATTGAAGTATGTCATCTGGGTGTGAAAAAATTTAGAGATAGGGTCAAGGAAAATCATGAATCAAAGGCCTGTAAGCAAAATGGGGTGCTCTCACTTGAGGGAATGTGGCCCTCTGCCCCGAGTTACCAATACTTTTCCAACCATGGTGGACCACAGCTGGACAAGATGGAGTCAGGGTTCAGTGTCTCTCCCTTGACAGAAACAAACTCTGTGACCCAGCCTTACAATGGCAACAGGGCAACAAAGCAAAACCAAGACAACTTTGCTATGATGGATGACAAACAGGAGAGTCAGGAGGAGACAAGCGCACTTCCCAGTAGCCAAGTTTCTGTGACCAACAAACGGAAGAATAGTGACACGAGCAAACAGAGCAATCGGACCAGATCCGATGATTTAGAAATCTGAGTTTCTGACTGCTTACATGATGAGCCACTGACTAAAGAGATCATTCCACTTGAATTTCAAAAGAGAAGCTCACCCCAAAAACTGAATCCAGCCACCAATGGGAAAATTGTCAAAGTGTTAAATTGACCAACATGACAAAGTAGATACAAAGCTCTTACATCAACACCAGAATAAGGTGTCAGTTATATTTGATTTGATGCATTGCATTGTTAAAATCATTTGCTTTCTCCATATAAAAACATTAGTGTCAATGATATATAGAGCAAAATTGCTTTTTGAAAAAGGTGACATTTCAGAAATCCTTTGTTCCCATGATTTTATGTGGGAAAATCTGATATTCTCCCTGTTTTCGTTAACAAGAATGCTCAGTTCACATGGAGTTCAAAGGACTAAACTTTATTTAAAATTCCTATGAATCCTGAAACATTTATAGGGTTATTTTCATAATCAAAAAGGATTTGTGAAATTCCTTTATGTGAGGCAACTGGAATTTGTCATTTTTGTTACAATTAAATCATTGTTAATTATCAAACACATTAATGTACTGCCAAGCTTTGGCATAATTTCCATGATCATATATATATTGGTGGAAAACAAACTGATTCCCTAAAACTCTTCCAATGAAGATTGTGCCTCCTTGAATGCATAAATCATGAAAATGTTCAAGAATCGAAGAAGCCATTTGACCTAATCCAATAACCCCTTTTGATAGATATACCCTCCCTTCCCTCACAAACTTAATTTGCTTCATTCTTCAAATTCAAGTCTTATTGGACTGGCTCTTTCAGTCAGTAGTGAATAAACACAGTTGTCATTCATTACACTTAAATTTGACCAAAGACTCACTGGCATGTGGTTCTTATGGCATTATAGTAATCTTCCTACCTCTGAGCCAAGTATTTTGGGTTCAAGATCTCCATGCTAAGAAGTGTATCATAACATCTCTGAACTTTTTGATCATTAGGAAAAAAATAAACTCTCTGGGGGATTTTGCATTGATGCTTAGAAAGCTATTTTGATACAGTGGATCTGGAATTTGCAAAAATGAAGTAAAGAACTATTATTTCCTTAACTCATTGGAAACATGCAGAGACTAAACTAGGAACTGTCAGAACATAAAATAAAACGAAAGAAAGGAAATTCTGATTAAAAATGAAAAATAAAAAAAACTGGAATATAATAATTTTAAAAATTCCTTTTTAATTTTATCAGTGTCCCAAAATTTTTTTAAATGGGAGTAAAAGTGAATTTTCAGGGCCAGAGAGGTTGTTTGATAATAATTGAGAATGAACAGGTCATTAAACATTGTTATACTAAAATGCACAAGCCTTTTTTTTTTTGTTTGTGATTATAATGGGTATCTACCATGTATGTACTGTAATTTCACATGATTCCATATCTTTTCAATTCCAAGTTTGTTGGCAAACCACTGTTCCAGAAAAGTGCCTGGAAAAGCAGAGTAACTCAGACAACAATATCTTCTTTCTGCACATAATCACAGATATGGAGTATCTGCAAGCAGTCTAATTTAATTTTCAATAGTGGTCAGTATCAATAGCCTTACGTTTCTCACTAAATCCAGGTCAATGTCTTTTGAACTTACAGGTACTTATGCTGTTTGTATAACAGCATCTGCCCTCGTAATTTATTCTCCACTTTGCTATTACCTTCCTACCTTCCACATGATTTTTCTTCCCGCCAGAACCGTTACACACACAGATTTTCCGCAGGATTGCTTGAGCACTTTTTTTATTTCGCCCAAGAATCTCGGTCAGCTCATGAATCCCAAATGGAAAACAAAAAAAAACCCAAAGAATTGTGGATGCTGGACGATGGAAACAAAATCAGAAATTGCTGGAAAAACTCTGCAGTAGTGAGTTCTGAAGAAATGTCACTGGACCCAAAACATTAACTCTGCTTTCTTTCCACAGATGGTCGTTGTAAGCATTGGAAGGGAAACGGATGAAATTCTGAAGGGAGCATGTAGGAAGTTAGGCAGGAATTTAAAAAGTAGCAACATCTGAATTACTCCCAGTGCTATGAGCTAGTGAAGATAAGAATAGGAGGATAGAGCAGATGAATGTATGGCTGAGGAGCTGGTGCAGGGAAGAAAGGTTCACATTTTTGAATTGTTGGAGTCTCTTCTGAGGTAGACGTGACCTGTATAAGAAGGACGGATTGCACCTGAATTGGAAGGCAACCAATATACTGGCAGGGAGATTTGCCAGAACTGCTCAGCAGGATTTAAACTAGTAAGGTAGGGGTGGGACCCAGGGAGATAGTGAGGAAAGAGATCAGTCTGAAACTGATACAGTTGGGAAAAGGGATAGATCAAACAGTTAAGGCAGCTAGGAACAAAGCAGAGAACAAGGTAAGACTGAAAAATTAAACTGCATTTATTTCAATGCAAGGTGCCTAACAGAGAAGGCAGATGCTGAAAATGTGTTGCTGGAAAAGCGCAGCAGGTCAGGCAGCATCCAAGGAGCAAGAGAATCGACGTTTCAGGCATGAGCCCTTCTTTAGGATTCCTGAAGAAGGGCTCATGCCCGAAACGTCGATTCTCCTGCTCCTTTGATGCTGCCTGACCTGCTGCGCTTTTCCAGCAACACATTTTCAGCTCTGATCTCCAGCATCTGCAGTCCTCACTTTCTCCTAGAGAAGGCAGATGGCATGGTTAGGAACATGGGACTGGGATATCATTGTAATTACAGAAACCTGGCTCAGGGATAGGCAGGACTGGCAGCTTAATGTTCCAGGATACAAATGCTATAGGATGACTAGAAAGGGGGGCAAGAGAGAAGGGGGAGACATGTTTTTGATAAGGGATAACATTATGACTGTACTTTGGGAGGATATTCCTAGGAATAATTCCAGGGAAGTTATTTGGGTGGAACTGAGAAATAAGAAAGGGATGATTACCTTATAGACTATAGACCCTCCAGTAGTCAGTGGGAAATTGAGAAACAAATTTGTAAGGAGATCTCAGGTACCTGTAAGAATATTAGGGTGCTTATGGTAGGGGATTTTAATTTTCCAAACACAGACTGCCATCGTGTTAAAGGTTTAGGTGGAGAGGAATTTGTTAAACGTGGCAAGAAACTGTTTTGATTCAGTATGTGGATGTACCTACTGGAGAAAGTGTAAAACTTGACCTCCTCTTGGGAATTAAGACAGGGCAAGTGACTGAGGTGTCAGTGGGGGAGCACTTTGGGACCAATGACCATAATACTATTAGTTTTAAAATAGTGATGGAAAAGGATAGACCGGATCTAAAAGTTAGAGTTCGAAATTGGAGAAAGGCCAATTTTGACAGTATTAGGCAAAAACTTTCAAAAGTTGATTGAGGGCAGATGTTTGCAGGTAAAGGGATGGCTGGAAAATGGGAAGCCTTCAGAAATGAGGTAACTTGAGTCCAGAGACAGTATGTTCCTGTTAGGATGAAAGGCAAGGCTGGTAGGTGGAGGGAATGCTGGATGACTACAGAAATTGAAGTTTTGATCAAGAAAAAGAAGGACGCATATGTCAGGTGTAAACTGCAGAGATAGAAATTAAACATAGAACAGTACAGCGCAGAACAGGCCCTTTCCCTCGATGTTGCACCGACCTGAGAACTAAACTAAGCCCATTCCCCTACACTATCCCATCATCATCCATATGCTTATCCAAGGACTGTTTAAATGCCCCTCATGTGGCTGAGTTAACTACATTGGCAGGCAGGGCATTCCACACCCTTACCACTCTCAGAGTAAAGAACCTGCCTCTGACATCTGTCTTAAATCTATCACCCCTCAATTTGCAGCTATGCCCCCTCATACACGCTGACGTCATCATCCTAGGAAAAAGACTCATCGTCCAGCCTATCTAATCCTCTAATCATCTTGTATGTCTCTATCAAATCCCCTCTTAGCCTTCTTCTCTCCAATGAAAACAGACCCAAGTCTCTCAGCTTTTCCTCAAAAGACCTTCCCTTCAAACCAGGCAACATCCTGGTAAATCTCCTCCGCACCTTTTCCCATGCTTCCACATCTTTCCTGTAATGGAGCTACCAGAACTGTACACAATACTCCAAGTGAGGCCGCACAAACGTTTTGTATAGTTGCAGCATGACATCACGGCTCCGGAACTCAATTCCTCTACTAATAAAAGCTAACACACCAAATGCCTTCTTAACAGTGCTATCAACCTGGGTGGCAACTCTCAGGGATCTATGTACATGGACACCAAGATCCCTCTGCACATCCACACTTGCAAAAATCTTTCCACTGACCCAGCATTCTGCCTTCCTGTTAATCTTCCCAAAATGAATCACCTCACATTTATCTGCATTGAACTCCATTTGCCACCTTTCAGCCCAATTCTGCAGTTTATCCAAGTCGCCCTGCAACCGACAACATTTTTCCACATCGTCCACCACTCCACCAACTTTAGTGTCATCTGTAAACTTACTAACCTATCCACCTATGTCTGCGTTCAAGTCATTTATAAAACTGACAAACAGCAGTGGTCCCAAGACAGATCCTTGTGGCACACCACCAGTAATTGGACTCCAGGCTGAACCACTCACCACCACTTGCTGTCTTCTTACAGAAAGCTAATTTCTAATCCAAACTACTAAATCACCCTCAATCCTATGCCTCTGCATTTTCTGCAAAAGCCTACCATGTGGAACCTTATCAAAGGTGTTATTGAAGTCCATGTACACCACATCAACTGCCCTACCCTCATCCACATGCATGGTTACCTTCTCAAAAAACTCAATGAGGTTTGTGAGATCGAGTGATTTCTTAGGAGAGTATAAAGGCAGTCAAAGTATACTTAAGAGCGAAATCAGGAGGGCAAATAGGGCTAAGAAGTGTCCAAAGGAATTTTATAAATACATGCAGGACAAAAGGGTAACTAGAGAGAGAATAGGGCCCCTCAAAGATTAGCAAAGCAGCTCATATGTGGAACAGCAGGAGAAGGGGAAGATACTAGACGGTGCTAGATAAATTTAGTATATCTGGTCAGCATGGATGAGTTGGACCAAAGGGTCTGTTTCCATACTGAACATCTCCATGACTCTATGCTGCCTGACCTGCTGAGTTTTTCCATCAATTTCTGATTTTAATTCCAAATGGAACTTTTCCTCAATTCTTCAGAACTTGCTTTAGAATCATGCAGAACTGAAGAACCAGACCTCTTTTATAGAGTAGTGCTCATGGGGTGCATGGTTTAAAAAACCTGTCTTGAAGAATGATCACCTGATAGCAAGGTGATGGCACAGTAGTATTATCACTATATTTGCAATCTAGAAACCCGGGTAATGTTCTGGCAAATTGGGTTCAAATCCTGCCATGGAAGATTGAGGAATTTGAATTCATTTTTTATTAAAAGTCTAGAATGTACGACCATGAAACTTTTATTGATTGTAGGGGGAAGAACCCATCTGATTCACGACTGTCCCTTAGGGAAGGAAATGTATCATCTTTGCCTTATCTGACCTACATGTGACTCCAGACATACAGCAACTCTTAACTGCCCTCTGGACAAGTAGGAACAGACAGTAAATAATGGTATGGCCACAATAGCTCATCCGGGTAATGAGTAAAGAAAAAAGCGAAAGGGTGAAATTAATAAAGAAACTATAAAACACTTCTACATTGAATTTATTATAGTATGAGCATACAATATTTAGAAGACTTGATGCAATCGCAGAAAATTCTGGAGTTTTAGGAAAATGCAAACATCACATCTTTTAATTTCATAATGTCTGCTTAGCAGGTTGAAGTCTCATTTGGTACATGGGCAAACTGATTTACTTTCTATATAAACAAAGTTTCTAACTGAAAAGGAAACCACATACAGATTAATTGCACATCCACAGGGATCTTTGTGGTATGTACAGTAAAATGTAAATGGTTTACAGTGTATGAATCCCTCACATGTTTATGCGGGAGGAGTTTCACAGAAGATCTCCCAAATTACAGCACAGCAATCAGGAACCTCCTTAGCCTTGGACATTGTTGCAATTGTCAATCAGTAAGCAGTGTTTCAGTCAAGCAGCTATACAGGTAGTTTATTAAACACAATTTGGTTGTAAAGTGATCAGTGAATTGCAGACCTTTTCTTTAAAAGTGTACTGTTGTTTGCTGTTACGCGATTCCATCCCTGCACTAGCTGAACAACAAAACCCAGCCTCAGGGTCATCTGTCTGCAAAATGCAAATTCAGTGTCTTCAGTTAAATCAGGAATGCAATCACCTCTGCAAGCTTTAATTGTAGTTTACATGCAGAAACAACTTTATTTCAAACCACGGGAAAATCTTGAGCAGGCCTGGACTTCCATGTCGCTAGCACGTGGTCAGTTGGCTCGTGTGCTTTCTGGTGGAGAGCTTTGTGAAAGGTACAGTGCTTCAGTGATCTGAGTGTTAAAGTGTGAAATTTACTGTATAATTTCATTAAAATATGATTTTAAGATTTACTTAGACTGTGTTATCATTTGTGTTAGGCCAACTACTATTTTTGTTTCAATTTTTATTGATCCATTTGGTGGTTTACCCTAATTCTGTTTTTCCCATAGGCCCCATTATTTAGATTGCACAATTTTCTGTAACACCAAGTGGCACGGGAAAGCAACTACCATGTTATAGGAGAACTACCGGTATCTGGACAGATCACATGTTGAAACTTGAAATATCTTGCTTTTCTAAAACACATTATTTAATGGAATGTGGGCATATCTGGCATGGTCAACATTTCTTGCCCATCGTAATTCTCTTTAACAAGGTGATGGTGAATCTACATTTTCACCCACTGTAGTCCATCTGGTGCAGATACACTCACAGTACCAGCAGCCTGGTACAACTGAGTGAGCTTCTAGATTGCAATTTAGAGTCAACTACATTACTGTGGATCTGGGCTCACATGTAAGCTAGACCAGGTCAGAAGAATAATTTGATTTCCGATATGGCATCAACTAAGCAGGTTTCTTTTAGAAAAATGATATTTCATAGCACTATTAAGACTAACTTTCAATCCCAGATTTTCCAAAATTAAGTAACTGAATTAAATTGTACCAGCTACAATGATGAGATTGGAACCTGTACCCCCATGGCATTAGTCTGGGAGTCTGGATTAGAAATCTAGCAACGTAACCACTATATAACCAATTCTTAACTATGGCACAGGACTACGAGGAAAGCACACACACACACAAAAAATGCATTTTAAAACGAACCACTGATTAGAAAAGTGTTTTTGAACAAATTGAAGAGTAGATAGTTAACATTATTTCTGCACACACTGTTAAAAGGTCTATACTTAAAAGCTTCTTTAAGTAAAGAGCTACCCTTTAGGCTTAGTTGATTTTTTTGTATCTGCAAATGCTATCTCACAAAACCGAACGCCTTTTTCTATCACAAGCACTTGCGGCAAATTTTACCCATTAACCACCATCGTTAAATCACTCATGTTTCCGATTGTTCGATTTATATGCAGAGCCGATTATAGATGATTCGATAACACAAAAGTGGAGGGAGAGCGAAATGAAAACCCAGTGGGTTGGGCGGAGTGGTGTGATTTATCATTTTGCATCTTGTTAAAGATAGGAAACAGGCGGTCTACAAATCCAGCTCCACAGAGTCAGTTTCTCCGGCATTAAGTGGTCTCCCAGTGGCATGGGGAGGAAATACATCACATGTCTTTATTAGTAAAGTCGCCGGGTCCCTGTCGGAAGCAAGGGCCGATGTTGTCTGAAGTTCCCGCTGCAGTATTCTTTGCATTCGCGGGGGGGAGGGGGGAGATAAGTCAACATAGAGCCCGACAAGCAACGAGGCAAGTTTTGTTTTTGTTCAGATACTAACAGCAGGACGAGTAGGAACAGCAGCAACCTGTGATCTTCAAAAGCGCTTTGATATCGAGAAGTCTAATTAAGAGACTAAATCTGACTTTTTTCTCTAGGATAGATTAGATATGGATGTGCTCTTATTATTCAAATGGAACCGTATACCGCAAAGGATTTGAAACGTGTCACCGTTAGACAATTGATTATGTATAGTTTGTGGGGAACTATTTACTAAGTATGCGGTTAAAGTGGGGAGTTTCGTATGGATTACCATAACCGAGATGAGGATGGAACCTATACCTTTTTCTTGCACCACAGTCGAGTCATCCAGCCAACTGAGCTGCCGATTCCCCACTCCAGAATGTTACTGAGAATGGTTCTTTAAAGGCTCCTTACATTCAGCTAGATGAATCTAATAAATCTGTATAGATCCAATATGAGCTATTCATGGCTTTCAAATGCTTGAGTATCTGTTTAGTGTATTCAAAATTAATCTACCAATTACTTTATATATTTCAGTAATGAGGCTTAAATAATTACTGCGAAGGTTTCAAATGTTTACACTTGTCACCCAAATGTTAGGTGACTTTATTTCAATAGATATATTTTGGTAAAGCTAGTGGTAGTTTTAAAATGTTCAAGTCAAACTGGAAGGAGGGTGTAGATCGTGTTTTTATTGCAGACCCGGTGCACAGCACCATGGCCACCTCTGATTCTCCACCAGTCCCTCCCTGCCCTGGAAATGTACATAGACTGCTGAATGGGACAGAGGAGATCTGTCTTCCCCTCACTTAAGATTAGATTCCCTACAGTGTGGAAACAGGCCCTTCGCCCCAACAAGTCCACACAGACCCTCTGAAGAGTAACCCACCCAGACCCATTCCCCTACATTTACCCCTGACTAATGCACCTAACACTACGGGCAATTTAACATGGCCAATTCACCTAACCTGCACATCTTTGGACTGTGGGAGGAAACTGGAGCACCCAGAGGAAACCCACGCAGACACGGGGAGAATGTGCAAACTCCATACAGACAGTTGCCCGAGGCTGGAATCGAACCTGGGACTGGGAGGCATCGAGGCCTTTGCACTTTCCATCCCAGCTCCAGTTTGACTCCATTCTCAATGAGATTGAGGAAGGGAGCCTAGTGGGGGAAGTGAACTTCAACACCGGCGACCACTTTTCCAGCATGAAACATCATCGAGGTCGGTGTTCGGTTAATCTACTTGCAGAGTTTTCAAAACTAACGTTCATCACTGTCACAACACAGCCTCACGGTCTTCCCCTCTCTGGGCACACACTCCCTGAGTCTTCTGACATTGCCTGGATAGCAGACAGGGATTCCTGAAGGGTATTTTTTGTTTGGACGAGAATGAGCATTAATGCAGGTGGGGTGGTGTTAGTGGTGAACACTTTGAAATGTTGCGAGAGCTGTTGGAGGTTACCACTATCAGGCTTGCTGTAGGTGCTGGAGTATTGCTAAGACAGCTAATTTTAATTGTAGATGCACTTGGCAGCACGTTCGGAAAAACACAGCAGGAGAAGTTCTCCGCTGAACAAAATTAAGAGAACAACTATAGACAATGTGGTTATGACCATCCCCTTTCACAGACACAGAAAGCTGTGCCCAGACTGCAGCACAATCGGGAGTTAAACTCCCAGTTTAAGTGCGTGGGACTTGCTCGGGTTCCCGCAGTTTGAGTGATCCACCACGGGGATGCATGAAAATTGAAACCGCTTAGTCCCCTCTCCATCAGTGAGCCACAATTTCAGATCGCCATCTACAGCACCTCACTGGGGTACCTTCAGCACAGGGACTCCAGCAGCAAGGGGAAAAGAGGCTGCCCTCATTGATAACATCCACATTTCAACCAGGAAGGGTCACCTGACCCGAAATGTTAACTAACTGCTTTTTCTGCACAGATGCTGCCAGACCTGCTGAATTTCTCCAATAATTTCTGGTAGTGTGTGAGAAAAAAAAAAGCTGACCTCGCCCGCAATCTCTAAATTTCAATTTCAGCAATGAATAAAAACCCTTCACGATGGAACCTTCCCTCCTCCCCCCACCCCCTACATCGGCCTCTATAATGTTCTGAGATTTTTTACTCTTTCTTTATTTGCTCATGGGATGAGGGCCTCGCTGCATTGTCCCTAATCACCCAGAGGGCTGTTAAACGACAAAGTCGAGAGTGTGTTGCTGGGAAAGCACAGCAGGTCAGGCAAAATCTGAGGAGCAGGAGAATCAACCTTTCGGGCATTCCTGATGAAGGGCCTATGCTGGAAACGTCAATCTCCTGCTCCTCAGATGCTGCCTGACCTACTGCGCTTTCCCAGCCCCACACTCTCCACTCTGATCTCCAGCATCTGCAGTCCTCACTTTCTCCTGTTTAAA
This sequence comes from Chiloscyllium plagiosum, assembly GCF_004010195.1. NCBI lineage: Eukaryota > Metazoa > Chordata > Chondrichthyes > Orectolobiformes > Hemiscylliidae > Chiloscyllium > Chiloscyllium plagiosum. Next base: position 55,084,936 of record NC_057724.1, read on the forward strand.
AGACAGCCACATTCACAGGTTTGGAGGCACGGGATAGATTCTGAATTTGGTTTTGTTTGAGCTGTGTTCTTTCTACCATCCCATCTAATGCACTACAAGAGTGTACAGAAAAGTCATGCACATGGACCAGATCCTGAATTCCAACAGCACCCACCTGAATGCAGAAGAGAAGCTGCATTAGGACTCCGTTCAAAAGGGCTACAGCACACTGCCTCACTCCCGATCTGCGAAGAGAACACCTCTAAGGAGTCTTCACCAAGAACGGATATCCCTGCAACTTCATCTGCAGATGCCTAGCAGACAAACAATGCAATGAGGACGTGTCATGACCCAACACAATAGCCACTCTACCTTATATATAAAACATCTCTGAACTAACAGCCAGACGTCTCTGACCACTGGGATTCATGACAGCTTATAAACCAACAGACCCGTTCAGGCCACAACTCACCAGGAAAAAGACCCTACAACCATCATGTGCAAGACTAATGTAAGTTACAAGATTCCATGGAAAGACTGCATGAAACACTATATAGGGCAAACAGGCAGACAACTAGCAATCCGCATCTACTAACACCAACTAGCCACTAAACACCATGACCAGCTGTCTCTAGTAGCCATGTAGATATTTCAATCCATTTGAATCATTTGTGGTATGACCCTGGTTAATTAACAGTTTCCAAGATAGAAGTCCATGTAAACTGAGATTAAGTCAGTCAAGATCATACATTTGTGTACAGTAATTGAAAAAATGTTTTTAGAAGCAAGGTCCTCAATTTGTTATTTTGTTGACAGTTTTGTTTTCTTAAAATCACTGTACCAGTTTTTAAAAAATGTTTTATCTGATAAATATTTAAATTTTAAGCGAACAAACAATTCAAAAATAATCTATTTGCAACACTCATTTAAACATTGGGTTTTATATTGTTTGGTGGTTATATACACCCGTAATATCAACTTCCAATTTTCTTCCCAGAAACATTTGAGCAAATTTTTAAAAATTAATTTAAATCCAGACTCTTGATAAGTGGAATGAATTTCTCTTCAATCTTTTAAAAATATCTCAATTCTTGTTAGATGAAATACTTCTCTTGTTGGTAATGCTGACATTTGAACCAAAGTAGCAATTTCTGAAAATTAAGTAATATTAAAATTTTAAAAAAGCAGAGGAACCTGTTGGGAACTGCATGGTTTCCCTTTTAACACTTCACCCAGTCTTTTTTTTAAGTCTAGTTCTATCTTTAATAGTTCAGGGGTTTTGTTTTGGTTATATGGCAGTACAAGACAAGTAAAGTCAGCTTTCCAAAGATCAACACTTCTGGTGCAAGCCTTCATTTTTTGGAATGAAAATAATTGTGCGAATGCAAATATTAAAATTTCATAAGACTGTTCATTGCACGTAGCAGCAAATTTTCACAATGACTAATCAAAAACAAATGTGTCCAGTTGTGGTAGTTTACTGGGCAATATGGATAAATACAGTATCCCTGTAGATGGATGAGTAGACTTGAACAATTGTTCGAACAAAAAAAGTGTAAGACAATGCTTTTTGGGAGGTGAATGAATGGTAGGTCCTGAGGGAGTACTGAGGAACAAAGGAATCTTGGTTTACAGGTCCATAGATCCCTGAAGGCATCAGCACAGGAGATAGGGTGGTGAAGAAGGTATACAAGATGCTTGACTTTGTTAGCCAGGGCATAGAACATAGGAGCAAGGAAGTCTTGTTACAACTTTTATAAAGCGTTCGTTATGCTACAGATTGAATATTGCATAGCAACCATAACTGTACACAATCAGAAGGATGTGTTTGCATTGGACAGGGTCAGAGAAGATACACTAAATGGTACTTGGCATGAAAAAGGTCTCAGTTATGAGGAGAGACTGGATAGGCTGGGTTTGTTTTCTGTGGTGCTGATTGACATACACAAAATTTATGAATGGTATACAGAACAGATGGTAAGAAATTGTTCCCCATGGCAGATGTGTCTAAGCCAGAAGGCATAGAATTAAGGAGAGGAGTATATTGAATCAAGTTTCAAATGGAATGGAGGTGAATTATTTCACCCTTACCATAGGAGGGCTATGTTTTTAATAGGACCTAAGCAAGAGAGCATACATGCTGCCATATTTATGCAGTTCTGTTTCTTTAACTCTAATTTTCTGACATTCATAGAAAATAAACCTTTCCTGCACTGATGAGATTGGGATTATTTCAGTTTTACTAAATACCCTCTAAATTCTCCATTTTGGGTTTGACTAAATCAGATAAAAGTCAGAATTTATCCCAGATTTCTGTCCATTTAAGGCCACACTGGTTCCAGAAATCATGTGAGAGCGGTGCAGTGGCCCTCCCTCCACAACTGCATTAAGTGACACACTGCAACTTTTAGCAACATCTTCACATTCAAGCCAATCCATTCTGCAACCTCCTACAACACAATTTGATTTTCCCTGATGGGGTGAATGAGAATCCACAAATGGATGGCAACATCTAATGTTATTTTAGTTTTTTTCCTCATTATCTTGAGCTTAAATACTTGGAGTCATAGAGTCATAGAGATGTACAGCATGGAAACAGGCCCTTTGGTCCAACCCGTCCATGCCGACCAGATATCCCAACCCAATCTAGTCCCACCTGCCAGCACCTGGCCCATATCCCTCCAAACCCTTCCTATTCGTATACCCATCCAAATGCCTCTTAAATGTTGCAATTGTATCAGCCTCCACCACTTCCTCCGGCAGCTCATTCCATACACGTACCACTCTCTGCGTGAAAAAGTTGCCCCGTAGGTCTCTTTTATATCTTTACCCTCTCACCTATGCCCTCTGTTCTGGACTCCCTGACCCCAGGGAAAAGACTTTGTCTACTTACCCTATCCATGCCCCTCATAATTTTGTAAACCTCTATAAGGTCATCCCTCAGCCTCTGACACTCCAGGGAAAACAGCCCCAGCCTGTTCAGCCTCTCCCTACAGCTCAAATCCTCCAACCCTAGCAACATCCTTGTTAATCTTTTCTGAACCTTTTCAAGTTTCACAACATCTTTTCGATAGGAAGGAGACCAGAATTGCATGCAATATTCCAACAGTGACCTAACTAATGTCCTGTACAGCTGCAACATGACCTCCCAACTCCTGTACTCAATACTCTGACCAATAAAGGAAAGCATACCAAATGCCTTCTTCACTATCCTAAACCTGCAATTCCACTTTCAAGGAGCTATGAACCTGCACTCCAAGGTCTCTTTGTTCAGCAACACTCCCAAGGACCTTACCATTAAGTGTATAAGTCCTGCTAAGATTTACTTTCCCAAAATGCAGCACCTTGCATTTATCTAAATTAACTCCATCTGCCACCTCTCAGCCCATTGGCCCATCTGATCAAGATACTGTTGTAATTTGAGGTAACCGTCTTCACTGTCCACTACACCTCCAATTTTGGTGTCATCTACAAACTTATTAACTATACCTCTTATGCTCCCATCCAAATCACTTATATAAATGACGAAAAGTAGTGGACCCAGCACCGATCTTTGTGGCACTCCACTGGTCATAGGCCTCCAGTCTGAAAAACAACCCTCCACCACCACCCTCTGTCTTCTACCTTTGAGCCAGTTCTGTATCCAAATGGCTAGTTCTCCCTGTATTCCTTGAGATCTAACCAGTCTCCCAAGGGGAACCTTGTCGAACGCTTTACTGAAGTCCATATGGATCATACCTACCGCTCTGCCCTCATCAATCCTCTTTGAAGGAGTAACAAAGAACTCAACAAAGCCATACTGACGATCCCTAATCAGTCCTTGCCTTTCCAAATACATGTATATCCTGTCCCTCAGGATTCCTTCCAACAACTTGCCCACCACTGACATCAGGCTCACTGTTCTTTAGTTCCCTGGCTTGTCCTTACCACCCTTCTTAAACAGTGGCACCACGTTAGCCAACCTCCAGTCTTCCGGCACCTCACCTGTGACTATCGATGATACAAATATCTCAGCAAAGGGCCCAGCAATTACTTTTCTAGCTTCCCACAGAGTTCTAGGGTACACCTGATCAGGTCCTTGTGATTTATCCACCTTGATGCGTTTCAAGACATCCAGCACTTTCTTCTCTGTAATATGAATATTTTTCACCATCTATTTCCCTACATTCTATATTTTCCATATCCTTTTCCACAGTACATTCTGATGCAAAATAATCATTTAGTATCTCCCCCATTTTCAGCGGCTCCACACAAAGGCCACCTTGCTGATCTTTGAGGGGCCTTATTCTCTCCCTAGTTACTCTTTTGTCCTTGATGTATTTGTAAAAAACCTTTGGATTCTCCTTAATTCTATTTGCCAAAGTTATCTCATTTCCCTTTTTGCCCTCCTGATTTCTCTCTTCAGTATATTCCTACTGCCTTTATACTCTTCTAAGGATTCACTCGATCTATCCTGTCTATACCTGCCATGCTTCCTTCTTTTTCTTAACCAAACCCTCAATTTCCTTAGTCATCCAGCATTCCCTATACCTACCAGCCTTTCCTTTCACCCTGACAGGAATATACTTACTCTGGATTCTCGTTATCTCATTTCTGAAGGCTTCCCATTTTCCAGCCATCCCTTTACCTGCGAACATCTGCCCCCAATCAGCTTTTGAAAGTTCTTGCCTTATACCATCAAAATTGGCCTTTCTCCAATTTAGAACTTCAACTTTTAGATCTGGTCTATCCTTTTCCATCACTATTTTAAATCTAATAGAATTATGGTCGTTGGCCCAAAGTGCTCTCCCACTGACACCTGAGTCACCTGCCCTGCCTTATTTCCCAAGAGTAGGTCAAGTTTTGCACCTTCTCTAGTAGGTACATCCACATACTGAATCCAAACATTTTCTTGTACACACTTAACAAATTCCTCTCCATCTAAACCCTTAGATTGGGACTGCCATAGTGTTATGTTTGGAAAGTTAAAATGCCCGACCTAAACCACCCTATAATTCTTACAGACAGCTGAGATCTCCTTACAAGTTTGTTTCTCAATTTCCCTCTGACTATTAGGGGGTCTATAATACAATCCCAATAAGGTGATCATCCCTTTCTTATTTTTCCAGTTCTACCCAAATAACTTCCCTTGATGTATTTCCAGGAATATCCTCCCTCCGTACAGCTGTAATGCTATCCCTTATCAAAAATGCCACCCTCCTTTCCCCCGCCACCCCCCACCTCCCTTTCTATCCTTCTTGTAGCATTTGTATTCTGGAACATTAAGCTGCCAGTCCTGCCCATCCCTGAGCCTTGTTTCTGTAATTGCTATGATAGCCCAGTCCCATGTTCCTAACCATGCCCTGAGTTGATCTGCCTTCTCTGTTAGGCCCCTTGCATTGAAATAAATGCAGTTTAATTTATTAGTCCTACCTTGTCCCTGCCTGCCCTGACTGTTTGACTTGCTTCTGTTCTCAATTGTACCAGTCTCAGATTGATCTCTTTCCTCACTATCTCCCTGGGTCCCACCCCCACCCCCATCTTACTAGTTTAAATCCTCCAGAGCAGCTCTCGCAAATCTCCCTGCCAATATATTAGTCCCCTTCCAATTTAGATGCAATCCATCTTTCTTGTACAGGTCACTTCTACCCCAAAGGAGATTCCAATGATCCAAAAATGTGAATCCTTCTCCCATACACCAGCTCCTCAGCCATGCATTCATCAGGTCTATCTTCCTATTCCTGCCCTCACTAGCTCATAACACCGGGAGTAATCCAGATATTACTACTCTTGAGGACCTCCTTTTTAAATTCCTGCCTACCTCTCTGTAATCTCCCTTCAGAATCTCAACCTTTTCCCTTCCTATGTTGTTGGTTTCAATGTGGACAATTACCTCTTTGCTGGCCCCTCTCCCTTGAGAACATTCTGCACCCTGTCCGAGACATCCTTGATTCTGGCACTAGGGAAACAATACACCATTCTGCTTTTTCACTGCTGGCCACAGAAAGGTCTGTCTGTACTCAGACTAGAGACTCCCCTAACACAATTGATCTCTTGGAACCCGACGTACCCCTCGTTGCAATAGAGCCAGTCTCAATACCAGAAACTTGGCTGTTTGTGCTATGTTCCCCTGTGAATCAATCACCCCCTACATTTTCCAAAACAGCATACCTGTTTGAAATGTGGATATCCACAGAAGACTCCTGCACTAGCTGCCTACCTCTCTTATCTTGCCTGGAGTTAACCCATCTATGTATCTATGTGGCTGTTTATGAGACTTGTCCCCCCTCCCCCTTCCTATAACTACCATCCATCACATTGCAAATTCCTCATTGCTCATTTGAAGGGGAGAGACAGAGGCAAAAAAGGTGAAACAGAAGAAATCACATTTTTGGTCAGAAATCTTTTCTCGTACTCAAGCTGGCTTCGGGTGAACTGTGTTGCACAATGTTACTGTACTAAATTATAAAGAACAGTCTTGGGCCTAGTTATTGGGTGAGATGAATTAGTTGTCACCTGTAAATGAGCCTGTATCTGGGCAGAACATTCTCCATGTCAGGCCATCTAACCATCAATGCCATGAGGGTCATGGCCTAAACCTTCCAGATTAATGGAGTCCATTGCAAGCAGGATCCTTCCGTCCCAAGTGGAGATCCCAGGACTGTTCCTCAACACAGGAGGGCAAGGAAAATAAGAAATGCTCATGACCTATCATTGTAAATAACATTTCATAACAATAAATATATTCACTTTCAATAGTCACATCTGATTATTTTAACATTATGAATAATCTTTATATTAAAATAATCATTGTAATCTCATTCTATTAAAAGAGCTTCCATGTCAGCATTAAGCAGTCACTTTGTACATTTTCCAGAGATGATGACTTCACCCTAGTCTTCTCTTCATTCTATTATGCTTGATGTCACATTTCTCCTCATCACCAGCCTCATCCATCCTTCTAGCTGGAGGATTGCTGCAACTCTCTCTCAGTTCCTCTGCATTCATTTTATTGATTTCCCCTCTTTACCTGCTCCACTAGTGCAGAGCACAGCAGACCAGGCTTATGCAGCTCATATCTGGAGTATACTGCAAAACCCGAGCAATTTATACTTCAGGTTCCATGATGTCTCCAGTGGAAAATTGGGCTGTATTGTATCCATGTTTTGCCTCAGTCAGCAGGTTCTGGCAAGAAATTCAGACAGATAAGCCATGGTGTGTAATAGCCATCCTTATATAGCATTTGACTATTGAAATGAGGCAGGAAGTTAAGCCTTATTGAGAATATCAGCATTACGGCAGCTTCCAGGATACCTAGCACTGAATTCTTAAGGTGTGGCATCAAACCATAGATCAGTTGGATACTGACTGGAACCTTTCTCTTTTATTGAATTCAGAAATGAGCACAAAGGCAAAGGCAATGGAAGAGTTTGATGTCATGTTGTGCCTGAAATTCATTGAAGTGCAGAGGGATAAAACTAAGATCTTTTGAATACATAATGTCCAGCATCAGAGGGGTAGTAACCACCTGACTAGGTGGAGTTAGGAGAAGGGATGGAGAGAGGAGGAATGTTCTACTGGGTTTGGGTATCTCTGAGCTTTTGCAGCTGGCATTACTTAATACCTGAAAGGAAGTGTTTCTTGTTAGAATATTGAACAAGCCAGAGGGTGAAGTGGAGTGCAACACAGCTGCGTTTAAACTAAATAGCTGGGGGGGGGGGGGGGGGGGAGGGGGAGGGGAGGGGGGGGGAGGAGAGAAATGTTAGGAGAGCTCTGAGCATGAGGCAGTAGTAATGCAGAAGGAGGTTGACACTGTGCATATGTGTCACTGAGTGAAGGCCTCAGTGTATGGCAAGAACAGCTGTCTGAGGAGCATTGAACATCAGGAGATGCCTGTGATCCTGGGTGAATTAAAAACAAGGCAGAAGGGTGAAATTTAAATTGGAATCCACATGGGATGAGTCTCTGCCAGAGGCAGTCACTGAGGAATGATGTTAGAGCCAAAAAAAAACTGTAGATGCTGGAATCCAAGATAGACAAGCAGGAGGCTGGAAGAACACAGTAAGCCAGGCAGCATCAGGAAGTGCAGAAGTCAACATCTCGGGTATAACACTTCTTCAGGGCTGGGGGGTGGGTCTAAGCGGAGCTGCTGATAAAGGGAGGGTGGGAAGCATTTTGGGTGGGGAGGTAGGGATGGGTGAACATAAGTAGAGTGTACAACCTGGTTGGTAATTGGAGAGAAGGGTTGATCAGGAATGGAAGGGAGAAGGAGGGGCTGGGAAGGGAGGCTATTTGAAATTAGAGAACCCAATGTTACGTCCTCTGGCAGCAGTTGAGGTGTTGTTCCACCAATTTGCGGTCTTATTCGCTGTGACAATGGAGGCGGCTGAAGATGGTCATGTCAGAAAGGGAGCGGGAAAGGGAATTAAGATAGGCCCCTGTGGACCCAGCTGAGATGCTCAGCAAAACATGCCCTGAGTTATGTTTGGTCTCAACGAATGATGTAGCCGTTTGAAGTGAGTTTTGGTAAATAGCTTGTCACTGCTGGTGTTTGACAATGAACATTCTGCACAAATGCTGTTCTGTCCCTGGGCTCTTCACCTCCACCTACTGTTCACCACCTTCCCCTTCCACTCCTAGTCATCTTCATAAATATCACCCTTTTCCGAGCTACAATTAGTTCTGCAGAAGGTTCACTCCTTTGTCTTTTCCAACTCTTTCCTTTCCCTCCCTCCCCCACCTCCTTCCTCTCCTCCCCATCCCCACCTCCTGACCAAACTGTGAGTACCCTCTCTTTTCGTTTTCTGTCTGTGCACTGCACAAGATTGATCACTATATATTTTTTAAATGAAGGATAGAAATGTGGTGGAGGAATTGCAGGAGGTTTACTACTCAAACCCAGAATAAGTGGGTGGGATGTGGTTACCTTAAAGGCTATGCTTGTATCCACCGGAATTTAGAGGGTTTGACAAATTGAAATAAGCAAGATCATGTGTCTTGGAAAGGATGGTTTCTTAGGGAAGAATGTAGAACTACAGATTGCTAATTTAAAAAAAAATCAATTCTTTGAACTCTGAAAATATGATGGAGGCAGAGTCCTTGAATATGTTTAAGAGTGAGGTAGATTCTTTGGCAGAGGACAGGATTGAGCATACAATTAAAGCAGCAACAATCTGACTGACTGGCAGAGCAGGCTCAAAGGGCTGAATGGCCTACTGCTCTTAATTGTACATTCATTTGTAATTTGCACTGTGGTTGCTTTTGACAGCCACAAAGATGGGCTGCCTTTTATTCACTCTTGGGATATCAGCATTTATTATCTGTCCCAAGTTGTGCTTTTGCTAGCGATGGTGAGCTGCCTCGTGAACTATTGCAATACATGGCCTATGGAGGTAGGCCCACAATGCCATTAGGAGCGCACGTCAGGATTTTGACCCAGTGACTGAACAAACTGCAATCTCCTTTTTCTCTGTCAGGATAGTAAGTAACCTGGAGAGAAACTTACAGCTGGTGGTAATCCCATATATCTGTTGCCCTTGTCTTTCTAGGTGGTGGTCATGGGTATGGATGGTGCTATCTAGGCAGCCTTGGTTAGTTTCTGCAGTGCATCTTGTAGATAGTACACACCACTCTACTGAGCATCTATGAGAGACTGACTAACATCACATTCAATCAAGTCCTGAATGGTGTCAAGCAATGTGTTGGTGGAAGTGCACTCATCCAAACAAGTGGAAACTAATCCATCACACTGATTTGTGCCTTTATAGATGAAGAGGCTTTTAGGAGTCCAGTGGTAAGTTATTCACTGCCATGTTCCTAGCCTCTGCTGTGCTCCTGTAGCTACTATTTACAGTATTTGGTGACTCCAGTTGAGTTTCTGGTCAGTAGTAACTGCCGCAGATGTTGATAATGGGGTGATTTAGTGATGGTTAGATGGTCTCTTACCAGAGGTGGTCATTGTCAGGTACAAATGTTAATTGTCAGTGCAACATGGATATTGTCCAGGTATTACTGCATTTCAACATGGATTGCTTCAGTGCCTGAGAAATCCCAATGATGCTGAACATGGAGTCATATGCGCAACTTCCTCCCTTTTTTAGGTAGGGGAAAAGTCATTGAAGCAACTTAGAATGGTTGGCCCTTAGAAGCTGCTTGAGGACTCCTACTGTGATGGCCTCAGCTGAGATGACTTAACACCCACAACCATCTTCCTATGTGCCACATATGACTCTAACCAGTAGAATTTACACTGATTCCCATTGATCCCAGTTTGGTTAGGGTTCCTTGACACCACAGTTTTTTAAGCTGCTATCTTTCTAACACCTGCCTCCTGCATTGTGGCTGTGGAAGTGAGACAGTAAAATGGCACCTTGTGTTATATGAGGAATTTCAGATAGAGGACAACTTCCTAGCATGTCTCAGGAATTTGTTGCTATCAAACAAATGAAGTTTCTTAATAGTGTATGTAACTTATGATGGCAGCCTCAAAGAAGGGCAACATAATTCCTCCATCTGGATCTATGACAGAGATTGTGTTGCATAAATCTGCATAATTCACATTGCCACCCACACAACTCAATAAATTAAGTATCAAAAAACATGGGTGCTTATATTCAAACAGTTCACTTGAATGGATTAACAGCTCCAAACCCTGGTATAGCAATGAGACCACTGGAATGTGTTGAACTGGTGATGGCAAATGACACAAGTTCACCTGAGATTACTTCATAAAGATGACACCACAATTAAACTGTTATGGTCAATGGTGTAGACATCCTTCTAGCCAAGAATTATAATGTGCTTTTTGGTCAATACATAAGCTGCACAGAGAAATCTGGCAGGTGGGTGTCATAATTTAAAGCATTGACCCATAACAGACCTCATCAGAAATAAGTTCGCCTCACCCCCACAAATTGTTACTCTACCTACTGTTTGCACGCAGCCATTTTTCATCCTTGTTGCACAGTTGAGGTCTGGACAAAGATGACACACTATCCAGGTCACATGCCTAAGTGTGACCATGGAGAAGTCATGACTCCCTCTCCCACTCCATATATCCTTTTTGTGTAGCTTTGCTGTTATCCATCAGCTTTTAGGTTGCCCACATTATCCATATAACCCTCTTTACTGACAGTAAAAATCTATTTTCCTCTTCAGCCCTTGGTCTACCACACTGCCATGCCAATTATTGGTAACCCGCATTATGTAACAGTGTACACACATCACCACCTTCACAGTCGTTATCCCATCTATCTCCTAGGTACAATTCATCCCATTTCTACACTTCAGTTTCTCACTTTGTCGAACACAGGAGGAACTGCTCCCTGTCCCACCTCCCCCGCAATATGCCCAAGGACTGACAGTGGCCCAGCATCTCCCTACACTTGAGGGCTTTACAAGTTCCCTGACTTTTCTAAGCCTCAGACTGGTTGGACTTTAAGTATAGGATTGACGTTGGCCTAATTCCTAGATGCTGATCACAGCCAAACACATCTAGAAAGAGACTCCAAGTGCCCTTAAGAGTGTGACCTTACTGATCAAAGCTTCTCCTTCACTCCTTTCAGACATGCTTGTTTGACTGAAGCATATAAGCCAGCAGTTTGTAGCACAAACACTGTCTAGATGTGATATTGATATAGCACAGTACCATACATCAACACATCCACTCCCTTGTCTGTTCAGTGCTGACATCTATGACAGGCTGGCAAGCTTTCTGGCTGCACAATAATACAAACTGCATACAAATGAGATTCTGATCCAACCACAGAAACTAAAAATCTCCTTTTTACACCATCCCTCATTTTGAGAATGTTTAATTCCAGCTATTTTGCACAGTTAAATATGATTGTCCAGGGAAGGAGGGAATTAGGATGGAGGAAAGAAATGCATTAAGGTGTAGAAATAGGATTAACATTCTTGGAACTTAAATATAGCACTTACATATATTTGTATTTGGTTGGGTCTGTACTGATTTTGAGCTGATGTTGTTTGTAATACTAAAAAAAACAATAACCATTCTTCTTTCAACAAATTTGACTTGTAAAGATGAATTACACAGTTCTTTTTACTGTTCAAGTGGATTACCAATTGCCAAACACTTTGCAAATGCAAGATAGCCACATGAAGTGATCAGAATTCAGTATAAAGCTAAGAGTGGGGAAAAATCAGCACCATGGGCTTCATCACACTGTTGGGAAAGTAACACCCAAAATGAAAACCCATCCCATTTGACACTAAGGTATGGTACATCTGCTGCAAAGAAGACGATGTAATTAAGAGTGCTCATTTTTAGAGTAGAAAGGTTGTCGTGCCCACGGGGGAGAAAAATGCTCCTGAAACTTGTGTTGAAGTTGATTGCAACTGTGCTGGTCAAGTACCCAGTTAATGGCAAAGGGATAGACACTTTAAAAGTAGCAAGCAATAGGGCAATTAGCTGAGAACGCTTTTAGGTTGCTGCATCTTTGGTCTATCCATAATTTAAACTTGGCCTCCTAATACAAGTGACATTAATAAATTGGAGTTGATACACAAATTGCTACTTTATATGAAATAACATATTCTATCTTTGTTCAATCCTTCCACATTCCCAGCACTACACACCTCCATCCCATTCATGCATAAACATACTTGTGAAATACTTGATCTGAAAAGCATTAAGGTGGACAAGTCTAAAGAACCTGACGCAAACTATCCCAGAGTGCTGAGGGAGGCAAGTGAGGAAATTGCTGGGGACTTGTATTAAATTTTTGTATCTTGTTTAGTCACAAGACTGGTTCTGGAGCACTACAGATGATTTTCCTTAAAGCAACAGGGATAATCCCAGGAAATTACAGGCCAGTGAGCCTTAAGTCAGTGGCAGAGAAACTATTAGAGAAGATTCTTAAGGACAGGGTTTACTCACATTTGGGGAAAACATGGACCTAGGAAAGGTCATGTTTCTCAAACGTGAAGGCATGGTGGTAAATGTTGTCTATGGACTTTAGCAAGATCTGTAACCAGATTAGTGAAGATTGCCAAAGGAACGGCAGGATTTAGGCTGAAACTTTGGCTGGAGAAATCGCAGATGCAGCTTAATCTGGACAAATTAAGTGATGCATTTTGGAAGTCTACAGTATACAGCAGCACCCTCGGTAACATCATAGAGGGATCCAGATGTACAGGTCCACAGTTCCCTGAAAAGTAGTAATACAAGAAGGCATGTGATATGCTTGCCTTCAGTCAGAGCATAGAGTATAAAAATTGGCAAGTATGTTACAGCTGTATAGGACTTTAGTAAAGCCACATTTGGAATATTGTCTACTGTTTTGGTCACTACACTAACAGGAGGTAGAGACTTTGGAGAGTCAACAGAAATGGTTTACCAAGATGTTGCCTGGTTTGAGTGTATTAGCAATTAGGAGGCTTTGGACAAACTTGGTTTTGTTTACACTTGATCATCAAAAGATGAGTAAAAGTTATTATAAAGATGAGGCAAGTTTTTGTTTTTATCGAGAGGATGATAAGTGTGTGGAATATGATGTCAGTGATGGTGGCAGATAAAACAGCAACATTAGGAGACATTTTATAGATGAATCAGCAGGGATAGAGGAATAAAGATTGCGTAGAGGCAAAAGGTTTTAGTTTAGAAAGGCATCACGTTAGCACAGGCTTGGTGGGCCTTAGTAGATGGCAGGGATGATATAGGCCCAGTGTTATAACAGCATTTGCCCAAAATAATGTAAACGGTTCAGCTCGAAACTACCTCTTACCCAGATTAGGAAATGCTCGGACAAACTGATCAAGAGTCAAGATTGTAGTGCTGGAGAAGCACAGCAGGTCAGGCAGCATCCGAACTGGAGGATCGACATTTTGGGGATAAGCCCTTCATTCCTGATGAAGGGTTTATGCTGAAACGTTGATTCTCCTGCTCTTCAGATGCTGCCTGATCTGCTGTGCTTTCCCAGTGCCACACTTTTTGACTCTGATCTCCAGCACCTGCAGTCCTCACTTTCTCCAAACTGATCAGTGAAAGGAATGCAGTTACAGCTCAAATTAGTAAATTGTACTTTTATCTCAGGGTGTACTTGGGTACTGATTTGTTTCCTTGCCTTAAAAGCAAAACAACTTTGGGGGAATGCTATTGGGCCCATTTATCCAGTTAACAGTTCTGTGAAAGTCCTTCATCGAATATAAAATTATGTCAAGTCTATCTCTCTGTTGGAATCAACATTAGTAAATTCAGCACAAGCTACAAGTTTAATCAGAATATATTCATTGTATTTTAAGGCTTCAGTGAAATTGCAGATTCAAACTCAGAAAACCAAAAGCTCTGATTGTGAAGTTGTCAGCTATGGCAGAACAGAAGACAACAAAGTTCTGGAGGAGTAACTCTGCATTAGCCAAACTCGTGCACATTTGTCATGTAACTGTACCAACTAATAAGAGTGGAGGTGGGCCACACCGGAGCACCAAACTACAATCAAACTTTTAGCAAAGACGACAAAATGTCTTTGTTCACATGCTGAATGTGAATTAAAACGTTTTCAGCAGTTTTGCTCTGTTTCATCTATTCTTTGTTTCAGATATTAAACATTAAAGGTGAAAAACAAAGCGAGGAATTTATCACTGAAGGTCTGCACAAAAATGTAATGGCACTGTAAAGTGTTTCGCAAAGTGTTCAATTCGAAGGCATGTTGTTTTACGAATGTCAAGACACTACCCATGCAGTACAAGATAACAAAACTACATGGATGAACCTCAAGCATTTGTTTTGAGTAAAATGAACAAAATTTATTATCCTGATGTATCTACAATCTGAACAATCATTCGTTCATCTACCGGTTTCCCTAGTTGAAACGCTGTGGATGTGCTCTAGGATTTCACTCGCCCAAAGCCAAACCTACTTGACTGCATTGAAAAACATGGTGGATTGATCAAAAGATTAGCCTTTCTGGAGCCAATTTCCCAACATTTTTCAATATCATTTACCGTATAAAGTCAGATATTAACCTCAAAGTCAGGGGTGACAAAGGCCCAGTGGTATTATCATTGGACTGTTACCATATATACTTGAATGATAGGCAAATTTCTTTTGCCTACTTTTTGAAGTTAAATTTATGGGGTGGACTATTACATGGATGCTATTTTTGAGGGCTAAAATTCATGCCCGTCAAAATCCGTATTGTATCATTAACAGAAGCCCAATCGATCACTAATTGAATTTTAAAAAGTGGTAATTCTAAAGACCCAGAGTGGAGCGAGATGACTGACCAGCAGACTGACTAAAATGTTGAACTAGAGTCAACGTTTACAGATATATGGAAAATTCCAGAATTTTTGGCCAAAAGTAGCAGGTTTGCTATTACTTGAGTGTATGGCAATCCAGAGACTTGGATAATGTTTTGTGTACCTAGTTCAAATCCTACCACAGCAGATGGTGGAATTTGAATTTCATGAAAATGTGGTCTAATGACGGCCATGAACCATTGTTGGGAAAAAAAAACATCTGGTTCACTAATGTCCTTTTAGGGAATGAAGCTGCAACCTTTACCATCACTGTCATTACTCATCTGAAACCTTATCCATATACTGTACTTGGGGAAACAAATCTTAGAATCACTCATCCAGAAATTGATTTCAAAGTGCAGATTCCACAATGCAATCATGTAAGAATTACTGAAAGAGCAGGACTACTACTTGTTTCATTTCACTATCAAAATCTTTGAAAATGTTACTTTGTTGAATGATGTAGAACTAGACTTTAAAAGCAAAGTAGGTTCATAAGGACTTAAACAGCTTCCCAAACTACACTATTTTACTGGAGCACATGTTTTCATTTCACTCTTTTTGAAAGCTTCTTATAATAAAACTTCTACCCAAGTTGCATAAGCTGTAAATTTTAAGAGCCAGGATTCAGTGATTTCTTTGAATCATTCTCACAAAACAGCAAATGTGGCTCGATGACACCCTTCTGCCTTGACTTGGTGACAGTTATACAAACATTAGGAAAGCAAAAAGCTGCCCCCAACTTGCCAGATGGTTGAGGCCAATGGCAACTACAAAAACTGCTTCTTTAAATAACAGCAACCTTTTATTCCACTTTTTAACACTGTCGAATCATCAGTTGAGTGAATTGGCTCAGTGAAGGTGGAATTTCTGACACTTTTGGTGCATTTATTTGTAGGCAGCTACAGTTGTGGCAAAAAAAGTCACCTAGTTTGGCTCCTTGAAATAAGGATTTGGCAAGGTGCTGATATGTATTACTCCAAGTACAAGGGTCACCTTCTTTATAGATGTATATACAACTTTTATTCAAACACAGTGGTTTAATGTAGCAGCTTATTGTATGAGAGGTTCAACCAACAGTAAAATCTCTTGGGGATTTTAAAAGCAAAGTAAGTTCATAAATTATTGTAAAATGCAGTAATTTACACAATTTGAGATTAACACAATAGAAACAAGACAGCTAATGGTTTGACTCAAGTTCATGGACACTTCTGCAAGCAAGAACATGTACAGGAAAGCAAATTTTCTGCAAAGTTCTCAATAGCAAAGGGACAAGATTTCTCAGTGAGGACATGGAGTGAGACCTACAAGTTGCAGTCAGGGGTGTGGGGTGGGTTAAAAAAAAGTTAGATTAAGTATAGGTATTCCATAAGAACAAACAAAGTGACTACACAGTAACTAATATTCAGACTCCTGACCTAAAAGACATTAGATCTGAGCTCCAATGACATTTAATCATAACTGCATCCTGTAGTTTGGAGCCTCAAATAAAGTCAAACTTTAAATCAATTCATTGTGAACAGCAAGGAGACAAGAGAAGGCACCAAATAGGGTGACAGAAGGGAAGAAAAGCTGACAAGATTTTCCACCTCTATTCTCACCCAAATAGCTTACTTTTGCCAATCCTAAACAGAACACCACATCTGAATAGTACTTTGCAAGCCCAAAATAGCAGTGAGGCAGTCGACGTAGTTTACAAAAATGCTAGTACTATTGCTTTGGAAAACATATAGCTACAAAAGCTAATATCAGTGCAATTCAAATAAACTGTTCCAGAAATTTATTTTAAAAAACCAATATCACTCAATCCACAATTAGCCGCGCGGAATATTTTAAAAATGGAATTTCAAGTGCAACATGTCTGTTTTAAACTGAACAGCTGTAAAAATGGTTCACATCATCAACATTATATGTAATGTAGGCTTGGATATTTTGTCTCCCAATGGCTCAGCTGGCAAAGTGCATCCAGTTTGGAATGGAGTTACAGACAGCAAAACTTCCAGTGTGTAATGCCTAATCTATGCTTCATTAAGTGATCTCACCTAGTGGACACCAATCACTAATATTTCTTTTGTTCAGCGGAATTTTAAGAAAAATGAATAGTTTCAAAGCAATAGACAGTCACCAACTCTGTGGCGGCACAGTGGTTAGCACTGCTGCCTCACAGCGCCAGAGACCCGGGTTCAATTCCCGCCTCAGGCGACTGGCTGTGTGGAGTTTGCACGCTCTCCCCGTGTCTGCGTGGGTTTCCTCCGGTTTCCTCCCACAGTCCAAAGATGTGCAGGTCAGGTGAATTGGCCATACTAAATTGCCTGTAATGTTAGGTAAGGGGTAAATGTAAATGTAGGGGTTGGGGTATGGGTGGGTTGCACTTCGGCGAGTCGGTGTGGACTTGTTGGGCAGAAGGGCCTGTTTCCACACTGTAATATAATCTAATCTAATGTAATCTAATCTAATCTAAATGTATGGATTTGAAAATCAGGAGTAAAAATGACCAAGCCACTGTTCCTACTAATATTTAATGAGGTTGTTCACACTCAAAAGTAGTCTCTATGATGAAAATGTATTCAATGAGTCAGAGTTCAGGAGTGCAGAAATTATGTGAAGAGATGAGAAATCTAAAACAATCACGTGAGCCTTTCTTGGAATGTCACACTTTTTCATTTCTCCTTTGTTTATTGGCCATCGCAAGAATTTCAAAAATACTCAATTGTGTCACATCACCTCATCTCTTCTGCTTCCCAATCATTGAGAGATGCTTTTAAAATATTGTAAAACAGCAAATCAACCACTTAAATAGACGTGAATAGTTAATCTCCACAGAACTAATCGAAACTGACAACTAAATATAAAAAGTGAGCACAGACATTAGTTACACTTTTTGAAATAAATCACATCAGTCATACAACAAATAGTATGTTGATAGTATAGGTTGAGAGATGTGGGATGAGAGACTTGGGG